>NW_026596073.1:17793023-17811597 GCF_907164565.1 Psammomys obesus
GAAAGAAAGAAAGAAAGAAAGAAAGAAAGAAAGAAAGAAAGAAAGAAGAATTCAAGTCTGTACTGGCTCTTGGTTAAAGGACTCCAAGTGGGAAAGTACTTTTGTTTATTTACTTAATGCAACACAGCTTTATTATTGGGGATTTGTATTTCTTGATGTGTTTAATATACTAATGCAACTGAACGTATATAATTTTGAAATATTGATATGATTCTTCTCATTTCAACCCTGTCAGGGAAGACAAGGTTTCAAAACTCTGAGTTTAGGACTTCTTTCATGTTAGAGGGATGAAGGGAGGAAGGGAGGAAGGGAAAAAGAGAGAGAGAGAGACAGAGACAGAGAGAATCTTTATAAAGACTGTAACACTTCTCCCTACTTAGTAAAATAGCTGCTACTTTTGATGCCTTCAGTTATGGTTGAAAAAAATTAAACACATGATACCCTGAAGAAAAATTTTCAATTACATAAAATGAATAAACCATGATGATAGAATGAACTGCCAGCTTACCCCATCAAATATGCTCAAAATAATTGATATTATCATATTTTCTCAACCTTCACTTTAAGACAGAGTTCAAATTATGCAATAGAAAAAGTGAGACATTTTTATATGACAGCTTTTAACTATATGATGAATAACCTAGTCATTTAAGAACTACTACAAATTCTTCCCTAATATTTCTGGAAGTAACAAATTTATTCTATTCATTTTATATATGTGTTTTCCTTTTTCTTTATAAACGTGACCAGTGACAGACTAGGAAAAAGGAAATAAGTCATCTCTACCTTAGAACTAGTAGTACTTGATGATATGCATACTTAATGAATACTTAATGAATATGAATCAAAAACATTTAATTATTATGTATTTAGTGTAATCAGAGACATTTAATAATTATGTAATTTTGTGTAGTAAATCAATAAAACTGTGCTTTTAAAGAAGATCATAGTTACATCACATTATATGTTAGTCTTTGCATCTGCTTCACCGGTTGGTGCTTTCTTCTGTATTGTGCCTCCTATGCTCAGTGTGTCTTTCAGTAGTGATCAGTGTGAAGAAAGAATTTGTGGTGGCTGTGGCTAACTTTTGATATTGGATTTTACACACACATACACACAAACACATGCCCACAGATTCTCTTAACTACTGTTAATCTAACCAATGTAACTACCATTTCTATTCTTAATGCTAGATGCTATTACAATAGGAGACTTGTCTACTTCTTGTTGATACTGAAAAATCAAGCGCTTTCTACTGTATTTGGCATTCTACTTTAGGGATCTTTGTATAGCCTTCTGCTTCATGCCATGAGTTCATAATGACCTGTAAAGGAAGGGTCATTTCTCCTCAACATCTGTCAATGCCTTCCTTTCCATACCAAGTGCTTATGAGAGGGACCCACATAGGACTAAGTAAACTTGCAGGTATGCCAAAGGTTAATTCTTCAATAGACCTTGTGTTTCCTCTCATGTAGACTCAGGGTCCAGGTTGGCTTTCTCCAGCCAGGAGCTGGGGTAGGAATGCTAACTACACCATGATGTTTTCAGATTAAGAGACTGTATTTGGAAAATGTTACATTTAGATAGCATGCGTTAAAAAGTAAAGTTATGACACTATTATTTTCCGAATTACCTACATTTTTTTAACCATAGTGTATTATGTAGGCTCTCTGCTACTGCAATCAGAGTAGAAAGTAATTCAGAGGATTAAATCACCAAGATGAACCAGTCACATTGAACATTATTTGGCCAATTTCACTGCAGATTAGTGTTAGAAAGCCCAGCTTTTCAACTTCTGTTGACCACTGTTTAAGTTGCTATTCTTATTGAAAGTCTGGGTTATTAGATTAGTAGTGAGTACGAGGAAGTGAAGGAGTTTGAAAAAAAAATAGCCTTTTGGTGGCATGCATAATAAATATCCAGCTCATTCTTACTGAAGAAAATTGAATTATATCAAAAATAGTCTGTATGCCATAATATATTTTCTAGTATAAATTATTGCAATGTCTTACACAAATCTGTACTTTATATTATTTGAAATGATGCAACTCTTACTTGTCCAACCTTCTTTACTACATACATTTCAAAGTCTACTCGGGGTTCTTGACACACTATACTCAAGATTCTGATGATTAGTTGATATTTGAATGCATGTTACCTTTCAGCCTAACCTTTACTACAAAAACATATTTGGAACAGTATAGTTTGTTAAATCCCATTTTTTGCTTACTTAATATTTCAGAAGGATATTGCTTCCTACAAATTGGAAATCTTACTGTTGAAAAGAAATGCAAAGTAGTGAAGGTCACCTTGGGGGCTCTAAAAATATCTGATAATTTGCTCTCAACAATTTGAACCTACGGTTCACACTGCTGGGTATATGACCTTTGCATCAGCTTAAATTCTTGCAATTATTTTTCTAATTTTCTCGCATATAAGTGGAATACATACACAGACACTATAGTAGACACATACATAATTTATGGTTTCAGGTTTTCAATAATTTAAGAATAATAATTTCAATAATTTAAGGGAAATCTTTACAATCTGATTTTTAAGGGCAACATCATGAGATTTGTCACACGAGGTGGGTGTACATGTTGAAATACACTTACTGAGTGTTCTAGCCACTATCATAAACCTCAGACCCACAGTGACTCAAGAGAGGAGCCTTGCCTTACAGGTTATAGTCCATCATGGAGAAAATTCAAGGCAGGAACTCAACCAGAAACCACATAGGTATGCTGCTTACTAGCTTCCTCTCCTGGCTTGTTCAGTTTGCTTACTTAATACAATCCAGGATTATCTACTCATAGGTGGGACACTTTCAGTTGGCTGAGTCCTCCTACATCAACCATCAATCGAGAAAACCCCCCACAAAGACAGCCTTAGGCCAGCCAATCTGATAGAGGCATTAACCAAGTGAGGTTCTCTCCTACCAGGTGGTTTTATGTAACAAGTTGACATAAAACCAACCATCACGTAACATCACACAGGAATGACTTCATAACATGCAAACAATTAAAATGGAGCATAGAAGTCATCCAGTAAATAGCAAAGGACATAAGTCCCTATGATCTAAACTGCAGAGAGGATTATGTTGAAAATTAATAAAACAGAGACTAAGGAGATGGATAAATGTTCAAGAAAATTTACTGTACAACCATAAGAATCTGAGTCCCGAGCTCCAGCACTTATTTCAAAAGGTATGTGTGGCCATATGCACCGACACCTCTAGTGTTGTGGGGGCTAGAGACATGAAGGTTGCAGAGGCTGGCTGCCCATCCAGCTGGAAAACACTGAGCTGCAGGGTCAGTGAGACTTCACAGGGGTGTGGTAGACCTCAACCTTCTGTACATGTGCCACCCACCCACACTCAAACACTGCCCTTCTCCAGGCATGCACATGTGCGCGCAGTCACACACACACACACACACACACACACACACACACACAGAGAGAGACAGACAGAGACAGAGAAACAGAGACCGGGAAACTATCCCTGAGAGGCAGAGCGAGCATCTCTCTCAGGTACATCACAGTTGGGGGTACATAAGGGATTACAAGTCTCAATTTAATTCCTAATATGGCATACAACATGAACTTTTTTTTTCTTCCCTCTTGAGGGAATATTTCGGGCTCACTGAAGAACTACCAGATAAAAGAAGCAAAGAAACTTTTTTGTAGGTTTTTTTTTTTTTTTCATTTCAAAGGAAAATGTATTTTTTAAAGTCTGTGGGATTTTTTTTTTCCAAGTTCATGTGAATTGCATTCATTTTCTGTGTTAGAGGCCCATCCTGCCCCTGTGTTGAGCTTGGCATTTTACTTCTAGTATTTTCCATTTTCCTTTCATCTTCCTGCTTGTTAAGTTAGGTCTCCTGTGGAATGTTAGATCTAACATTCTAACGCTTTGGCAGGTTTTGAAAATCAAGTATGGGTGCAGTCATGTAAGTGGAGGGGTGAGGAGCATCAAGAAAGGAGAAAAGGGAAGGCCATGCTAACAAGAAAGAGAAGGCAGTTGCATCATGAACGCTCACTGGCAATTAACACATGATCCTGGCCTGTTCAGAAAAAGCCATAAAAGCTGAGCGGTTCAGGTCATGACTTGTAAACTTCATCTGAAGTTCTTGTTTATGTACATGTATCTTGATGAGGCCTACAACTTTTGGGCAATATAACTATACTTATTATTTTTTCAGGCTTTACCAGCCATTTCATCTCACTTCTTGCTAATATAGGAAAAAGTTCTCCATGCAAAGGTTGACCAAAAACTCTGTTATGTTCAGCATAATCTGTGGCCTTGCCACTCCTAGAAATTCCCCAACAATAAGTGCAGCTGGCTCTAAGAACCTCACTTGGGACCAATCAAAGTAAAGGTTAGCTAATTCTGCAGTGGGGTCCACTGAGGTAAATCTTTCAAAAAAGTTTACTTCTTTAAAATGCTAGAATGGACTCATAACTAGAGGTTAGTGTTCTGTATTGTATAAAAGTCCTGTTTATTTGCTTTAAGTAATTGTCATCTCTATGGCTTACTGCCTCCTTCTGCTAACCTAGGCCTAATCCTGGAAGCTTCTAACCTAAGTAAAATCTAATCTAGTACTAGAATGTTTTCACTCTCTGATACATCCTGCTGAATAAACTCACCCTTTCTAGCTTTTTCTAAACTCTAGTTGTCTGGTCCAACTCAGCTGTTCTGGCCCCAAACTGACTGATTCAACCTGTCTTTTTTATTTATTTATTTATTTATTTAATTTTATTTTTTTTCTTATCAGTTACATTTTATTAACTCTCTATCCCAGCGTGTCCCGCTCCCTCATTCCCTCCCAATCCCACCCTCCCTCCCTCATCTCCACTGTGACCCTTTCCAAGTCCACTGATGGGGGGACCTCCTTCCCATTCATCTGATCCTGTTTTATCAGGTATCTTCAGGACTGACTGCAAAGCCCTCCTCTGTGGCCTAACAGGACTGCTCCTCCCTTGGGGGGTGGGGAGGTCAAAGAGCCAGTCATTGAGTTCCTGTTAGAAATAGTCCTTGTTCCCCTCATTATGGGAAACCAATTGGTTACTGAGCTACCACAGGCTACATCAGAGCAGAGGTTCTGGGTTATATCCGTACATGGTCCTCGGTTGAATGACAGTCTCTGAGAAGACCCTGTGCCCAGATATATTTGGTCCTTGTGGAGCTCTATCCTTTCCCCATCACACTAACTCCCCTTCTTTCATATGATTCCCTGTACTCTGCCGAAGGTTTGGTCATGAGTCTTTGTATCTGCTTTGGAAACACTGCTAGTTAGAGTCTTTCAGATGCGTTCAGTAGACTCCTGTCAAACGTTCAATGCACATCCCATATGTCTTTCTAAACGAGGATTGATCATTTTACCCCATGTCCGCTCTCTTGATAATCTTTTCTAGGTGTATAGATATCATTGTGTTTGTCATATCAACCTGTCTTATCTCAGTTTCTCACTGAATTGCTCTGCTTGACCCCAAGCTAACTCTGGCAACCTTGTTCTAATCTTTTGGCTCCTCATTCTCTGGCTCCTTCTGTCTTTACTGGTGTTTAGCTTGTGCTCTCTTCAACCTTCAACTGTAAAACTCTCTCGATAAAACTCTCTCTGGATTCCATGAACAGAACTGCTAGGAACTCTACCACATGGCACTGCCTTTCAATTCACTGAGTTAACAGAACTGCCTGAACAGCACTTAGAGATCTGCATGGCTCTGTCTCCTGAGTGCTGGGATTAAAGGTATGTATCACCACACTTGAGCCTAAGCTTTTCTTTTCTTTTTTTTTAATTTTCTTTTTATTTTTTAATATTAATCACAGGTCATTCAACTTTGTATCCCAGCCGTAGCTCCCTCCCTTTTCCCCTCCCAATCGCACCCTCCCTCATCTCCTCCCTGCCCACTTCCAAGTCCACTGATAGGAGGGGAGGTCCTCCTCCCCTTCCATCTGACCCTAGTTTATCAAGTATCTTCAGGACTGGCTGCAATGTCCTAATCTGTGGCCTAGTAAGGCTGCTCCTCCCTTGGGGGGGGTCGAGCGGGGGAGGTCGGTCAAAGATCCAGTCACTGAGTTCATGTCAGAAATAATCCTTGTTCCCCTTACTAGAACACCCACCTGGATACTGAGGTACCATGGGCTACATCCGAGCAAGGGGTTCCAGAGTAGGAGGAAACAAGTAACAGGATAGGAGCCTACCACAGAGGGCCTCTGAAAGACTCTACCAAGCACTGTATCAAAGCAGATGCTGAGACTCATAACCAAACCTTTGGCAGAGGAGGGAATCATATGAAAGAAGGGGGAGTTAGTATGACCTGGAGAAGACAGGAGCTTTTCTTTTCTTAACACTTGCTCTATACCAGGCTGGCCTTAAGGTCAGAGACCTGCTAGCCTTTATCTTCGGATTAAAGGTGAGTCTGTATTCCATCCAGATCACACAATCCTGGAAGGTCTTTGGATGTGATCTTTTGCCAGAGCAGCCATGTTCTGAATTAAAATTCCTCTACCGTGTTGAATGGGCATCTTTACATTTTAGCTTTCTTCATGAATTTATATCTAGTAATTTTAATGAGTAGCTTTAATACAGCCATTTTATTTGTTTGTTCAATTGCAGAGAACAGTATGCATTTTTATCTTTGCTTTGTTTATGTAATCCAAATACTAACCTTTCAGGCTTCCTTGTTTTATTAAGCTCTGGTTAGTAATTCTGATTGTATCATCTCTCTGACTTCCTCTTCCAAAGGTAGTAATTTAATTATTAATTAAAGATAAGAAATCTGATCCTTGTTTCACCTTTATAATCAAGGTGCTCTGGGAGCTCCATCAGAATGAGTTTTCAGTGGGTTGATTAGAAAAATATTGAGACAGGAAATTTTCAAATGCTGTACTTAGAAATTGGTTATGAAGTAAAAGATGCATTACTATATCAAAACAAAAGACCTTTAATCAAGAGTTGTTTACATGTTTTGAATAACTTAAGATCATCATTAGCAATGAAATAAATTTGTTTTTCATATTTTCAACTTCATGTCTGTGTTGCAAACTTGACTGAATGGTCAGACAAAAACTACCACTGAATACATTGTCATTATATAACTCAATTAATTCACATAAACTATAGAAGTAGAAAAAAAATACTTGCAACTAGAGAAGTATTAAGATGATTAGAAAGTTGTTGTTTCATAGATAATTGTTTTCTTCCTTTTGCAAAGATAGTGCCCACTGATGTTAAAGTGACTAGCTATCTCAAAATTAATACCTAAAACCACAACTTAGTTTAAATGGGCAATGTTCATAAGGGACACTTCTAATAGGAAAATACAGATGTTGAGAGCTACCTGCTCGTTTAGCATAACCGTAGCCATTTTGTTCCAGGCCCACCAGCCATTTCATATTGTTGTTGCTAACATAGAGATATTTTTCTGTAAGGTCAAGTTGATCATATATTCTTCTTATGTTCAATAGTTTTGATATTCCTGGCATACCCTGTGGCTTTTCTATTTCTGAAATTCCCCAAACATAACTGGAAATTTCCCAACCATAAGCACAGCTGGCCCTAACCACAAGCTCCACTTAGGACCAAGCAAATTAAAGGTCAGTAAGAACTTCTTGGTCTAATTAGCAAAAATAATTTGTGTCAGAGATGACTACCCTGTTACACTATTCAACCCCCATGTATGAGATAATTGTGGATTTTTTTTTCCTTTATAATCTGACTCTGAAAAGCACTCAAGTCAACGTCTCAGCTCCTGAGTCTGGGCTGCATCCCTGATTGATCAGTCCTGGGGTATGCATTCAATAAACCATCCGTATCTGACTGAGATCAGTGCCTGAATGATTTGTGGGGCTATTCCTGAACCCCAACAACAGAAATGGTCAACAGGGGTACCAAAAGGTTTTAAGCAGCACTAATCATCAGGGAACCACAGAAAGAAATCCATTCACCCAAGTGTCAATGGTTCCTCTCAAATATGACAAATACTCACAAGGGCTGGTATGAATGTAGAGAAGAAGAATGGACAGAGACCACTGCTTGGCAGGAGTACAAATTAGTATAGCCATTGTGCAGCACTGTGACAATTACAAAATTCAAAATACAATTGTTGCAGGATCCAGCAGTTTAATTTTGTTGTATCCACAGCTCATGACATCAGTATGGTGAAGAATTACCCACACTTCATGTTCACTGCAGCACTACTCTCATCAACCAAGAAATGAAAGTAACCTCAGTCTATCAACTGAGGAGTGGATTAGAAAAATATGGCATGTGTAGGCACACAATGCAATCTATTTTACATAAAATGGAAGGAAATACTATCTCCATAATGATATGGGTGGAACTAGAAATCATTGCAAAAGTAAGAGACACGAGGCAAGAAGAGGGCTGGGTGATCTCAGTCAGAGATGGTATTTAAACTGTCTCGTAAAAGTTAAAAATAGAATAGTGAGGTCTGGAGATATTGGTGCTCACCTTTAGTCCCAATACTCAGGAGGCAGAAGCAGGCAGACCTCTGCGGGTTCAAGGTCAACCTGGTCTACAGAGCATGCTCTGAAACATCCAGGGCTCTGTTACACAGAGAAAACCCTATCTTGACAGCCCCCTCACCCCTGAAAAAAAAATAGAGTAGTGAGAACCAGGTACTAGGGAAACAGGGAAGCAATTCTGGTGGAAGCTTCGGAACCTGTAGCTCAGCATGGCTTCATTTTTTTCCTTGTTGTGTGTGTATTAACATGATTAGTGATGGTGATGCTATTTTCTGTATTTGTGGGAATAAGGGCTCCTCAGAACAATGTTTTTACTGTCAAAAAAAGAAAGAAAAAGGGATAATTTTCTTTCAGAAAACAGATTGAGGAGCTGAAGTAATGGATCATCTGTTAAAACTTCTTGCTCAGTCATTTGTTTTGATGAATTATTTTGTCCGTAATTCACGTTGCAAAATTCACACACTCAAGAAAACTGATTAAAATCAAGAATAACACCAAATTTAATTTTACTTTTTTATTTTAATTTAATTTAATTTTATTAATTACACTGTATTCACTTTGTATCCCCCCGTAAGCTCCTTTCTCTTCCCCTCCCAGTTCCACCCTCTCTCCCCCTTCTTCACACATGTCCCTCCCCGAGTCCACTGGTATGGGAGGTCCTCCTCTCCTTCCTTCTGGTCTTAGTCTATCAGATCACATCAGGAGTGGCTGCATTGTCATCTGTGGCCTGGTAAGGCTGCTCTCCCCTCAGGGGGAGGTATTCAAAGAGCAGGCCAATCAGATTATGTCAGAGGCAGTCCCTCTTCCCATTACTATATAAGCCACTTGGACACTAAACTGCCATGGGCTACATCTGTGCAGGGGTTCTAGGTTATCTCCATGCTTGGTGCTTGGTCCAGAGTGCATGGAATCTTACATAAGAAGTGGGAAATAGTAAGATCTGGAGAGGCCAGGAACCCCACAAGGAGAGCAACAGAACCAGAAAATTTGAACACAGGGGTCTTCCCAGAGACTCATACTCCAACCAAGAATATCACCTTTGATCATTCAGAAAACTGCCTTTCAAAGTTACTTGAGGATTTATATGCTTCTGTGTATAATGTGAAGAGAAAGATGGGGAAGGGTTGGCTGTGAAAAGGCTCAGCAGGTAAACTCGGTTGTGCATAGATCTAAAGACCTGTGCTCAGTTCCCAGGTAGCACAAGGTGGCAGGCAGGTAAGAGGCAACTACAGAGAGTTTTGCTCTGTTCTCAGCACTGCCCCTAACAAAAATTAATAAGTAAATATATTTTTACTATAAAATTATTAACTTTATATACTTTTAAGTGATAATAATATGTGCTTTCTGAAAAAAAAAACATAAAAGCTAAAAGGAGAAAATGCATTGTTCCCACCATTAGACAGGCTGTGAACTATAATACCTGGGGCAGTCAGAGACAATTGTTCTTGAACACTAAACAAAAACAAAAGTATTAAAGGGGGATGTAGTAGAAATGGAAATGAAATAATAGTAGACACATCAGAAAATAGTTGAATAAATTATAAACACCATATATGAACATTAGTATTAACTGATTAAACTGCTAGATGATTTAAACACCTGGAATATTTGACCACAGCTGGTTTCTGTGGCTATCATTTAACTTTTTAAAATTTGACACAGCAATTAAATTACTCTAATTTCATTACAATGCTCCAAAGGAAGTTTAAAGTAGGACAGAAAACTATAAAAAATAGCTGAAAAAATTCCCATGCATGTCTCACAAAATATAGAGTCATATGGAGATATTTATAGAAGATATGCAAAGACAAAATATAAAATCAACATTATATAAAGAGTATCTATAAAAAGATAGTTTTAAGTCTTGAAGAAACTTGTTTTCTTTTGGAAAGTTTTTCTTCACTTTAATAATAAAGTTAGCATTAAATATTGATTCTTCCACGGATAAAGTACAAACCTGCCTCACTTTACCAAGTATTTAGAAGTATTTAGAAATAGTTAATTTATGATAACTGTATGCTTAAAACTTATTCCTAATTTTTGTACTGTACCAAATAAAATATGACTTTCCAGAAAATTAAATAATACAAATAATACAATCCTTTGATTTCCCTCCAGAGCAGTAGGATATTAATAAGTGATCTATAAATATACTGTAAAAAGAAGCTCACTAAATAATTTTATTAATGTAATTATGATCACATATGAAGAGTTTGTGTGTAAAGGGTGTGCTACTTTCCATGAGGCAATTACACCAATTATAGGCAATTACTGCACCCGCATTATCACCATTGGAAATCGTTTATTACAGTTATTGTCGAATACAAATGTGTTTGTTTGATGAACTAAGTCAGGAACAAGCTACTGTATAAAACAAATCCATAATATAAATATCACCTTGAATTAACAAGTCATGAAACTGTGATAAGCCATTTACAAGTTATCTTTATATATTATACTGGTTTATATCTATCAGGCTGCATTATCCTGCTATCTTAAATACTCTTTACTTTGGGGATGATTTTAAAGTGAGTAGCAACCAAAAAGATGGCGTGGCAGGTAAAGGTTTACTTTGCAATGCTCATGACCTGACTTAGATCCCTTTACCCATCGTATGTTGCAGAAGACTGATTTCATGACCTAGTCATGGGCCAGCCTTAGGCCAGATTTGCTTTCTGACCACATTAATAATAAATAAATTTATTTTAAGGGACTTATTTGTATAAAGTAGTGCTGACCATATCCTAATGGCTCTAGGGTCGTTCACTGGAGTGTAGTTGGCCAACCAGAAGCCACATCTTTAAAGAAAACTGAGGCCCATAGAAGCCATTGACTCTCAATAACTCTTCAGTTAGGCCTGAAAGGTCATGGCTCCCAACCATTCTATTCACTGACTTGATCTTGTACAGGTCTTACAAAGACAAACACAGCTGCTAGGAGTTCATAAGTGCAAACTATCTTCTCACCCTTTTCTCTTGACCTCCCCAGCCTTAACAGTCCTCCCACTCCCATTTCCTCAACAGTCCCTGAGTTTGAAGACAGGAATATGATACTGATTTCTCATTTGTGGCCAAGGAATTAATGAATACTTGACCTCCTCACTTTTACCAGTTGCGAGTTTCTGCATCAACCACTGTTCACTGCACAGAGAAAGCTATATGATGAGTTGTGGAATTTTACCAATTTTTAGTTAGAGAGAATGATGGGGTTTGTTCAGAGTTAAAGCACCATGTGTGTATTTACTGAATTAGTATTTCTGTTTTCTTCCTCTTTTACTTATTTATTTATGTATTTATTTTTTGAGACAAAGTTCTCTTGATTCCCAGGTTAAACTCAACTTTCTTTGTGTCCAAGGATTACCTGTAGCCTCTGATCCTCCTGCATCTACCTCTTATGTTCTGGGGTTATATGCGCAGACTCTTTCATGAGTCTGTTGTAGTGAGTCACTGTGAACTTCATATCCTGAATTCTCAGATACCTGGGCCCGGGTCTGCCACAGAGAAGACACTCAGTAATGACTACTAACCATATAATATTTGTCTGTTCTGAAGCATCTCCTGTAACAAAGACACTTTAAAGCCAGCATGCCTTGTGAGAGCAGACGTTTTATATTTGTAACCAGAACACAAAGATAATGCCTTGTGGCCAGTCTTCCCATAGTATCACATCAAGACTAAATAGAAGTAAGGCTGAAAAGAGGATTCAGTGAGTTAAAATGCTGGTTGTGCAAGCATGAGGACCTGAATTCAGATCCCCAGAATGCACACACACTAAAATCAAACAAACAAACAAAAAATCAGGCATTTTTATTAGTTATTTGATAACTCCATGAATGTATTTAGATAATGTCCAACTTCTTTCAGATCCACCATTTTCTCTCTCCATACATCCTTGTGACCTCTTCTTTTGTAACCTACAAGCCCAGGTGTGCTGCCACATACTCTTGGACATATGGCCTCCCACTGTAGAGAAAAAGGTATAATTTACATTCCACTTTTGCCTTCCTATGTTCAAGACTCTTCCTCAGCCTTTTGAAACTATAATATGTCTCAGTGTAGGGTTCTTTGAGTTAACCATGTATATAGTTAACTAAGTTTCTTGTATTTGCATATTTTTATGTTTTCTCAGATTGTTAGTTTTTTCAGTTACTCGTTATTTCATTATGTTTTAAAAGGAGAATTATCTCTGAAATTATTTTTAATTAATTGAAATTCAGCATAATTTCAGTTTTTCTTTATACTTTTAGGGACCATGTCCAAATAAATTATTTATAAGTTCAAAAATAGAAATAACAAATTTCTTTTTATTTCCGTTCTCGCATATGGGAATGTATTTGTGTCGGTATGCCTCACGGATATGGGCACCTGCTGAGACTAGAAGAGGGTATACATATGAGTATCTGTCTAATTTTAAAAAAAAAAGTAAATTTCAATAAGTCTGTTCTACCTTTTCTCTCATTACCTGTTTTCCTTCCTAGTATGGAAAATAAATGTACAAAGACAAAGAGAATGTCCCCTTACACCATGTTTCTACACGCTAAATATCAGCATATTTCTCTTTTATTCACTTAATATTCTATTAAATTTACATACTATGTTAGGGGCTTCAGTCACCATTTTCTTGGAGAATCTCATCAGTGTCTTAAGATTTATTTTTTTTTCTACTTTTCCTTTGCTGGTGTGGCCTCTCTATTGCACTGAGAAGGAAAACTGAATTATTTACCTGGGAAACGTTAAGCTGTCTGCTATGGGTGGGTGTGCCTTTCCTCTGCCTCTGATAATACATCATGTCACACTCTTTCATACCACAAAACTACAACCATGTGCTTATTTCCATTTAAAGTCTGTTTTAAATCCGTTCTTCTTCAAAAAGTCTCCATATCTAAATCATAGGATAATTTAATATATACTAATAGATTAGGTTAATGACCTTTTCAATACTTTTTTATTTTTTTTCTATTGCTTTATTATTCGTTACAATTTATCACTTTGTATCCTGGCTGTGGCCCCCTCCCTCATCTCCTCCCAGTCCTACCCTCCCTCCCTCTTCTCCTCCTATGCTCATTCCCTAGTCAACTGGTAGGGATGGTCCTAGCTTATCAGGTCTCATCAGGACTGGCTGTGTCTTTTTTTTCTGTGGCCTGGCAAGGCTGCTCCCCACAGGGCAAGGTGATCAAAGCCCTTGCTCATCTTACTCAGGAACCCACATGGAGACTGAGCTGCCTATGGTCTACATCTGAGCAGGGATCTACGTCCTCTCCATGCATGGTCCTTGGTTGGCACGCTAGTTTTTGCAGTCCCCCCTAGACCTAGACATTTTGTCCTCTGTTGGTCTCCTTGTGGAGCTCCTTTCCCTTCCAGGTCTTTCTACCTTCCCCTTCTTCCATAATGCTTTTAAATAAATGAATTAGTATCGTATAATGCTGAGTTTAATTTTCTGACTTTGTATTTAACAGGTTTTAAAAATTAAGTTATATGTAACTATTGATTCAAATAGAGGTACCACACTTAGCTACGTGTACAAAGTCTAACATAACTTAACAAGGTTAAATTCAGGGTCATTTCTTCTGTTCTCCTTCATGGAGAAACAAGTGTATTTAGTAGTAGGTAAGAAGGCATGTGCAGAAATGCCTTGTTATCATAAGGACAGTCCTTGGTGAATAAGTCACAAACTCTTTTGTTTTTGTCTTCTGGCTTATTACTCTTCTTTCACTCATCTGTTGCCCACTCACTTTCACGATGCAGCTGGAGTTGTAAAGTGATGCCATGGAAGGCGTGCTTGAGTATTGTAACAAATGAGGAAGTCAGCTTGTAATTGAGGCACACTACAGATTTCACTCCCTGCCTACAGCGTTACTCACTGCACGGTAGGAGTGAGCAGGACTAAGCTTCCAGAAGAGAGGAAGCCTAGTCACAAATAACTTGAGAACTACCAGTAGGCAGTTCTTCTTCGGTCAATGAATGTTATTTCTTTATATATATTGGCAAAGACATTACCAGCTTTCTCACCTGGAACACTTATCTACAGAACTGCTCAGAAGTGCAGAGAAAATCAATTTGATTAAACACACATAGAACTAGAACATTTCTGCTGTGGTTTGGCTGACCTTCAATTGTCCTGAATCCAGGGTTTAACTAGCCACAGAATCTAAAGGGATTAGCTTGAAGAAATGGACCCAAAGGGACATGATTGTTTTCGTAGGGAAAAAAAAAATGTCCAAAATAACCTTCACAATGATGGCTAATTACCCATCATTGTTTTACTTTTGTCAGGGTTTGTAAATAGTGTGTGAATATGATGTCGGTTACTCTCTTCAATAATAATTAATTTTTCTGTTGATTCACTGGGCTTCTTCCGAACAATGGGAGCTTCAAAACAGAAAGGCACTTGTATGCCAGTGTGTTTGCTCAGCTGTACTATAATTGTCTTAGATGTGAGCTGACAGAAGAAAAACAAATAAGAGACTGTGTCCTCAGCCCCAGACACTGAAAATGAGACCAGCCAAAGCAAAACTGACATGGAGAGGGAGAACAATCCATTTCAGACTGGCTGTGCAGGCTGTGTGTGTTTGAATGAGATATTCTACCATAGACTATACCAAAGCGCATGCTGTTGGCTCCAGGTGGTTGCTTGAAATAACTGGACAGAGATTTTCAAGTAGCTGAAGCTTTCATGACGTTAGTATTCCAGACTGTTAATATTTAACTGCATATGTTTTCTAACTTTTTAGATAGGGAAATGGAAACTGATGATGAGATCTCTTACCATGGCATTAAAAATCACAAAGTTTAAAAAGCTACACTCTTCCAAACATGGTTCTTTTGCTTGCCATTTACTTCAAATGACTGCCCACCTGATTGCTTCATACAACCAGGCCAGTGTTTGCCTCCTGAACAGTAGCAGTTTCTCATTGTGACCTCTTATGCTAATTAACTTGAGAGCTAAAAATAAAATACAAAGAACTGAAATTTAAAAAAAAAAGGTGTGTTCACACAAAAATGAAATGATCAATGTCAGCTTGAGCTTGACATGACCGAAGTGATATAACTAACTTCAGGGGCAAAAGGCGGTAGTTTGCTTCTTAATTAGCAGCCTATGTAGTCTAGGAGGAGCATAATTCCTGGTGTAGGGTAATTCCAATGAAATTTACATACATACATACATACATACATACATACATATGGAGTGTATAATACTACATTCCCATATATTTTTTTCAAACCTCCTCAGTGTTATTTGTCCCTCCCTCACCCATCCTCTGCCCTAGATTTCCATCTTTTTCTCTTAAACCTTAAACTTGCTAACTTCCTTCTCCACTATCCTAGCTCCCTTTCTATCTTCATAGCACCTCTTTCTCCCCTTCCATGATCTTGGTCTAGTTTACTTGATGCTACAGGAACTTCAGATTGAATACACAAATGCTAAGATCCACGTATGGGTGAAAACACATGGCATTTGTCTTGGCAGCCTGGGTTACGTCACTCAGTATGTTTTCCAGTTCCATCCATTTACCTGCAAATTTTATCTGTCTTTAAAGGAGAATTAAAATTCTATTTTATATAAGAACCATATTTTCCTCAACCATTTGCACTCCATATACACAGGCTGTTCCCATGTCCTACCCATTTTGAATAGATTAAGTAAGAGCATGGGTGAGTATATGTATAGATAGATTTGCGGTAGCAAACAGAATCATTTATGTGATGATAATATATATATATATTTTTTTTTTTCGAGGAACTGCTACACTGACTTCCATAGTGACCTCATCAATTTGCATTCCCATCAGAATTCCTACATCCTCATGAGAATTTGTTGGGTTTTGTTTTTGTTTTTAACCTGGTTTAACTGTGGTGATATGAAAAAAGCTATTCTATAGATTATGTTACTCTAGAAAACTGTGACTAATACAGTAACAATGGAAACTATTCAACTCAGATGTAGTTGTGGCAAGCCTGATCTAAACTTTGCTATTACGGGGTGATTCTATTTCCTTCTAATGGTGATTGTGAGTGGTACTATTTCTTTTCAGTTCATGTATACCAGGAGCCATATGTCCTGGCTATGAGAGAAACTGTACCATATGTTAGATGCTGATTCAAAGCATAGACTGCCTTCTGGAGATCTCTGCCTCAGCCTTCCAGGCTGACACCTCATTAGAACTGTGATTGTGCTTCTAAAAGGTCAGCTGCTTCAGGATGGTATGGAACATGGTAAGACCAATGATTTCATGATCATGAGCCCATAGCCACACTTCTTTGGATATGTAGTGAGTTCCTTGGTCAGAAGCAAGGGATAGCATGTGTGGAATACCATGACAGTGGATCAGTGGATAAGGAATTCTGTAAGTCCACATTTGATGGGCTTTGGTAGAAGCATTGTATGCAGCAAACGCCAGCGTAAGTATGCCAGTAAGGACAAAGCATTGTTTCTCCATATAGGAGGTAGTCCAAAGCACTCAATCTTCCAGCAGGTCACCTTGGGAAATGGTGCCATATCTGGGGTTCAGTGTTAATCTCTAATGTTGATTCTTCTGGCACTCACTAGTAACTGTAGCTTTGGTGAGCCATTGTTCATGTTGTTGATGCCATCAATAACCTCCATATCTGCCACCATGACCACTTTGTTCATGGACCCAAGGGAAAGGAAAAGGTTGGATGGCAGAAGGAGGTAACTGTTCACATTAGGGGTCATTCTTTTGGAGAGACCCAGCTGCATATATAGTCTCCAGATATCTTTCTCACATATTTTCCAATCATGACTTTTCCAAATCCCTGACCATTCATCCAATCCATTGTCTAGAATTCATGAATCAGTGAACAACTGCACAGCTGGCCATTTCTTCTTCCAAATATAATGTATGACCATATACTGCCTGAAGCTCTGCCCACTGTGAAGATTTCCTGTCAACCATGTCTTTTAGGGTTGTATCAAAAAAATGTTGTGATATTGCGGTTGTCCACTTCCTGTATAATATGAGAACTATCAGGAACAATCATCTTTCTAGATGCTATACTTTGAATTTCAGTTACATATTCCTTCAGGCCCATATATTCAGACTCAATTCCCTGGTTCCATAACTGGTAATGGGACCATGTGGAAGCAGGAGCCAGTGGCAGGGGGAGTCCTTAAGTCATGGAGAGCAAACTCACAAGAAAGTGTTTATGTAGGAATCTTTGAAAGTTCTGGCAAAAAAGTTATTATGAAAGACTCTTTAAATATACTAGAAGTGATTCTCAATCCAAACTGCTCATTAAATATACGGTGATGTATAAAATGCCAGTACCTGGTATCCAGGAAAGAACAATTAAGACAATATTTTTAATTTTTACTTCATTTTACTTTTAATATGATACTTTGCTAATTCTTGGCTTTTCATACACGCACACAATGTATTTTGATCATGTTCACTCCAAGTCTCCTCCTTAACTCTCTATGATGTATTCCATTACATTCCAAGTTGTCTCAACTTCCTGCTTTCTTTCTTTTTAAATATATAACCCACTGTGTTCAATTCCTGCTACCTATATACTCATGAAGGTGGGACTATCTTCTGGAGTATGTTGAGCCTGCCAGGGTACATACCCTCTAAATAAAGCTGGTGCTGCATCTTCCAAGAACTATCAACCATCAGCAGTTGCTCAGCTAAATGGTGAAGTTTACTAGTCTACCCATTCTAGAATGTTGACTGGCTTGACCTTGTGTAGGCAAACACAGCTGCTCTGAATCCATGAGTGTAGTGGTCCTGTCATGCCCAGAAGCCACTGTTTTATTCCAGATCTCTCTAAACTCTACATCTTACAGTCTTGCTACAATTCTTTTCCATAACGGTCCCCAAACCGTAGGGGCAGAGTTGATATAGCAATCTCATTTATGGCTAAGCATTCCAAGACTGATAATCCTGCCCTTCCCACTTTAGCCACATACTTAGCACCTTCTTGTACTGTGAAAGTTAAGCAGCAGGAAAAGCTACATCTAGAAGAGCATTATTACTAGTCTAGGATATAAAAGCAACTGATGAGAAAAGGAAAGAAGAAAGAAAGAAAGAAAGAAAGAAAGAAAGAAAGAAAGAAAGAAAGAAAGAAA
>NW_026596073.1:17811607-17869371 GCF_907164565.1 Psammomys obesus
AAAGAAAGAAAGAAAGAAAGAAAGAAAGAAAGAAAGAAAGAAAGAAAAGAGAAAGGAGAAAGGAAGGAAGGAAGATAGGAAGGAAGGAAGATAGGAAGGAAGGAAGATAGGAAGGAAGGAAGAACCCTAAATCTGAGCATCAAGAAAACAAATAGCTCAGTTGAAAAGTGGGCTATGGAACCAAAGACAGAGTTCTCAGCCTGAGAAATAAAAATAACAATGGAATATTTTTCTAAAATATCATTTCTTAGTCATCAGGGAAATGAAAATTAAAACTACCTTGAGTCTAAATTTTGCTTTTATGGAATGTGTCTATTTCTTTTTTAAATCAGAGACAGGCCTTGCACAAACTGGAGAATTAATATATTCCTCCCTTTCTGAATTTTATTTCTGTGATTAGTTTGCTCTCAGTCTGTCCTCCTGCCTTTGCCAAGGCATTTCTAGGGACTCCACGTGAGGGAGGGTTTTATTGCTTTCTTACTAAATAATTTCTAAACATGACCACAAGTAACTACACTAGTTAGGAATAAAGTATGCTGAAAACCACAGAGGCCTAAAATACAAGTGTTTGCATAGGATCATTTTAACCACACATGACTGAATCAGGCAGAATAGGGTAGCACCATAGCTATAAGATCCAAGAAAAACTTGTAGAGCTTTAAGTTCAGTGTTATAGATGCATCTATCTTTTGAGCACAAGTCCCAAGCTGAGAATTTAGTCACTACATATAATGGGTGAGGGAAAAAAATTAAACATTTTCTGAAAGCTGACTAAGAATGTTTCTAATTATATTTAATTTTTTACAAATATGATTCTTATATCAAGCTAAAATACATACATTTTCTTCTTGGTATTATGTCTTCAGTAAAATAAAGAAAGAGCTATTTGAGAGGAACAGCGAATCTGCAGTTTTTCTTTATGAGAGAGTGTATTCAGAAAAACAGGGTGAAGTTGGATTTGGAACTATGGTAAACAGTGAGTTTAGAACAGGTTTGTTTTAAGGAACTGTGGTACATTTACATGATGGAATACTATTCAGTTTTAAAACAAGGAAATCATGAAATTTGCAGGCAGATGGATGAAACTAGAAAAGACCATCCTGAGTGAGCTAACCCAGACACAGAAAGACACACATGGTTTGAACTCACTTATTACAAGCAGATTTTAGCTATATAGTACAGGATAATCATACTACAATGCGCAGACCCAAAGAAGATAGGTAACAAAAAGGACCAGAGGGGTGATGCTTAAATGGGAACTAGAATAAACAGTAGAAGTGGTTGAAGAGCGGAAACAAGGTAGATGAGGGAGCTCAGAGAGAAATGAGGGTTGAGATCAGGGGAGATTAGGGGTGGGAGAACAGAGGGCCTATTGTGAGAGGAGAAACTGTGGGGGGGGGAGAGGTGACTCTAGTTGAAACTCCTAGCAGCAGGGATCATGGAGACTGAATAGGCTTTGATTTTTTTTTTTAAGTTACTTTATTTGGGATTCCTTGGGGCTTTAACCCCTTCCAACTCCCCAAACCTAGGTAGGAGAGAAAGAAGGTTAGTAGGGACAGAAGACAGAGACCTCTTTAGACATAGTTCCTTGGAGCAATTCCACTCTTTGTTGTCAGGATTCCAACAGTCCAGCTAACAGCAATCCAGCAATAGCAAAAGCAGCAACAAGGACCAGCAGCAGCAGGGGGCAGCAGCAACTTACTTGAAGCATTCTCCACAACATTTTCTCCAGTGTCTCAAATCAAAGTGTCTTCTCTCTCTCTCTCTCTCTCTCTCTCTCTCTCTCTCTCTCTCTCTCCCCTCCTATTTATACTTTCTTAGAGTCTCAACCAGTATGTTTGTTTTTCAGTTGGCAAAAACAGTGCCTCCTGAACAAGTCAGTTTTCAGCTGACAAGGATCACAGGTCCTCTCACCAGGCTGTTATCAGCTGAGAAAGATCACATGCCCCCTCATGAGGCTATGGATTCCCATATCCCACATTCAGGATTACACCAAAAACATATTTATGTAACATAACCAAAACTTCCACTACAAGACACCCTCTAATTAGACAGTACTTCTAGTAGAGGGAGCAGAAAACCAACCCATCCACAAAAAATTTGACCCAAAATTTACCCTGCCTGCAAGATGTACAGAGATAAAGGTAGAGCACCTGACCCAACCTGAGACCCACCTCATGGGAGAGAACCAGTCCCTGACACTATTAACTACACTCTGCTGTGCTTGCAGATGGGAGTCTAGCAAAGCTTTCCCCTGAGAGGCTCCACTCAGCAGTGGATCAAAACAGATGCTGACACTCACAACCAAGCATTGGTCGAAGCATAAGGAGTCTTATGAAAAAGTGGTGGAGGTATAGAAAAACTGGGAGGTAACACAAGCTCCACAAGAAGACAAACAGAGCCACCTACCCAGGCCCCAGAATGGCTTTCAGAGACTGAAGCACCCAACCAAAGACCGTGCATAGACTGGCTCTAGGCCCGGTACACAGATGTAGCAGATGGGCAGCTCAGGCTTCATATGGGTTCCCTAGTAAGGGGAGCAGGAGCTGTCTCTAACATGGACTCTATCGCTTGCTTTTTGATTACTTCCCTCTCACGGGACTACCTCTCCAGGACACTGGGGAAGAGCATGCACTCAGCCCTGAGAAAACTTGATGAGATAAGGTAGGTCGTGGGGGGGCTCCCCTTTTCTGAGGAGTAAGGGAGGGAGAGTGTGAGAAGAGAAAGGGAGTATGGGGTGGGAAGGAGATGGGGAGGGGCGATGATCTGGATGTAAAGTGAATAAATAAGTTAATTAAAAATAAAAGAAACAGTCTCTGGGTATCTTCAACACAGAGGGCCATATATAACTACGGATGTCATGGCATATTTCTGTATAGAAGCATGGCACTAATAGTTATTTCAGTGGATGACAGTGACCTGGAGGAAGTCTGGATTGCAGAGAATGATAGCACTGATTAATAGAACACAATGAGCTTAGAGGGTGGATAGACAGCAAGAAAGGTAATTGGCCACTCATAGTTTTGAGAATAGACCCTCCTTAATCTAGAGCACCTCCTCCTGTTTCGTGACCTTAAATGATTGTATGAATCAGAGTAGGAAAACCCTCAGTGAAGTATTGTATTATCACAATAACAAGTTGATTAGATCACCTGAATAGACCTAGGAGTATACATAAGACCATTTATAATTTATGTTTCCTTTCTCTCTCTCGCTATTATATATATATATATATATAACACATAATTATGATGACGATGATGTATATAGGAATTAAGTAAAACTTAATCCCTGACCTGAATCCTTGTTGAGATTTTGATTTATTTTCCTTTTAGTAGAATGGGAAAGATGGGAGCAGATGGGCATCAGTAATAAAATGTATTCCTGGCTAGGCTTGAAGCTCAACAAGTATAATTCCTTTGGCTAAAAATATATGACTTGTTATATACAGTTAATGGGTGGCTAAACTCCCCCATGCAGTTTTTTAGCCTGTAGAAGCTGTCGTGGAATGGCAGTCTAGGGGACACCGTAAAGCTGTCCTTCACTGGCCGAGATAGTGTAGAAGCAATATCAACACCAGAGAAAATAGAAATGATACCTACACTTGCCTACCTAAAATGTAGAAAGGGTTAACTCTCACCACATTTTTCTTTGAACTACAGTCTCATCCTGCAAAGATGATGGTGTGTAGCAGAAGATAATGGAGTATTGCAAACACCATCAAGTAGTACAGTTGCAGATTTTGTGCCCAGCCTAAAGAGTAGATCTTGGTCTCAGCTACACAGCTATGAGCAGGGGAATGCAGTTTTGGTTTCTATCCCTTTCAAGATAAACACTAAAGTCCAGTTCACATTTGAGTAAGATTCACAGAAGTATAAATAAACATTGTGCCCTGAGGAAATGTTGATTTTTCTGCCTTCTGCCTTAGTGAACTCTGAAGGGGCCTGGGCCATCTGGACATTTCTCAGATGAAACCAGTTCACTATTTTCATGATACCAAGTTAATTAAACTGGAAGAGCAGACTTTTGAAGTGTACTGGGGCTCTCTGTAATATACATATAGCCCCCGAATGGGGGAAAACACCTGAAAAGTTTCAGAGGACTAAAAATATGTAGGAACATAATGGTCTAGGACAAGCCAGAAATAAATCTCTAAAATAAAGAATAAATTACTCCAACTTCATTTTCAAACACAGAGATGGAAGGAAGACATTTACAGGGCCTTATATTCTGCTGGAGATACTCTACAGCTGACTATATGAGAAGGACATTCAAGGTTAAACTGGATTAAGAAAGGAAAGGATCCTATAGCTGCTCCAGAAGGAAGGAAAATGATTCACATGGCAAAAATGACTGGTTTCCTGTGTTGTTGCTTAGAGGAGTGTTTCTCAGCCCCAGCACCATCAGCATTTCAGACCAGGGATGGGGTGGGGTGTCCTTGGTTTCTTGTTTCATTGTTGGATGTTTAGCATTGATCTTGATCTCTGTCCATTCGATGCCAGCAGCAGACCCTCTTTATGTTCTTAAAAAGCAGACATGTTCCAAGACATGATATATTCAAGAGCCACTGTTGCCTTTTAGTGAAGTTGAGGACAAAATTTCTCTACCATATATGTTTAATGCATCCTCTGGAATAAAATCATAACAGGGCTATTGAATCTGGCCAGAGATATATCAAATGCAGCAGCAACATATACTCCACTGGAACACAGGTCCTGGTAAGGTACAGACCCTGAGAAAGCACAGCATCCAACCACAAAAGGTCAAGTCATTCTTCAAATTTTCTCTTTAATCAGATGGGTTCTGACCTGTCCACATTGAGTCGAGTTACATATGAAATAGGCACATGTAAGATCTGAGGGTATGTGTTTGCTTACTTTTATATGTCTCTAACCCTACATCACTGCCTCCTATTCTTTTGTATGTTTGGGTTAACTTTTATGGCCACAAAAAATGTCTCTTACCTGCTGAAGAAGAAAAATATCTGAGTTTGATTCATAGATTAGTTGATTTCTAGGAGTAGGCTAACATATGGCGGTAGTGGATAATTTATATTTAACATAACTGCTAAGGCAACTTTAATTTTGAGAAATTTGTATTTATTTTTTATTTTGTTTTGGAATAGTGCTCATTTTTGTAAAATAATCCCCATTTTTAAAACCTTGCCCATGTCTTCAAAAATTAACCTAAACCTCATTATAATTTGATAAATGAGAACAGAAACTGAAAAGTTTGTAGAGATGATGTAGATGATTGCCTATGCTTAATATTATAGTTGTCCATATAAAACATAAAAAATAGATTATTTAAACATTGTGAAAATTTTAGATTTCTGCTCTATAAAATGCTTTTCAATAAGATGGAAGGAAAACTATAGAATTATAGAAATATTTGATATTAAGCGTATAAAGAAAGATTGATTATCTGCAATATGTAGGAAACAGCAACAGTTTTTTGAAATATAATTAACAGTGCAATAAAATAGAGAAGCCGGTCTGGAGATGTGGCTTAGAGGTTTAAGAAGGTATGTACCTCTTACAGAAGAGCTGAGTTCCTTCCAGCACCCAGGCCAAGTTTCTCACAATTGCCTGTAACTCTGGTTGAGTAGGATGGCACCTCTGACCTCTGACGGTTCCTGTACTCATGTCCACACATCTACATAGACATATACACATATATTTTTTAGACAGAAAAAAAAGACATAGAAAGAATAAAGAATCTTTCAGAAAAGATGATAGACATTCAAATGTCCAAGATCCACACAAACTCTGCTTAGCACACTTTTTATAACTTTTTATTTATTCATGTGTCCCAGTCTTGTTCCTTCATATCTACCCATTGTTTTTCCAACCTCCACCCCCCAACCAAAAGCACACAAGCATACAAAAAAAAAAAAAAAATAGAAAAACATCTCATCGGGGGAGCTGTAGCATGTCAGTGTGTTCCATATTACATCCCTCTGTCCACACATCTTCACTTGCAAATGTTCATGTCAATGAGTCACTGGTCTAGCTTCTGTTACATCATCAGTTTGGCTGCTCATTGGAACTCGTCCTAGTTATCCTGTTGTTGCACTCTGTCATGGAGATCGTGCAGGTTTACATCAGCAGGGCTGGCCCTTTCACACACCCCAACATTTTACAGATGGTAGGTTCTGGGGCGGGGGGGGGTTGGGGAGAGGCGTCAGATAGCTGTATCTGAAGCTGGGTGGTAGCTGAGCTGGTCAAAGTATGGGCTCTTCATTATCTGCACCACTAGGGCATCTTCTCTAGCACTGCTTTGGCTAGGCCACTCAGTACTGCCATGAGCAGGAGGCAGGGTCAGGTCTTCAGCTCTTATGACTTCAGGGCTGTTTTACATCATCCATGCCTCCGGAGCCAGCTCCATTGGGCTTCCCAAGCAAGGCAGCACCCCTGCCTCCACATCAACTCATGGCAGATGAGTGGCAATGCCAACTCTTCCTCACTCTCATCCTTGGGCTTGATTCACCTGTGCCCTGTTGACCAGGGCCAGCACTACTGTGCCAGGCATGGCGCAGGGCCAGCTTGCTTGAGTGATGCAGCTGGCGAAGGACAGGGTCAACTTACCCACTCTCACGACCCTGTGCGCAGCTTTGCCCACTACCTGAATCAGCTCGCCCACACTCATGCCCTTTGGGCTGGTTCGCTCACGGCCTGCCACCAGTACCAGCTCCACTGTGTTACCTTGGTATGGCTCAGGAACCGTTTCCCAAGCCCTGCTGCAGGTGAGAGATGGGGCAGGCTCTTCAGAGCTCTGCAGCCAAGAAGGGGTGGCGCCAGTTCTACACGGTCCCTGGACGTCCAGGCAATCGCTGGACATCCAGAGGTCCCTGATATCTGTCGTGATCAGGGATTTCCCTGTGTTCTGTAGTGGTAATAATTTGTCACAGACTGATGCTGCTTCGCAGACATGAACACAGACGACAGCTCAGCTGGGACTTCACCATGGCCCCTGGTGGCAGGGGAGGCCTCTCAACAACAGGCTACTCCTCTCCACCCTCAATTCTCCAGTTTCATCTCTAGAATGCTCAAGTTTTTCTCCCATCCGTCCTGTGGGTTGGAAGGAAAGTCTGGTGTGTGGGGGCTTCTTCCTCTGTCTGAACCTGGTGGCATGGCAGCACACAAGACTCTGTCTGTCGTCCTTCTTCCATGCTGCCCTGACTGGATTTAATTTATCATGATTTTTATGTGCGCTAGGTATAAATAGCTTTGGCAACCAAGCCAGGCATCAAGATAGGATGAACAAAGGACCGCCAACCGTTCTGCCCCCAACTGATATAAGAACACCAACACCAATAAGGTTTCCTTTGACCATCGCCGGAGGTGGAAGCATTTTGTTTTTTTTACCCAAAATAGACAAATCAAGTAATTTAAAATTAAATGAGAGAGCACTGTATAATAACAGCTGGAGTCTAGTAATTGGCAACATAAGAATGCATAAGAACCATAAACAATATCTCATATAATACAGAAAGGGCTAGAAACTGGTAAAAAGTGCTTTGAAAAACGTCCTGGCATTCTTTTCTTCTATTTTTTCTCCTCCTCTTCCTCCTTCTTCTTTTTCTTTTCAGACAGGGTTGGTCTCTCTATGTAGCCTTGGCTCTCCTGGAACTTGTTACTTAGATCAGGCTGGCCTTGCACTCACATAGATCAAACTGCCTCTGTCTCCTTGGTGCTGAATCTAAAAGAATGTGCCACCATATCCAGTTCTTGGCAGTTTTTGATCCTCTAACTCTCTTCCACATTCTTAAACAAAATAAAGAAAAACATATGTTACATAAGTGCTTATCAATGAATGTTGTAGCAGCTATATTTTGAAAAGTCACAAATTAATACAACTTAAATATTTATCAAAAAGTTGATACATGATGAAATTATAATATAATGCAATTAATTACTGACCACCATTTTAAAAAAAAAGCAATCAGATACTGTTAGGTACAGGAACGGAACGTGGTGATTCCAAGTACAGCCATGTTTTAAATTTTGCTAGAAGGATCATGCCTGAAAGGGAGAGGATGAGGAACAATTGTTATTTCCTCATACAAAATCCCAGAGCAAATCAATCCACTAGAGAGGAACAAGTGACAGAGAAAGACCAGTGACAGTGACAGTCATAAAGGGGGATTATTGACTGTAAAATGGTACTCACCTTGATTATTTGTAAGTGAAAAGACCATGGATTTCTTATATGTGACTGTGATTAGCTGGAAACCACGTAACAAAATTGTAATATTCAAATGAGTTAAGTTAGTTCTATATAAATTAACTCAATAAAATTATTTGTGAAACAAAAGTGAGAAGCAAGGTATTTGAAAAAAATCTGCAGAGAAATAGAAGAAAAAAATTAAAGTAAAGATGTTAAACAATATAAAATTCTATGCATATTTAATTGGGCTTTCTGAAAAGTTTTAAAATAAGCAAGGAAATTAATACTAAAAGTGATAACTAAAGATGATTACCAAAGTGTGGAAATCAAATAGACAAACTGTAGTGGAATTAGCCAAGAATAAACTGGACAAGCTATGACAATCAGTCAGAGAAGACAACCTCAAAAGCAAAACATAACACTCAAAAATAGGGGGACATTTTATAATAGGACACCAATTATCTGAGTGGGAAAATGCCAGCATTGCAATGTTAGCAGACCTTCAAAATAGGCCATGTGAAACAGAACTTAATGGAGGAACAAAAATCAGAAGGGTACTTATTAATCTTATAGGCATATCTCTATCATACACAAATCTTGAAAGAAATAATTGATCCAAGAGGAAAATTCAAGAACAATTATGATTGAAACAGATATCTTAAGATGATTCCAAATTATTGAAATAAAAGATATATAATATTAATGAATGAAAAGTAAGCAGACAAAAGAAAAGTCTCATATTAGAAATCAAAGCAAAAAAGAAACCACTTTGTACATTAAGTAACAATAACAAACTAAATGTAAATACAAGAAACAGACAAAAGTTCTGTAAAATGTTAGCACAAATCAAAGTACAAAAAAAATAAGAGACAATCCATTAAAACCTAGTTTTCAGAAAGAGAAATAAGAATGTTAGACCGTTTCACTGCACTGAACAATAAGAGGCAGCATGTAAATCATTATTACCAAAGCCACCATTAAAATTTCTATAGATATTAAAAAGGTTGAAACAAAAAGGCTATGAAAATGCTGTATCCTAATTCAACAAGTTAGACAAATGGAAAACATTATATGAGGAGGTAGAGAGTAACAAAACATCTTTATAACAGCTGGCTTGGATAGTGACATATATTAAAGAAATCTAGTGCAAGCAAGAACATTTTCTCTATCAAAACCTCTGTATTTCCTGGAGGAGATGGGGGCTCCAGAAGGAAAAAACAAACAAACAAACATACAAACAAACAGAGATAACTAGCCTGGGACCAGCAGGGCTTACAGAGACTGAAGCACCAGCCAAGGACCATGTACGGAACGGACCTAGGCCCTCTACACATATGTACCAGATGCATAGCTTGGTCTTCATGTGGGTCCCTTAGTAAGGGGAGCTGTCTCTGACAAGGACTCTGTTGCATGCTTTTTGATCACTTCCCCCTAGCTAGTTTTACTTGCCATGCCACCAAGGAAGAGGATGCACTCAGTCCTCATGCTGCTTGCTGTGTTGGGATGAGTAGGTGGGGAGCTCCCCTTTTCTTGGGAGGATGAGTAAGGGAAGAGGAAGGGAGAAAGGGTGAGTAAGGGGGGGTAGGAGGGGGGAGAAGAGAGAAGTGGCTACTATTAGAATGCAAAGTGAATAAAACAAATTAATTAATTAATTGGTTAAACAATAAAAACTCTATACCTACGTTATTTCTATTAAAATTCCTGCCAAAGATTCCACAAAAAAAATTGGTGGCATTTCTGCACAAACATTGGAAGAAGCAGGACAGGCATACTCTCAATGCCTATATGAAGGTAACATTACTTTTACAACAATACTCAGATGAATATATTGTGTAGAAAGGAAATAAAAATACCAATTCCTAATAAGCAAAGAGGAAGAAACACAAACCATAACCCAACTTTAGTAAACCAAGCCATTAGAAAGCACACTGTATTACTGACAGGAACAGTTCTTACCCAACATGGCATGGCTGGATCAGTTTCAAGAAAGCAATGAATCAGCTTCAGTACAATAATTAGGGGAAAGAAAAACACCACTGGGCATACAAAATAAACTATTTAACCTGGAAATTATAATAGACACAAGTCATACAACTAATACAACATTTAAGGGTCAGTAAATAGTTGGTTTATAGCCAAGATCAGGACTAAGGTAAGGATTTCCTCTCGACAGTCCTATTTAAACTCATATTTGGCATCTTGGTCATGTAACAAGAGAAGAAGAGAAAAGAAGAAGAAGAAGAAGAAGAAGAAGAAGAAGAAGAAGAAGAAGAAGAGGAGCAGGAGGAGGAGGAGGAGGAGGAGGAGGAGGAGGAGGAGAAGCGGCTTCTAAAAATAAAGGGGTAAAACAGTCTATTCTTAAAAAAAACATTTTGTCTATAGACAATCCAAAGGCATTATAAGATCTTCTAATCTTAATTTGATGTAGTCATAAGATAAAATGTCAAGAAGGACACATGTTGTTTCATGTATTGGTAATCAAAAATTCAAGTCACAGTTCCAAAGACTGAGAAACCCAAAGCCTTGTGAAAATCTTAAAATGCTGATAAACATATTACTGGTGGATATATGATGAATACACACCTTATATTAATATTAACTTGAAATTGGCCTTTAACCAAAAGTTAAAAAAATATAAACTTTAGTATTTTTGTTATATACAAATTTTTCAGTTTTCTTTTCTTCCTTTCACTTTTAAATATATTTGTCAGAGTTGTAACTTTACTTTGTGAGTTTCCCAGGGATAGATTTAGTGGCCTGCTTTATATAATCTAATGCTTGTATTAATGATCAATAAATATTACTTATTTGGCAGATCAATTTGCTTTATGTATTACAACTCTCCCAAAACATTACACATATTCTACAGATGTGATTTTCTTCCAATTTGTTAATTGGAAATGTTTTCCCAATATTTTAAAGTGTTAAGAAGGAAAGGTGAGCTGTTATATTAGCGGCCATTTAACAAGAGAGCAGAAGGGAGAAGGGAGGTGTTGGTGAACCATAATCATGGCTCACAGTGTGAGTGCTAATTGAATGTTGTTGCTAATACCACAGCTATATCAGGGTAGTCATCTGTTAAGTACAGGAACAAAGTGATAGTGGAAGTCAAAACACTGAATTGAAATGGGAGGTTATGAAAGAGATTGTTAACACACTACAGAATACTCAAGAAACTAAAAATGAATATATGGAGTTTGTGATAAAGAAGGGGAAATACTTTGTGTTCAATCAACTGCTTTGACTTTTATTTTCAGAGAACTTTAGCGTCAAAGAATAATTCTGTTCAGTTATATATGTGCTTATTATCTTTAAGGAAATGGGTAATCAAATCAAGCATTCTAATATTTGGTAAGCTCTGTAAATGCCAACTCCGAGGTTTCTGTTTGTTTGTTTGTTTGTTTTGTGTTTGTTTGTTTTCATTGTAGATGGCTCACATACTCCTGTAATAAATTCAGAGTCCAGGAGAATGGTGAGATGGCTCTGTGCATGAAGGTACTTGACAACAAGCTTGGCAATGAGTTTGTTCCCAAGAACACACGTGGTGTATGGAGAGAGAAAATACTGCAATTTATCTTCTACTTGCTACACACAGGTACACACAAACACACAGAAAGATATAAATAATAAATTTTATAAAAATAATGTTGAAATGCAGTTTTGATTTCTTTGTTACCCTCATATTTTTGTTAGAAAGTATATACATAATTTGAAATGATGGGCTTGTCCTTAAAAATATAACTATAGATTTAGAGAATTTTATCCATGGGCAAGGGCTCTGGTGCATTCCAATATATATGAGAATTGTGTCCTCAGGAAATTACAATGAACAGCTCTATCTTCTAATCTATGCTTCATGTTTAGAGACTTCACACTTCTTCCCACCAGTGTCCAATACATTACTTGATTTGCACTCCTCCTGCTGTGCTGTGAAGCATCAATGCTCATCCCTTCATCCAATGTGTTTTGGTGTTTGGTTGAGTCAATGAAGGAGAAGTAAAGAAATGTATATTGTTTATTGCATACTATTTATATATACAAATATGAATACGTATTATTTGTGAATTTTTTGTACAGTTTCTGGCCATGCAAGAATTTCCAACATGTTCGCACTTACAATTAGAAGCAGGGTGATCACGGCTTGAAATCCCTGGGAGGAATGTCGCGCACGCACTTGAGGAATTTGACTGATCTGATCCACTTTGACATTAGGTGGTCTCTGCTTCAAATATTTCCGTGTAAGAAGATTACAAGATAAGTATATGGGTCCCATAACTCAAAAACAAGATAGAAAAAACAGTAGGAATAAGCGTGTCTCTAGAAGAAGAAATTCATGCTAAGAAAACACTGTATTCTGTTATTATCTTTGGTTCATTCTTCTCTTCCTTGCTTTGCTTCCTTCATTAGAAAAGCGAGTTTATACAGTATAAAGTTATGATACAATATCCAAATACACAGTTTAAGGACTTAATTGAAGGAATGCAAGAAAAAAGCAGATTTCTATTTTAAATGGCACAGCACTAACACACTTTAAATATATATTATAACAGCCAGACATGATCGAAAGCTGCACCCTTCCCTAATGCTTTGAAGAAATGCAGTCTCCCCTACAGTAACTGAAGGTGGTGATACCTGACTTGTGTGTAGGAATCTTGCTCATATTGTTGTGTTTGCTCTGACATGGGAAGAGAAGTGTCTTAAAAGAACAAATGCTGAAATTTTCTTAACTCTATTTTATATTGAGAATTTTTCAAACAAATTGTTTATCAACTTTATAGTAATTTCTGCTTAGATCAACTAAAAAAAATCCTCTGGCAGTTTTGTTGTTCTATATTCCAAATGAAATTTCTAATTGTATAAATCACCATTTTTGAAGTGTTAAAATTCTGTAAAGATGACAAATGAAACACATGCTTAAGTCTGGTCCTTCCCTTAGATCATGAACTCCTAATGCAAAAGCATATTGTCTGATTAGTCTCAGAGCCCCCACCTGCCACTACTACAACATTGCACATGCAATGTGTGCCGTAGATTTAATGGCTTGATGAAGAAAAACATATTGTTAAATTTGGTTCATTATTTGAAAACTACAAACCCACTACCATAAATGAGTATCTAAAATGTATCTAATTTTAAAAATTTACCCAATTTACATCCCTATCGCAGCCCCCTCCTTCATCTCCTCCTGGTCCTGCCCTCCCACCCTCTTTCCATTTTCCCCTCTCCTATTCTCCTGAGAAAAGGGGAGCCCCCGCACCAACCCATCACTGCACATCAAGCCACATGAAGCTATGCGCATCCTCTTTGGCTGAGACTTGACAAGGCAGCCCAGGTAGGGGAAAGAGGTCAAAATGCAACCAACAGAGTAAAAAACTGCCCTGCTCTAATTGCTAGGGGACCCGTAAAGAGTTTTAATATATAGCTATCCAAGAGAAAGAAAGACCAAATAAAATTTGTGTACATATATGCCTAACGTTTTCTATTTGGTTTATCTAGAAAGCAGGCACAATTATTTGTCTACTCAATACCTATTACTCCTATTGTCTATGAATAAACCAATACTAAATTTTTATGGATCTATAAATTCTTCAGACAATACAGTCATGTTTTCAGAATACCTGTCAGTCATGGTCACCACAAAACTAATGGTACAATAAGCACTGTAGCTGAACTAAAGGTGATTCTTAAATTGCTCAGATGTGTCTGCTATATTGTGTTTTGCTTTCTGTAGAAAAGTAGATGTAAGAACAGGAAAATTATACCTTGAAGGTTAAAGGTTCTGTTTGCATTTAAAGATTAAGTTTCTGTTTATCTATGTTAAATCCTTGCAATAGTTAAAGTTCCTGTTTGTTAAAGATCCTATGTTAAGTCCTTGCAAGTTAAGTTTTCTTTCTGCAATTAAGAGTAAGGTTCTGATTCTTTTTTTTTTTTTAATTTTATTTTTTTCTTATCAGTTACATTTTATTAACTTTGCATCCCAGCCGTGTCCTGCTCCCTCATTCCCTCCCAGTCCCTCCCTCCCTCCCTCATCTCCACCATGCCCCTTGCCAAGTCCACTGATAGGGGGGACCTCCTCCCCATACAACTGATCCTGTTTTATCAAGTATCTTCAGGACTGGCTGCAAAGCTCTCCTCTGTGGCCTAACAGGACTGCTCCTCCCTTGGGGGGTGGGGAGGCCAAAGAGCTAGTCATTGAGTTCCTGTTAGAAATAGTCCTTGTTCCCCTCACTATGGGAAACCAATTGGTTACTGAGCTACCACAGGCTACATCTGAGCAGTTCTGTTTCTTAGATGTAATATAAACTGTAAAACATATTTTTCAGCCTACACTGACTTTTCTACCTCATTCACATGATGTCTACCTTACTCTAGTCCCTTCCCTCTCATTGTATTTTTCTAACAGTATATAACAGCCAACTGCTTTGCCCGTAAAAACACCTTAGCTCTTCTATTAAAAAGACCTCAAGAGGCAGACAGGGGCTGCTCTCTAAAATTCTGACTTAGCGTATGCAGACAGGGGCTGCTCTCTAAAATTCTGACTTAGCGTATGAAAGCTGGTTGGCCAGTCCCAGGCACACCCAAAAATACAGCTTGCTTTAATTGAACAGTTACAGATTTGTTCTTTTCTCCTAGTGGTTCTCAAGTTGAGCAGTAGCCATCTTTCTCTTGTTAGTAAATGAATATTTAATAGACATATCAAAGAGAGAATGTGTTAGTACATGAGAATGTATTATTACTAAGAATGTATTTTCACCAAGAAAAAAATTCTTTACTAGACTGCAGTTGAGTAGCAATTATTGCTAATCTCCCAGACTCCTTGTATGTCTAAGTCTTAAAGACCTTCATACTTGCCTCAAAATTAAAATGTTTATGTGCTGACCTATATCCTAGGGTATTTTCTCTCTAGCGTAGACTGTAATTCCTCTTCTTCCTTCCTGCCTGCTTCTTCTTCCTCTCACTCTTATTCTTTCTTCTTTACTTTTCTGTCTTCTCATTTTGTTAATCATTTTCTGACAGTGCCTAGGAATTTTGTCAGTGTATGAACAATGATGTTGTATTATTTTGTTTTTCTCCTGTGTCATTGTTCTTTCCCAGTTGTGAAATACATGAGCACATGGCTCATCTTCTTTCTTAAGAAACATTTTGATGATTGGAATAGCTATTGATTTCAAAAGACTTGTTGACCGTAAACAGAATGAAGCAAGAAGACATCAAGAAATAAAACTAGGGTGGTCCATTGTTAACACTTTCATACACAGACAGATGTCTATTATTCAGAAGAAAGGAAAGGATCTCCATTATTTCTACATTTTATTACAGTACCTTACATGCAGACTTCTATTGTTGCTAAGAAAGATAATTGTTTCCCTTTTAAACTATGTTTCCTTTGTTTTTTTCAAGTTATCATAACACATTGACTTAATTAATATTACCTCAGCTCTAACAGCTTATGCAGATGACAAAGAAAATATTGAGGAAAAGAAAAACATGTATAAAATTACGTAGGATATGACTTTTCTTTCTTTTACTTCATAGCATTGAAATCAAAACTGAAACAATATATTTTTGTTTTTCTTTCTGCCCTAACAAGTATTCTACACTATTTTCAGGACATTGTTATCCAATTTGGAAGGTGTACAGGATGTGCACCTCATAATTATTCTGTGTTTAATTACATGCAGATGAGCCTGCATCTTACACACCATCGCTGCTCATCTCCCTGCGAGATGCTTATTATCATGCATAGCTTTTTGCTGTTGGCAGAACTGAGGATGTCCTTTGGGGGTTAAACCTCAAAGTAACTTGACATCCTCATTAACTTTTACAGCAACAGTGGTAGTGAGCATCCTTGTACTGAAGAGTTGTTTCAAATGCTTATCACCTCCCTTCTCTTTCCAGCTAGTAAAAGCTTGTTGTACTTGAATAGTAAAAAGAGGATGAAAAAAAAAAAAACAACAATCATCATCATTTCTAATATAGTTTTCATGTATTTGTAAATAGGAATTACTTTTTTCCCTCATAGGTCAAAAGCCTGGTGTTCCATTAAAAAAAATCTTCCGTATTTTGCTTAACCATTTTGTTCTTTTATCTTAGATACTCTAAATCCTGAAAGGTACTTTCAGATTTTCCAGAATGGTGTTTATTTTAAATGTAAGGTTGTAAAGAATAAAGAACAAAAGATGTACTGAAATTGACATAAAATAAAGACAATAGTTCCTTTTTTCTTAAGTTGGATTTGTTAATACATATTAAAGAACAGAAAAGTGCCTTCAGAAATGTGTGTATTATGTGTGTTAAATAGAGCAAGTTATCTAAACTTTATTTCTAAATCATTTTCCATTCACTGTATTTATCCTCTAGTATGCATTAATATATTTGAACATGGTGGTCCTATGTCTACAGCGTTTTAATTGCTTGTCATCGTCAGCGTCTGAGTTTCGAAATATAGACTGATCTTCAGACCCCTCCAACTGCTATTGTATCACAACCATTCACTCAAGAAAGCAAGATTTCTCGTGGACTCTTATGGTTTAAAATTTATATTTGTTCACTCTATTCTTGTTGGAAAACTTCCAACTATACATTTTATGTTATCTAGTTCCCTAATATACATCTTCATATTGTGCATTATATACGTAACATAAAATAACATATCATATACATGCTGTACATATGAACACTCTGAGCATGTATTTTCACTGCCAGATCATACTGAATATCATTTGTTTCATTCTGAATTATATGATGGAAATCTAATGATAATGATAGCAATGATGACTTGATGCTGAATATTGTACTCAAAACATCACATATAGTAACTCAGTTAGCTTCACTAATGACTTCCATTCCTCATCTCTTTGGTTTGGTAACTTAGCCAGTGATACACCCTGAATTACTTTTGCCTAAACTTCCCAAGTCTAGAGGTTACAAATAGTGTCTCCACAGTCAGAAAATCCTTTGTAAGATAAATCATGCCTACTTACAACATAATTTAGAGATGTGATTAATGGTTAATGCATGTAGAATAGACAGTTATCTGCATGCATTCTGCATCTGTAACTGCATTACATCTCTAAGAATTCATCATGTTTACAAATATGATTCCACAGTAATGTATTTAAGAATGCACAGTCATCATTTGCAGTAGCCATAAAAGGCTCATGAGGCTCCACCCCTCTGTGAAGGACTATGGACAGTTAATAGATGATCTATTTTTTTATTTTTTCTTTGTTTGTTTGCTTATGGTTTTGAAAGAGTATATTTTGTCTTCTCCTCCCAAATGCCTTCCAGATCTTCCCTACGTTTTTACCCACCCAACATTATTTTCTCTCTTTCTTTTTCTCAAAAATCAAAACAACAAGCAAAAAAAAAAAAAATCCCAATAACACACATAATGCCCAAACAATACTCCCTCACATACAAATGAACAAACATGATATTTGTGTGTGTGTGTGTGTGTGTGTGTGTGTGTGTGTGTGTGACATGAAGCCTGCCTTGGAGTGTAGTTGATATACCCAGTGACATTCCACGGGAGGAAAATTATTTTCTGTTTGCTCCAGTAGTATAGCCACTGATGAATCTCCCATGTTTTAGTTACCAACTCAAAATATACACTTATGCAGAACATAATTACACAGTTCCTATAAATAATTTCATATTAAAGCAGGAGGCCAGTTGCTGAGAAGGAGCTCAGACATAGGGGAAATGAAAAGGTTAATAGGAAGTAAATGTTCCAAATTTAGATTATACATGTGTGAAACTTTGAAATAACAAAATTAGAAACAAAACAAAAAAACAAACACAAAAGACAAAATAATCCATATACATCTTTGGCTTTGCTTTTCAAAGCATATCAAAATGGCACCAAATAGTATAACCCATACTTTTGAAGTAATTTATTAGGTTTTACCACCATTCTTTTCCTTCATAAACTATCTAGAAAGTCTTATTTCTTAAGTGTTTTATAGATAAGGGGGAAATGCTCTAAAACCAACTTAACTCTTCATCATCATCATCATCATCATCATCATCATTGTCATCATCAAATTCTTCTTCTTTTTCTTGTTTTTCTTTTTCTTTTTTTCCAGTCTTGGAAGACTAAACCGTTTTGCTTCTCCAGAGTTTTCTTTTCTATGAAGGCAGTGATCTACTATCAGATTTTTTAATTTATTAATTTTTTTACTAATTACAATTTATTAACTTTGTATCACAGCTGTAGCATCCTTCCTCATCTACTCCCAATCCCCCCTCCCTCCCTCATCTGCTCCCAGACACCTCCCCAAGTCCACTGATAGGCAAGATCCTCCTCCCCTTCCATCTGACCCTAGCTTATCAGGACTCATCAGGAGTGCCTGCATGGTCTTGCTCTGTGGCCTCCCCCTTGAGGGGGGAACAGCCATACCAGGCAACAGAGGAAGACCATGCAGCCACTCCTGATGAGTCCTGATTGACTGGGGTAGGGGTATGGGTGGAGAAGGAGGAGGGAGAGTGGGGTTGGGAGGGGAGGATGGATGGAGCTATAGGGGGGACAAAGTGAATAAACTGTAATTAATAATAATCAAAAGAGTGAAAAAAAGAAACTGAGAATTTGTCTTTCAAGTTCTATAAAGAATTTGGGTTCATATTTTGATGGGTCTTACGTTGAATCTGTAGATTGCTTTTGGTCATATTTTGATGGGTCTTACGTTGATTGCTTTTGGCAGGATAGCTGTTTTCACTATGTTAATCTTACTGAACCATGAGGATGGGAGATCTTTCCATCTTCTGATATCTTCTTCAATTTCTTTCTTCAGAAACTTGAAGTTTTGTATCCAACTACTTTGCTGAAGGTGTTGATCAGCTGAAGGAGTTCTCTGGTTGAACTTTTGAGCTCGCTCACGTATACTATCATATCATCTGTGAATAGTGATACTTTGACTTCTTTCTTCTTTCTGATTTGTATCCCCTTGATCTCCTTTAGGTGTCTTACTGCTTTAGCTAGGACTTTAAGTACTATGTTGAAGGGATATGGAGAGAGTGGGCAGCCTTGCCTTGTCTCTGAGTTCAGTGGGATTGCTTTAAGTTTCTCTCCCTTTAGTTTGATGTTGGCTATAGATATGCTGTATATTGCCTTTACTATGTTTAGGTATGTGCCTTGTATTCCTGATCTCTCCAAGACTTTAAACATGAATGGGTGTTGGATTTTGTCATATGTTTTTTTTTTCAGCATCTAAGAAGATTATTATGTTTTTTTGTTTTGTTTTTTCTCCTTCATTTTGTTTATATGATGTATTACATCAATGGATTTCCATATATTGAACCTTCCCTGAATGCCTGGGAAGAGACCTACTTGGTCATGTTGGATTGTATCTTTTATGTGTTCTTGGATTTGGTTTGAAAGTATTTTGTTGAGTATTTTTGCATTGATGTTCATAAGAGAGATTAGGCCTGAAGTTATCTCCTTTTTTTTTGTGTGTGTGTGTGTGTGTGTGTGTGTGTGTGTGTGTGTGTGTGGTTTAGGTATTAAGGTGACTGTAGCTTCATAGACAATAATAATGTTTGATAATGTTTCTTCTGTTTCTATTTTATGGAGTAGTTTAAAGAGAATTGGAGGTAGCTCTTCTTTGAAGTTCTGGTAGAATTCTGCATTGAAACCATCTGGCTCTGGGCTTTTATGGAAGGGAAATTTTGATGACTGCTTCTATTTCCTTGGGGGATATTGGACTATTTAATGTGTTTACCTGATCTTGATTTAATTTTGGTAAATGGAATCTATCAAGAAATTTGTACATTTTATTTAGAATTTTAAATTTTGTGGCATATAGCCTTTTGTAGTATGACCTAATAATTTTTTGGATTTCCTCAGTGTCTGCCATTTTGTCCTGTTTTCACTTTTTATTTTGCTGATTTCGATAGTTTCTCTCTGCCTTTTATTTTGTTTGGCTAAGGGTTTCTTTATTTTGTTGATTTTCTCAAAGAATCAGCTCTTGGTCTCATTGATTCTTTGAATTGTTTTCTTTGTTTCTAATTCACTGATTTCAGCTTTGAGTATAATTATTTCCAATAATTGTCTACTCCTCTTGGGTATGTCTGCTCCTTTTTTTTCTATGTCTGTTATGTGTGCCTTTAAGTTGCTTGGATGAGATGTTTCTAACTTCTTTCTGGAGGCACTTAGTGCTATGAACTTTTCTCTTAGCACTGCTTTCATTATGTCCCATAAGTTTGGGTCAGTTGTGCCTTCATTTTCACTGAATTTTAGGAAGTCTCTAATTTCTGTTTTTATTTCTTCTCTGACCAAGCTGTCATTGAGTAGAGAGTTGTTTAGTTTCCATTTGTATGTAGGCTTTTTGCTTTTTGTTATTGTTGAGGTCTAGTTTTAAGTCATGGTGGTCTGAAAGGATATAAGAGATTATTTCAATCTTCTTGTATCTGCTGAGGATTGCTTTGTGCCTGACTATATGGTCAATTTTTGAGAAAGTTCCATGAGGTGCTAAAAAGAAGGTATACTCTTTTGAGTTTGGGTGAAACGTTCTGTAGACATGTATTAGGTCTATTTGATTTAGGACCTCTGTAAATGTCATTATTTCCATATTTAGTTTCTGTATAGGTTATCTGTATCTTGGTGAGAGTGGATTGTTGAAGTTTCCCACTACTAAATTGTTGGGATTAATGTGTGATTTCAGTTTTAATAATCTTTCACTTACAAATGTAGGTTCTTTTGTATTTGGGGCATAGATGTTTGGGATTGTGCTGTCTTCTGGTGGATTTTTCCTTTGATGAGAATGAAGTGCCCCTCCTCATCTTTTTTGACTAATTTTGGTTAAAAGACTATTTTATTAGATATTAGGATAACTATCGTAGCTTGTTTTCTGGGTTCATTTGCTTGAAAAACCTTTTTCCAGCACTTTACTCTGAGGTAGTGTTTATTTTTGTTGCAGAGGTGTGTTTCTTGGATGCAGCAAAATGTTGGATCCTGTTTCTGCAATCATTCTGTTAGTCTGTGCCTCTTTATTGGAGAGTTGTTTCTGTTGATGTTGATAGATAATAGTGACCAATGAATGTTAGTTCCATTTGTTGTGGAGTTGGTGGTGTTACTGTGTTTCTCTGCTTGTTTTCTTTTAATTTTTTGTTGAGAAGTTACTACATCCTGTGTTTTCTTGGGTGTAGCTGATTTCATTGGATTGGAGTTTTCCTTCTAGTATCTTCTGTAGGGCTTGTATACAGTGTATATATTGTTTAAGTTTAGTTTTGTCATGTAATATTTTCTTTTCTTTGTCTATGTTGTTTGAAAGCTTTGCTGGGTATAGTAGTCAGGGTTGGCATGAGAAGCCCTGGATACTTCTCATAGCACCAGAAATGCACATAATGACACCGTGACTATGTCTTAGAGTCTGCATGACATCTGCCCAGGCCCTTCTGACTTTCATAGTTTCTGTTGAGAATTCTGGTATGATTCTGATAGGTCTACCTTAATATGTTACTTGAGCCTTTTCCCTTTCTGTTTTTAATGTTTTTTTTTTTCTTTGTTCTATAGAGTAAATGTTTTGACTATTATGTGAAGTGAGGTGTTTTTTTTTTTTGTTTTTGTTTTTTTTTTCTGGTGTAGTCTATTTGCTGTTCTGTAGGCCTCTTGTATGTTTATGGACATCTCTTTCTTTAAGTTGGGAAAATTTTCTTCTATGATTTTCTTGAAAATATTTTCTAGAGCTTGGAGCCTGGAATCTTCTTTTTTGTCTATTCCTATTATTCTTAGATTTTTGTCTTTTCCTGACATCCTTGATTTCTTGGATGTTTTATGTTTGGAACTTTTCCGATTTTACTTTTTCTTTGAGACATATATCGACTTCTGCAATTGTATCTACAGTGCCTGGTATTCTTTACTTCATATCTTGTATTCTGTTGGTGATGCTTAATTTTGTGGTTCCTGATCTTTTCTCTAAGTTCTCAAGCTCCAGGGTTTTCTCTGTTTGTTTACTTTATCGATTCTAATTCTGTTTTCATATCTTGCACTATTTCCTTCATCTGTTTGAATGTGGATTTCTGTTTTGCCATGATAGCCTTTGTTTTTATTTTTTTTTATTTCCTCTCTATATGCCTCTAGTTGTGCCTCTCTTTGTTTGGCTGTATTTGCCTGTATTTCTTTGAGAGCTTTGTTTGTTTCCTCTTTATGTGCCTCTAATAACAGGATAAGCAGATTTGATATTATTTTCCTATGCTTCCAATGAGTTAGCATATCCATTGATTTCTGAGGTTGCTGGTGAAGCCATAATGTCCTGACTATTTGTTGGATGTGTTCTTATGCCTACCTCTATCCATCTCCTTATCTGTAACCTTAACTGCTTGTTCCTCTGTACTTCAGACTGGGTCCCTCTGTTTCTGGTGTCTGGAGTATTCTTCAGGAATATGGGAGAGGTCCAACGGTTTGAGAGTGGATGTTGATGTTTCAGCTATAGCTAAGGGAAGAAGATTGCAGGTGCATGTGCATAAGTATGGGAATGTATGAGGAAGTGTGTCTTGAAGGACATGGTGCTAGAGCATGTAGATCCCTGGAAGGGTTGAGCTTAAGCACAGGAGGGGGAGCTGGTGCTGTTTGTGGGTGCAATGTGCAGGAGCAGGTTCCCAGAATACCTCAGTAGCCTACAGTCCTGTAGTACTGTCCTCCAGGTGTTTAGATCTGTCTGAGCTCCAGGAATTGTTTCCCTGGACTCCACTGGCAAACTTGATCTGGGGCTCTGCATGCACTCATTTGAAGGCACACTCACTCGCTCACAGGCCTAATCGCAAAGCACTGGGGATGACCCTGTTCTCTACTCTCAGATTTGGGCCCACAGGGGCAAATGAGAGTGTAGGATGTAAATCAGCTCAGCGGTGTTCACTGTTTGGCTTCCAGGCAGACCGGTACTTGGGGTAGCCTACTCTGCCATCTCAGTCACCAAGCAAGGAGGCTCCTGCTTGGTTTAACTCCTTCCCTGCTGTAAGCCCAAACTGGGAAGCCCCTTACAGCCACTACCTCTGCAGTCTCAGTCCAAGTGTGGAGGCTCACGGTGGGGCAACCACTGCCAACAACCCCAAGCAGGTGGCCTTTGCTTAGGTCAGAGATCACTGCCTGCACTGATCAAGGAGGCCTGTTCTTGGGGAAAGGGAAAGTGCAGGGCAGGGTTGAATATTTGCCACTCTTAGTAGCTGCCATCCTGGACTCCCTCAGATTTTTTTTTTTTTTTGCTTCAGTTTGTAAACTCTCCATTTCCTATCTGCTTGTCATTTGCAGTAATGTTCTATATCTCTCACTGTTTCTAAGTAACATCACCAGTGGATAAACTGGGATGCTTTCTTTTGATGTGTAGATAATGCTCAGGACAGAATAAAAAGGTTTAACTTCATTTTCTTTTTCTTTGCTGGGATGTAGGTTTTAGTTTCTGTTTCATGATGACCCTTGTATATCTCTGCTGTGTTTTCTACCTCATCTCTCAGTCTCTGAGCACTTAGACAACTCTGAGAAGTTGGCTGAAGCATCTAGAAGCCCCGGGTACTTCTCATAGCAGCAGAAATGCATATGATGATACTGTGACTGTGTTTAGATATTTTGTTATGTTTTATTCCTCTGCAGGGCTCTTCACTCAATGCCTATCAGATGCTCATTTGCTCTGGCCTTGCCTCTCTTTTGAGCTTTATATACGGGAGTCAATTTGAAATGTGTAATTTAGGATGATGTTGTATAAGGAAGTTTTAGATACTTCTATATCATTTGGCTTTAGAAACTTGCATTTAATCATATGACTAGGCTGTACCTTCTTTAACCAGCTGGAGATCTGTGTATTTCTAGATTGAACTCTTGAAATGAACCATACTTTATAATTTGCTTCATAACCTAAGGATATTCACAATTGCTTTATTAAACTCTCCAGAGTCTTCAAATAAACAAGTATAAAAAATGAACACATGGTATAAGATGATGTGTTTAGTTAATGGCTCTTTTTAAATTTCCCAGCAAGAAGAAAAGCATCATTTCCATTCTGGTGCAGGCTAGAAAAGTTTACTACATCCTCTTCCTTCCTTCCTTCCTTCCTTCCTTCCTTCCTTCCTTCCTTCCTTCCTTCTTTCCTTCCTTTCCTCTTTTCTTTGTGAAATTAAATTTGAGGTTCAGCTTGCAGTTATTTTTCAACATTTGTTTCTGTGATTAACATAATTCCGTGCTCATCAGAAGATATTTTAAGCTCACAGTAATCATCCAATTGCTTCATCAATCTAATGCTGGCACTATTTATTTTTATGGTAATTTTATTCAGTATTTTGCAGCCCAGATACACTAAAAATGCATTTTTAAACAAATAAAATTGGAATAGTCAGTGAAAAGAGGCTAAATTTTATGGAGTTTTAAAGTAGATGCTGACTGCAGTATTCAATTTATTTATTCAATAAGAGAATAATTCACAGCTAAAGAGAAAAATTATATGTTTTAATCATATTCTAAACTGGTATTTAGCCCTGTGGCAGAAGGTATGAAATGGCTGACAATACTACCTTTTTATTTTCTCTGATCCATTTACAAAAGTAGCTTTAAAAGTTGCAAGCATTAACTTTTCTTGTAATCTTGCAATCATGGCCCAATTCGCTTTTCAGTTAAGGAAACTGAGCAAAGGGGGAGTTAGAGTGTAAAAATGAAGCTAATGACTTAGCAATAAGGTCAAGATGAGACTTGCACCTGGTTTACTCACCTATCTATCTCATGTCCATCCCGGCAATCATGAAAATACTGTTAGGAGAATGAGGACCTGGAAGCAATGAGAACCTGGTGAACAAAATTCACATTGCTTCCGATAATGACAATGACCTGCAAGCAACAGCAGTCAGAAGGAAAGGTCATCACTATTGGAGAAGGGAGTTGAGATTAAATTGGTATTCTTTCTTCTGTTGGGCTGTCATGCCCAACTTTGATATGATAGATTTTTCTTCATCTTGTTGTATTTTGTTCTGCCATGTTTGTTCGTTATCTCTAATAAGCCTGTTCTTTTCTAATGAAAGACAGAAAAGAAGTAGATCCAAAGGAGAGGACATGTCAGGAAGAAATGAGAGGAGGAGAGGGAGAGGAAACTATGATTAGTATATATTGAATGAGTAAAGAATCTATTTTTAATAAAAGAGGAATAAAGCAACAAACATGTTATAAAGCCATTTGAAATAAATCTTTTGAGTCTTTATTATTTTTAATTACTCACTATCTGTGTGCCTGTCTGGGTTTGTACACTTGAGTGCAGCGTTCAATGAGTCTAGAAAAAATAAAGTCAGATTCTTGGAGCTATAGTTACAGGCTGAGGGAGCCTTGGAAACAGATAGCAGCTATAGGAGAGAAAGCATGTTTTCTTCAGGGATGCAGGCTCTGAAAGGCTAGCCGTACTCCAATGCACGTGCATGCACAGGCATCATTATGTGACTTCAGGGGTTTTTGTTGTTATTGTTGTTTTAAGAAAGGACATGAAGGTGGTAGAGAAAAAGCGGATTTGTCAATGGGGAAAATTTGCAGAGGAAGTTCTTGGGGGATGAGTTGATCAAAATATGTTATATGCTTATATTATTCTCAAATAAAAACAAAAGAATGTCACTTCATCTCTAACGCACTCACTCATTTGGGGCCTATGAGTTCTGTTTTATGAATCTGCCACAGTCCTTATACCAATGCCACAATGTCTTGATTAACCTTGTTTTTGGATTAAGTCTTTGTATGGAGATGTTTGGGTGCTTCAACATGTTCCTTTGGAAACTTTTTCAGTGCTCGGAGATTTGCAATTCAATATGAACTTCAGGATCAGTTGATTAAATTTGCTGAGATTTTAAATTTTCTTATGATTTTGACAATCACTATAATGAATTTATAATCTATATGAAGACCTGCTTTGTTAATTAAAAGGATCTAATCTTTTAGTGCTTTATAAACAGAACCTAAGTATCTCAGAGTTTTTCAAAATCAAAATCCATTTTCCTTCAAATGACAAAGGTTTTCTTTTCTTTTTTTCTTTTAATTTTATTTTTATTAATTACAGCGTATTCACTTTGTATCCCACCTATAGCCCTTCTCCTATCTTCTCCCAATCCTACTTTCCCTCTTTCTTCTTCTCCTATGCCCTTCCCTCATTCCAATGATAAGGGAGGTCCTCCTCCCCTTCCCTCTCACCCTAGTCTATCAGGTCTCATCTGGACTGTCTTCTTTGTCTTCCTCTGTGGACTGGTACGGCTACTTCCCGCTCAAGTGGAGGTGATCAAAGAGCTAGCCATGAGTTTCATGTCAGAGATGTTCCCTGTTCCTATTATTGGGGAACCCTCTTGGACACTGAGCTGCCATGGGCTACTTCTGTTCAGGGGTTCTAAGTTATTTCCATGCATGGTCCTTGGTTGGAGTATTGGTTTCAGAAAAGACCCCTGGGCCCAGAGTTTTTGGTTCTGTTGCTCTCCTTGTGGAGCTCCTGTTCCCTCCAGGTCTTTCTGTCTCCCCCTTCTTTCAAAAGATTCCCTGCACTCTGTCAAAAGTTTGTTTATGACTCTCAGCATATGTTTTGATACCCTGCTGGTAGACAGACAGTTTTCCTAATCCTTGCATGATTTTGTTCTCACTCAAACCAACTGAATAATATTTCTTTAACTGTGTGGTGTTTTATTTTTAACAAGGCTTATGCTGAGTGCATCAAGCATGGATATAGATGCTTTAGTGTGGGGACAAAGAACTGTTATTTGCAGAGGAAAAACTCAAATAGTCATATCCTCACTAAAAGCCTTCTTTTCAGGTAGCCTGGTGTTTCCATTTTGGATGTTTCTGGAAGGTTTATACAATCACTGGAATTTAGTTGAGAACCACACAATTTTTAAGAAATTTGATTTTTTTTTCATAAAGGCAATATAATCATAAAGAAAAGTCAACTCTTTAGAGTTGTTTTAAATGTATCTTTTATCAGTCTTTATATTGAATTGTTTTTATTGTGAGTTTTGATGAATTGTAGGAAGCTAAACTTTTGTATTAAGTGAATAACTACAATTACCAGTAAGAGCAGCTCTTGTTCTCAATCAGAATACAGTGCCAGCTACAGTCACCTACTTCAAATTCTGGAATCACTTTTTTTTTTCTTTTTCTTTTTTTAGTACTCACTTTGCTATAATTCCTTCTTATTTCAATATGTGTTGAGAGCCTGTGCTTCAATGGTACATACTTTTTCTTTTTCCTTTTCATTACAATATATTAATTTTTGACCTATGGGACTTTGTAGTGACATCGACACATATGCATGCCACACGATTTGGTTAGATTTAGTTCCTCTGTTGTAATTTTCCCTTTTTTATTGAAGCAATTATGTAAGTAATTAAGTAAGATATTTTAATTCAGGGTTAAGCATGAGAATTAAAAGAAAGAAACTCAGAAGAAAGTAAAACATTCCAGGGAGCATAGGTGTGAGCTGCTTGAAAGAGAGTCACAGAAAGTAGGACACCCATGTGTGTGGGTTCAGGCTGCTCAGAGAGGGTAGCCTAGTCCACTTAATGTTTCTCCCTGCTCACTCTATAATGTTAACAAAAGTACTCACAGTTTTGATCCTTTATTCTGAATTTATTACGGGCTATGTAGTCCTGATATCAAAGTCCAAATCCAAAACTGCTTGGATGCTGATATGGAATTTTTTTTTCATATTTGGTCTCATGTGACAACCCTCAGTCAATGCAGTAAAATATTATTTACAAATTACTTTCAGACTGTGTATGAAGTGAATATAAAATAATGAAGCTCACATTTGGTCATAAGACATATTGTTGTATAGATACAGATATTCTCAAGCACAGAGAACAGCACAAATTTTAAATGCTTCTGTTCCTAAGTCCTCCAGACAAGATTCTCAAGCTGTAAATGGATATTTAGTGTTATCCCTAAAGATACAAAGTAACTTTATAGCATTATCTCAAAGAGCTGAAGGTCCTTTTTGATATTTAATAGTTATAATAAATCCCTAAGGGAAGTTCTGTTACTATTAACAATTTATCAATGAACGAAATATTCATTAAGTTCAGGACCAACATGGTTTCCAAACTGAGGTATAGTGAAGAAACCCAGGGTGTCCTTCCATGGAGAAGAACATTTTATTTCTGCCAAATTCTTTCCTTTCTTCCTCAGCGTTGTAGAGTTATACCAGGTGCAGGCCTTGCCGTGAACACTTTATCTCCTAGCTTTTACTTTTATTAGATTCCAACAGAGTGTGAGCAGAGCTGTAACGTGCTGTTCTTTGTAAAGGTCCTTAGGACACGGGGTGGTTTCTGCCTTTTCTTCTTCTTCCAAATGGCCCATTTACAGCAGAACACTTCCACTTTGTGACCCTATGAGAAGAAGTCAAAAGCCCATAGCTCATAAGTCAATTCTATTTCATCTCTTGCTTCTCTGTGATTGAAGTTTTACTGGGACAAAGGTCATCTGCTTGTTTATATATGTCCACAGCTGCTTTTGCTGTGAATTAGCAGAACTGTCATCACTGATACAAGCAGTGCAGACTTATGTCTTTCTCCTTCATTTTCTAAGATGAAAATTATATTTTCTAAATTGCTTCATTAAACATTTTTTAAATCCATGATTATTCCAATCAGTGTTGGCTATCAGACACCATCAGTTCTAAGTTGTAAGTTGTAAGTCTTCTGAACACATTCATATATCTTCATTTAAACACATTGCTTTCCTGTGGATAGATTTGCATTACAGAGCAATTTCCAGTAAAACGTAAGTCTATAAAGAAAGCACTTACTATACACCATTCCTTACCTCATCTTAATTGCTGAAAAATAATTAGAATTTTAGGTATTGTTTTCAAATATCCATTTACCCTTATGAAAAATGATGGACACTCCAAGAAGCAAGAAAATTGACTCAATGATTTTTTTTTTTGTAATTAATTGTGTTGTGCACTTTTGTATTTTGGGATTTGTAATAGAACATCCCATTTCATGTAAAGTAGGAAACATTATCACCACTCTCCTTTGACTTCGATATTTCTTTTTCTCATTTTTTTTAATGTCCAAAGATTCCCTTATTTAAGGCCATACTGTGGACAAAGCACTCTGGAATTAGTATGCTCATACTTGCTATATTCATGAGGTGTGTTGGTAAATCCATAATTAGAGTATAACAAATAAAAGTGATAATTTCCATTTACTACTTTAGTCAACATCGTATGTGTAACAACTGGACCAATTTCCACTGGGGTAGAACCCTCCATATTCCTGTCCCTAATGGCAGTAACATTTGACATTCCCAGCAGCCATATTGGACGAATGTGCTCCCCTCACATACTAAGCAACAGTTATTTCTTTTAACTAATATTATTGAGTTGATGATAACAGATGTGACATGGGTGAGATAGGATGAAAACATATTTTTATTTTACATTTCTTGGTGGTTACGTGTGTAAGTCATTTTCAATGGGTTTAATGTCTCTGCTCAATTAAGCTGGAGTTATAGACAAATATCATATGTCTCTTATTTGTGGATGCTTGAAATTCAAACTCTGATCCTCATGCTTACACTGTAAGCACTTGACCAACTCCAGTATCTCTGCAGTTCCACAAATATCACTTTTAAGTATTTAATTGCCATCACTAAAGCCAGGAATAAAAAAAGAATATTCACTGATTGACCTCAAGAGTAGGATATGTTTTACGTTTTAGAACACAACACTTCAAACTTTTCATGAGCAAAATGATTTCTTTCTTTAACTGTTAATTACATTGAAGCTAATTATTAAGCCTCACACTGTGATGTCACAAAAATGACAGTGCACACCCTCCAAGAAGACAAATGAGCAATAAACACTTTTTAAATTACTTCTGTTTTTGAAGTTTTACATGATGGTTGATAGTCTGATCTCTACCTGTTTTGATCATTTATGTAGCTATACTCTATGTGGAAATGCAATCACTCTTGGTATGCTGATTTTTCCACAAGCTGCACGCAAAGGCCTATCATCATGAACTCCCAGAAACTGTTGACAAGGGTTCAGCCATGCTGAGAAGTAGCATCTCCACTTCCAGAGTGATCAGTCATTTTTGAAATGTAAATTGATTTTGCAGTTATGCTGGAAAATTATATGTTGTTGCTGAAACACAAACTCAAAGACTATAGTGGACCACGAATCCCATCATAGCCCTTCAATTTAGAACACTGTGAAAAGAGTTAAAAAAATTCACTCCATAGATCAGGATGAGTTCAGTCTTTTAAAGACTTAAATGTTCTGTGCACTTCCTTTGTCTCATGAATTATGGTGTTCTTTCTTTAAAAAGAAATCATTGTTTTTCTAATATTATTTCAACATTAATATTGCTTGCCAAATTATTTTCCCAAAGATGATGTGGTTATTATGGATTGTGAGTATAATATAAAATTTTAGTACTATTTTTATATAGGATTAAAATTAATATTTATTCTTATTGACTCATTCAGCCCTTTATGAAATGTATACTTTATGGTAATAAAATATACATTCCATACTTTATGGTAATAAAATATGGAAGTAAAAAACATAGTTTACATTTGTTACACAATTTCTTTGCAGAAAATTCATGATTGGATATAGCTGTGAGTGTGTGTATGTGTGTGGGGGTGTGTGTTTGGTGTGTAGAGGCTAGAGGTTTATGCTAAGTGTCATTTTCAAACGATTTCTGCCTTATTTTTTGAGACAAGGACTCTCTATTAACTGGGATATCTCTAATTAGACTGGACTGATCAGCCAATGAGCCTTGTGGGTTCTTCAGCCTCTATCTCCCCAGTTGCAGGTGTATGCCACCACATCCAGATTTTAACACGAGTGCTAAGGATTCAAATAAGAACCCCACGTTTGTGCAGCAAGTACTTTACCAGATGAGGTGTGGCCCCAAACCCCATATTGCTTATAAATGTTTCTTTTGTATTGTATACTGCTCTGACTATTTCAATAACAATGTTCCTGCCATGTGAAAGCATCAGAATTAGGCGAGAGACAGGATGCAAAAATGTAAGCCATAAAATACAGAGACAGCCGTGTTCATATTTGTGAGGACAAAAATGGCAGCCATCTACTCCTCTTGAATGTGTCTGCTTCTTTTTTTTTTTTTTTTCCCCCCTAGGGCTTTCAGGTGAGCTTTTAAGTTGCTTATATGACATGTTTCAAATTTCTTCTTGAAGTCACTTAGTGCTATGAACTTTCCTCCAAGCACTGCTTTCACTGTGTCCCACAAGTTTGGGTATGCTGTGCTTTCATTGAATTCTAGGAAGTCTTTACTTTCTTTCTTTATTTCTTCCCTGACCCAGCTATCATTGAGTAGCAAGTTGTTCAGTTTCCATGTATGTGTAGGCTTTTTTTTATTTCTGTTGTTGAGGTCCAGCTTTAGTCCATAGTGGTCCCATAGGATACAAGGGATTATTTCAATCTTCTTGTATCTGTTGAGGCTTGCTTTGTGACCACCTATCATGTCCCTCAATGGAGGAATATATACAGCAATTGTGGTACATTTACACAATGGAATACTACTCAGCAATTAAAAACAAGGAAATCATGATATTTGCAGGCAAATGGTGGTTTCTAGAAAAGATCATCCTGAGTGAGGTATCCCAGAAGCAGAAAGACACACATGGTATATACTCACTTATAAGTGGATACTATCCTATAATATAGGATAAACATACTAAAATCTGTACACCTAAAGAAGCTAAACAAGGAGGACTTTCCATAAGATAATCCTCACTCAGAAAAACGGGATGGGCATCAGAAGAGGGAGAAAACAGGAAATAGGACAGGAGCTTACAACAGAGGACTTCCAAAAGATTCTACATAGCAGTGTATCAAAGCAGATGCTGAGACTCATAACCAAACTTTGGGCAGGGAATCATTTGAAAGAAGGGGGAATTAGTAAGACCTGGAGAGGAAAGGAGCTCCACAAGGAGAGCAACAGAACCAAGATATCTGAGCACAGGGCTTTTTTTCTTTTTTCCTTTTTTTTTTTTTTTTTTTTTTTTTTTTGAGACTGATATTCCAACCAAGGTCCATTTGTGGATATAACCTAGAACCCCTGCTCAGATATAGCCCATGGCAGCTCAGTCTTCAAGTGGGTTTCCTAGTAACGGGAACAGGGACTGTCTCAGACATGAACTCAGTGGCTAACTCTTTGACCACACCCTCTAAGAGAGGAACAGCCTTGCCAGGCCACAGAGGAGGACATTGCAGCCAGTCATGATGAGACCTGATATGCTAGGATCAGATGGAAGGAGAGGAGGACCTCTCCTATCAATAGACGTGGAGAGGGGCATGGGAGGAAATGAGAAAGGGAGAATGGGATTAGAAGGGAATGAGGAAGGGGGCTACAACTGGGATACAAAGCTAATAAAATGTATTTTATGTAAAAAAATAAAATTTTAATTTAAGAACTGGCAGTATCTGACTGGCAGTGAGAATACGGGAAAAGAAATGACAAAGCTGAGAGAAAAATTGTAGAGTTCAGGGTGGACATGAGCAATGGCGGCATTTCAAGCCAAGGGGACCATGACAGCAATGTGGAAAATTCTTCTCAAGTTTTATTAAAACACATTAGAAGTGGCATGGATACCTGAGAAGTCCCACAAGCCTTGCTTCCAATAACAGTTCTACCATTCTCTACAGTTGGGATTTGAGCACCTTTAATTCATTGTATTTGCGCCAATACCACTTACTTTAAGTACAACAATTTGTGATCAACATTTAACAGGGTACCCTGGTCGTGGTGTGTAGTCAAAAGCAGTCAGTCTTGGGACAGTTTCACTACCGCCTTATCACTGGTCATTTCTTAAAGGAAAGACTTTCCTCAAAATGCCTGAACTATCTCCAATTGTTTTGACAACCCCCAGGTCAAAGGGAGTAGGGAAAAGGAGAAAGTTTGTGTTAAAAAACACCTATCTTGGTTGGAGTATGAGTCTCTGGGAAGTTCCCTGTGTTCAAATTATCTTGTTCTGTTGCTCTGCTTGTGGAGTTCCCGTTCCCTCCAGCTCTTACTATTTCCCACTTCTTACATAAAATTCCATTCACTCTGCCCATCAGTTGGCCATCAGGCTCAGCATCTGCTTTGACAGTCTATACTGCAGAAGCTTTCAGAGGCCCTCTGTGGCAGGTTTCAAGGTTGTTTCCTGTTTTCTTCTGGCTCATACTCCAACCAAGGACTATTTGTGGAGATGACCTGGAACCCCTGCACAGGTGTAGCCCATGGCAGTTCAGTGTCCAAGTGGGTTACATAGTAATGGGAAGAGGGACTGCCTCTGACATAATCTGATTGGCCTGCTCGTTGATCACTTCCCCCTGAGGGGGGAGCAGCCTTACCAGGCCACAGTAGAGGACAATGCAGCCACTTTTGATGAGAACTGATAGACTAAGATCAGAAAGAAGGAGAGGAGGACCTCCCCTATCAGTGGACTTGGGGAGTGGCATACATGCAGAAAGGGGAGAAAGGGTGGGGTCGGCAGGGGAGGAGGGAGGGGCTTATGGGGGGATACAAAATGAATAAAGTGTAATTAATAAAAAATAAATAAAAGATTTAAAAAATAAAAAAAATAAAAAAAACACCTATCTTAACTCGAGGAGCAAAAATCCTCTACAACATAGAGTCTATATGTTTCTGTTTTTCCTTATAAGAAGCTTTTAAGAGAAAAGTTTCAGCTGGGGGCGTGACAATTGTTAACAACTCATAGAAAATTACTGGAGGCCTCCAGTAAAAGCACATATAATTAAGTTTTGGAGCTATTTGAACAAATACAACTACATGGTCTTAACACGTAGATCTGTTAATGTGAAGTTTTATTCAATAAGTAAATAAAGAGAATATGCAGAGATGGCACAGCCAGGAAGAACACTGCTTGCTCCACCAGAGGACCTGACTTCTATTCCCAGTGCACAAATGGCAGCTTACAACTATCTGTAACCCCTGTTCTAGAGATCTGATTCTCTCTTCCAGCCTCTGCAGGAACCAAACACATAGTCTATACACAGACATATATGTAGACAAAACATTCATATACAAAATCTTTAAATTTAATTTGGGGTCTACATGGTTAAAAAGATTAAAAACAAAAGAGAAATTAAACAAAGAAAACAATTATTACAATGTTAAATGAGAAAAAATGAAAATCTGAGACAGAAGGATACAGAGAGAGAGAGAAAAGAAAGGAAAAGAGTATATTCTGAGACATCCTCACTAATTTCCCCTTATTTTCCTGGTCCTGACCATGTACTGTGGCTTTTTTATCCCCTGACCTCCCTGCCTAAACAGCAATGATGTTTTACAGAAGGCCTTCTGGATCTGACCCAAGCCACCTGCCTGAGAGTAAGTTCTCTTGCTCTAAGAATTTCCTTCCTGGGTCCACAGTGTTACCAGCTGCTTCTATTCCCCTGGAATGCCTTCTATATGTGTGTGATTTTTCTCTCTTGTCCTTTACCAAGAAAAGTAACGAACTTCAAATGCACATGGAGGTCAATTTGTGCTTTAGACTGTAGATTTTCTTCTCTCTTTTGTAAAACAATAGTGATGGTTTCTCTCAGGGAAACATATACACACTTCTGTTTTCAAGGCAAAGAGAAACTTGAATTATTAATTAATAAAACCATCTTATTATACAAACATTTTCTCAATATTTATTGATTGTACTTAACACTAGACACTTCAGGAATATTGTTTCTCTCAACTCACATACAAAGCACATATCTGTGGACCAGTATTCCAATTATTCAGCTAAAAGGCACACTGAAGAAATTCATTATTGTCTGATAAAAGTGAGAAATTACCTAATTTAATGATGTCTACACTAGATCTTAATGCATAGATATAAAATTATATTGCCATTTTCACCGAAACATGATGTATTACATTTTCTCTAGAGATGGCATTTTTGTAGCACCTCTGCCTTGCAAAGCAGACTATTCCCACACTGGTGGAAACTAAAGGACTAACAATATACTTCTGCAAAAGAAATAGCAGGCACAGTTAAAGACTGCTGATTGAAAAAATTATACTTCCCTGGGACTTAACTGCTGATCTGCCTTCTCATCGAGAGAAGAAAAGATCAATTGCCATTAGCTAATTGCACTCCGAGTATTTTTTCATGAAAAGCCACTAAAATTACTGAGGTTCAGAAAACTGACATACCTTTAAAACCTGAATGTCATACATTCAAGAATATTTAGGACTAGAAGGATTATCAAAGCTCACATATCTAAATGTAAGTCTTATGTTTGCTATGCTGTATCTTTAAAAATATCAGATGTCCCACAGATACTTCTGCTTAATATCAAATATATAAGCACTGTTTAATCAAAGAAATAATGCAATATAATCAATGTTAGTACATGCATCCAATAAAATATAGTTTTGAGTGGTAACATATTTCACATGATTTTGCTGTTAAATTCTGTCATGAAGGCTAACTACAGATCAGAGGAGTCTGTTGAGTTGGGCAGTGTCCATTAGTACTCACTCCGGAGTCTAGGCTCTGTCATCTCTAATAACCCATTTAGGTAACTCTACTGTTAGGTTAGAAACTGAAGCAAAGCTCTTGTTTGTTTGCATACATAGATCTCAGGTTTCCAGTATGTGAATATCCATCCCATTTTATCGACATGGTTCTTTACATTTCATTATTATATTAATTTTTCTTTGGATTTTGAGATACACACAAAGAGAGAGTTTATGCAATCTCTTCTCTCTCTCTCTCTCTCTCTCTCTCTCTCTCTCTCTGTGTGTGTGTGTGTGTGTGTTGTTTGTGTATGAGTACTGATGGAAGTCAAAAGAAGGCATTGTATACTCTGGGGTTGGAGTTGCAGGTAGCTGCGAACCACCCAACACGGGTACAGTAAACCAAATTTTCATCCTCTGGAAGGACAATGAGAGTTCTGAACCATTGGTTTACCTCTCCAGCTCGGGGTTTATATATCATATTCTCCAAAGAAACAGAGTAGGACTACTCTGTTTATAATTATAAACCAAGAAAACTTTTTCCTTCATAAATGGTCCTTAAATGTTTTCTAGATGAAGAAATCTACTAGTTAATCTGAGAAGAGTTACTACAAAATGTTCCAACATTATATTGAATCACTTTTTTTTTTGTGTTACATATTTTCTTTTTTTTAAAATCTTTTATTTTTTTATTAATTACACTTTATTCATTTTGTATCCCCCCATGAGCCCCTCCCTCCTCCCCTGCCGATCCCACCCTCCCTCCCCTTTCTGCATGCATGCCACTCCCCAAGTCCACTGATAGGGGAGGTCCTCCTCTCCTTCTTTCTGATCTTAGTCTATCAGTTCTCATCAAAAGTGGCTGCATTGTCCTCTACTGTGGCCTGGTAAGGCTGCTCCCCCCTCAGGGGGAAGTGATCAACGAGCAGGCCAATCAGATTATGTCAGAGGCAGTCCCTCTTCCCATTACTATGGAACCCACTTGGACACTGAACTGCTATGGGCTACACCTGTGCAGGGGTTCCAGGTCATCTCCACAAATAGTCCTTGGTTGGAGTATGAGTCTCTGGGAAGTTCCCTGTGTTCAAATTATCTTGTTCTGTTGCTCTGCTTGTGGAGTTCCCGTTCCCTCCAGCTCTTACTATTTCCCACTTCTTACATAAAATTCCATTCACTCTGCCCATCAGTTGGCCATCAGGCTCAGCATCTGCTTTGACAGTCTATACTGCAGAAGCTTTCAGAGGTCCTCTGTGGCAGGTTTCAAGGTTGTTTCCTGTTTTCTTCTGGCTTTCAGAGGCCCTCTGTAGCGGGTTCCGAGGTTGTTTCCTATTTTCGTTTTCTTCTGATGTACATCCTCTTTGCCTTTCAGGATGGGGATTGAACATTTTAGTTAGGGTCCTCTCTTTTGCTTAGTTTGTTTAGATGTACAGCTTTTAGTGGGTTTATTCTATATTGTATGTTTATATGAGTGAGTATATACCGTGAGTGTCTTTTTGCTTCTGGGTCAACTCACTCAGGATGATCCTTTCCAGGTCCCACCATTTACCTGCAAATTTCATGATTTCCTTATTTTTCATTGCTGAGTAATACTCCATTGTATAGATGTACCACAGTTTCTGCATCCATTCTTCTTGAATCACTTTTTTATACACCTAATCACTAGAACCTAATCTTGCCTCGTGTGACCTTTCACGTTACACTTTCAACAGAAAGGCCTTTGAAAACCCTCAGAAAACTTCTTGTCCCTTCTTCGTATACAGTGGTGATGTAAAAGCACAGAGCTTCTTGCTTCTAGAGATGTCCATGTATTTGCAAGCCATATTGTTGTACCAAATCATATGGAGAGCCTGAAAAGATCCACTTACTCTTACTATTAACTATTAATGTAAAAATATTTTTTTCCTTTTTTTTTGAATTTTATTTTTTTCTTATCAGTTACATTTTGTTAACTCTGTATCCCAGCCGTGTCCCGATCCCTCATTCCCTCCCAGTCCCTCCCTCCCTCCCTCATCTCCACTGTGCCCCTTGCCAAGTCCACTGATAGGGGGGACCTCCTCCCCATTCATCTGATCCTGTTTTATCAGGTATCTTCAGGACTGGCTGCAAAGCTCTCCTCTGTGGCCTAACAGGACTGCTCCTCCCTTGGGGGGTGGGGAGGCCAAAGAGGCAGTCATTGAGTTCCTGTTAGAAATAGTCCTTGTTCCCCTCACTATGGGAAACCAATTGGTTACTGAGCTACCACAGGCTACATCTGAGCAGGGGTTCTAGGTTACATTCATACATGGTCCTTGGTTGAATGTCAGTCTCAGAAAAGACCCTGTGCCCAGATATATTTGGTCCTTGTGGAGCTCCTATCCTTTCCTCATCAGACTAACTCCCCTTCTTTCTTATGATTCCCTGTACTCTGCCAAAGGTTTGGTCATGAGTCTTTGCTCTGAAAACACTGCTACTTAGAGTCTTTCAGATGCCTTCAGTAGACTCCTGTCAATGTTCAATGCGCAACCCCTCTGTCTTTCAACACGAGGATTGATCATCTTAACCCATGTCCGCTCTCTTGATTATCTTTTTTAGGTGTATAGATTTCATTATGTTTATCATATCTTATAGGTCTATATAAGTGAGTATATACCGTGTTTGTCTTTCTCCTTCTGGGATATTTCACTCAGGATGATCTTTTCTAGATCCCACCATTTGCCTGAAAATTTCATGATCTCCTCCTTTTTGATTGCTGAGTAGTATTCCATTGTGTAAAAATACCACAATTTCTGTACCCATTCTTCCGTTGATGGACATCTGGGTTGTTTCCAGGTTCTGGCTATTACAAATAAAGCTGCTATAAACATGGTTGAGCAAACATCCCTTTTGTGTACTTGAGCAAACTTTGGGTATATACCTAGCAGTGGTATAGCTGGGTCTTGAGGAAGCACTATTCCTAATTGTCTTAGAAAGCGCCAGATAGATTTCCAGAGTGGTTGTACCAGTTGACATTCCCACCAGCAGTGGAGGAGGGTTCACCTTTCTCCAAAACCTCTCCAGCATGTTTTGTCCCTTGAGGTTTTCATCTTGGCCATTCTGATGGGTGTAAGGTGATATCTCAGGGTCGTTTTGATTTGCATTTCCCTGATGGCTAATGAGGATGAGCATTTCTTTAAGTGTTCCTCTGCCATTCGATATTCCTCTGTCGAGAATTCTCTGTTTAGCTCTGTTCCCCATTTTTTAATTGGATTACTTGGTTTGCTGCTTTTCAGCTTCTTTAGTTCTTTGTATATACTGGATGTTAGTCCTCTGTCAGATAAAGGGTTAGTGAAGATTCTTTCCCAATCTGTAGGCAGGCGTTTTGTTTTGATGACAGTGTCCTTTGCTTTACAGAAGCTTTTCAGTTTCATAAGGTCCCATTTATTGATTGTTGATCTTAGAGCCTGTGCTGTTGGTGTTCTGTTCAGGAAGTTGTCTCCTGTGCCAATGAGTTCTAGGCTGTTCCCCACTTTTTCTTCTAACAGATTTAGAGTATCTGGTTTTATGTTGAGGTCTTTGATCCACTTGGACTTTAGTTTTGTGCAGGGTGATAAATATAGATCTATTTTCATTTTTCTGCATGTGGACATCCAGTTGGACCAGCACCATTTGTTGAAGATGCTGTCTTTTTTCCATTGAATGGTTTTGGCTTCTTTGTCAAAAATCAGGTATTCATAGGTGTGTGGGTTTATTTCTGGGTCTTCTATGCAGTTCCACTGATCCTCCTTTCTGTTTTTATGCCAATACCATGCAGTTTTTATTACTATTGCTCTGTAGTACAACTTGAGATCGGGGATGGAGATACCTCCAGATGATCTGTTGTTGTACAGGATTGTTTTGGAGATTCTGGGTTTTTTGTTTCTCCATATGAAGCTGAGAATCTTTTTTTCAAGGTCTGTAAATAATTGAGTTGGTATTTTGATGGGAATTGCATTGAATCTGTAGATTGCTTTTGGCAGGATGGCCATTTTCACAATGTTAATCCTACCAATCCATGAGCATGGGAGATCTTTCCATCTTCTGAGATCTTCTTCAATTTCTTTCTTCAGAGACTTGAAGTTTTTCCCAAACAGGTCTTTCACTTGCTTGGTTAGTGTCACCCCAAGGTACTTTATGTGGTTAGTGGCTATTGTGAAGGGTGTTGTTTCCCTAATTTCTTTCTCGGCCATTTTGTCTTTGGTATACAGGAGGGCTTCTGATTTTTTTTAGTTGATTTTGTATCCTGCCACTTTGCTGAAGGTGTTTATCAACTGGAGGAGTTCTCTGGTTGAATTCTTGGGGTCGCTCATATGTACTATTATATCATCTGCGAATAGTGACACTTTGACCTCTTCCTTTCCGATTTGTATCCCCTTGATCTCCTTTACTTGTCTTATTGCTCTGGCTAGGACTTCAAGTACTATGTTGAAGAGGTAGGGAGAGAGTGGGCAGCCTTGTCTTGTCCCTGATTTCAGTGGGATTGATTTAAGTTTCTCTCCATTGTGTTTGATGTTGGCTATAGGCTTGCTGTATATTGCCTTTACTATGTTTAGATATGTGCCTTGTATTCCTGATCTCTCCAAGACTTTAAACATGAATGGGTGTTGGACTTTGTCAAATGCTTTTTCAGCATCTAAGGAGATGATCATGTGGTTTTTCTCCTTCATTTTGTTTATGTGGTGGATTACATTGATGGATTTCCGTATGTTGAACCACCCTTGCATGCCTGGGATGAAGCCTACTTGGTCGTGGTGGATGATATCTTTGATGTGTTCTTGGATTCGGTTTGCAAGTATTTTATTGAGTATTTTTGTGTCAATGTTCATAAGAGAGATAGGACTGAAGTTCTCTTTTTTTGTTGGGTCTTTGTGTGGTTTAGGTATCAGGGTGACTGTTGCTTCATAGAATGAGTTTGGTAATGTACCTTCTGTTTCTATTTTGTGGAATAGTTTGAGGAGAATTGGTGTGAGCACTTCTTTGAAGGTCTGGTAGAATTCTGTGCTGAAACCATCTGGCCCAGGGATTTTTTTGGAGGGGAGACTGTGAATGACTGCTTCAATTTCCTTGGGGGATATACGGTTGTTCAGTCTTTCTACCTGATCTTGACTTAATGTTGGAAGATGGAATCTATCAAGAAAATTGTCCATTTTATTTAGATTTTCAAATTTTGTAGCATATAGGCTTTTGTAGTATGACCTAATGATTGTTTGAATTTCCTCAGTGTCTGTACTTATGTCACCCTTTTCATCTCTGATTTTGTTGATTTGGGTAGATTCTCTCTGCTTTTTAGTTAGTTTGGCTAAGGGTTTGTCTATCTTGTTGATTTTCTCAAAAAACCAGCTTTTTGTTTCAGTGATTCTTTGAATAGTTTCATTTGTTTCTAATTGATTGATTTCAGCCTTGAGTTTGATTATTACCAGCGTTCTGCTCCTCTTGGGTGTATCTGCTTCTTTTTTTTCTAGGGTTTTCAGTTGGGCCATTAAGTTGTTTGTATGTGATGTTACGAATTTCTTCTTGCAGGCACTTAGTGCTATAAATTTTCCCCTGACCACTGCTTTCAATGTGTCCCATAAATTTGGGTATGTTGTGCCTTCATTTTCATTGAATTCTAGGAAGTCTTTAATTTCTTTCTTTATTTCTTCCTTAATCCAGCTGTAGTTGAGTAACAGGTTGTTCAGTTTCCATGTGCGTGTAGGCTGTTTGTTATTTCTGTTGTTGTTGAGGTCCAGCTTAAGTCCATGGTGGTCAGATAGAATACAAGGGATTATTTCAATCTTTTTGTATCTGTTGAGGCTTGCTTTATGACCAACTATATGGTCTATTTTGGAGAAGGTTCCATGCGGTGCTGAAAAGAAGGTATACTCTTTTGAGTTTGGATGAAAAGATCTGTAGAAGTCTATTAGGTCCATTTGATTTAGGGTCTCTGTAACTGTTTTTATTTCCCTATTTGTTTTCTGTCTAGTTGATCTGTCCCTTGGTGAGAGTGGAGTGTCAAAGTCTCCCACTATTAGGGTTTTAGGATCAATGTGTGATTTAAGCTTTAATAATGTTTCATTTATGAATGTAGTTGCTCTTGTATTTGGGGCATAGATATTCAAAATTGTGATGTCGTCTTGGTGGATTTTTCCTTTGATGAGAATATAGTGGCCGTCCTTATCTTTTTTGATTAACTTGGGTTGAAAGTCTATTTTATTAGATATTAGGATGGCTACTCCCGCTTGTTTTCTGGAACCATTTGCTTGAAAGACATTTTTCCAGCCCTTTACTCTGAGGTAGTGTTTATCTTTGTTGCATAGGTGTGTTTCTTGGATGCAACAGAATGATGGATCCTGTTTCCGCAACCATTCTGTTAGTCTGTGTCTTTTAATTGGGGAGTTGAGTCCGTTGATGTTGATAAAAACTAGTGACCAACAATTGTTACTTACTTTAGATGTGGTGTTGGTGGTGTCACTGAGTTTCATTGCTTGTCTTCTTTTGGTTTTTTTGTTGTGTAGTTATTTATTTCCTCTGTTTCCTTCAATGTAGTTGTTTTCTTTGGTTTGTAGTTTCCCTTCTAGTAACTTCTGTAGAGCTGGGTTACTATGTAGATATTGTTTAAATTTGGTTTTGTCTTGGAATATCTTGAATTCTCCGTCTATGTTGATTGAAAGTTTTGCTGGGTAGAGTAGTCTGGGTTGGAATCTGTGGTCCCTTAAGGACTGTATGATTTCTGTCCAGGTCCTTCTGGCTTTCATAGTTTCTGTTGAGAAATCTGGTGTGATTCTGATAGGTCGACCTTCATATGTTACTTGGCCTTTTTCCCTTGCTGCTTTTAGAATTTTTTCTTTGTTTTGTAGGTTCAGTGTTTTGACTATGATGTGACATGAAGAATTTCTTTTCTGGTCTAGTCTACTTGGTGTTCTGTAGGCCTCTTGTATGTTTATGGCCATCTCCTTCTTTAAGTTGGGAAAGTTTTCTTCTATAATTTTCTTGAAAATATTTTCCGGACCTTTGAGCCTGATATCTTCTTTTTCTTCTACTCCTATTATTCTTAGGTTTTGTCTTTTCATGGTGTCCTTGATTTCTTGGAAGTTTTGTGTTTGGAAATTTTCTGATTTTATTTTGTCTTTGAGAGACGTGTCAATTTCTGCAAGTGTATCTTCGGCTCCTGAGATTCTTTCTTCCATCTCTTGTATTCTGTTGGTGATGCTTACCTTTGTAGTGCCTGATATTTTCTCTATGTTCTCCAGCTCCTGGTTTTTCTCTATTTGTGTTTTCTTTATTGATTCTAATTCTGTTTTCATGTCTTGCACCATTTCCTTCATCTGTTTGAATGTGGACTCCTGCTTTTCAATGATAGCTTCTATTTTTTTGTCCATTTCCTCTCCATGTATCACTAATTGTGCCTCTACTTCTTTGGGTATAATTGCCTGTATTTCTATGAGAGCTTTGTTTATTTCTTCTTTATTTGCCTTCATTTGTGTGGACATTTCTTTGAGAGCTTTGTGCATTTCTTTTCTGTTTGCCTCAATTTTCGTGGTCATTTCTCTGAGAGCGCGATTTGTTTCCTCTTGGTTAGTCTCGATTTCTTTGATTATTTCTCTGAGGGCTTTGTTCATTTCATCTCTATGGGCCTCTAATAGCTGGAGAAACATAGTTTTGAGGTCGTTTTCTTTTATATCTAGTGAATGGAGGTGTTCATTGTTTTGTTTGGTTGCTGGTGAGGTCATTATGTCCTGATTTTTGTTGGGAGTGTTCTTACGTCTGCCTCTAGCCATCTGGTTATTTATAATCCTCACTGGTTGTTCCTCGAGATTGTAGTTTGAGCTATGATCCTCTCTGTTTTCTGGACTGTTTTTTCAGGAAGATGAGAGAGGTTCACTGCTTTGTGAGTGTGCACTGTGTTTTCAGTTTTGCCTAAGTAAAGAATGTGACGCTGGCGCTATTTGCGTGCGCTTTTAGAGGGCGCAGTGTGCATGCGCGGATTCTCTGACTATTGCAGTGGCCTGCAAGCCATTATTATGCAGTTCTGACTGAGATCCAGGGATTGTTTGCCTGGATTACCCTGGTGGACCCACAAGGCAGAGGCTTCAATGTTGGGGTCGCTATCCCAAGAATCCCTCTGATGCCCACACTAGGAGTGTGGGTGGCAGGGATCTCATCTGGTTGCTTCTGTGGAGAGGCCCTGGGTCTGGGGCAGTCTCTCCCTAGAAGGCTCACTCACTCTCTTGCAGGACCAGTTGGAATGCACAGGGGTTCCACTTGCTCACTACTCTCTGTTTTGGTCCTGCTGCAGAAGTGCATGGGTAGGCTAACAGTGAGCTCTGTGACACTGTGGCTGCAGGACTCAGTGTCCACCTTTCCTGTGTGCTGCCTCTTTGTTCTTTCCCTCTGCCAGGAGGGGTTATGTTGACTGGTCCCTGGGTGGCACGGGAAAGAGTTAGGTTGAGTGTACTCAATCCCAGATCCCTGGCCCAGATCTCTCTGCCAGAAGCAGCCTAGTGGTAGAACCTATTTTTGCTGATCCCAAGAGAGTACCGGGTAGGGTTGAGTGTCCTCAGATCCAGAGCTTGGGTTTCTCTGCTAGGGGCCGCTGGAGAGAGGGTGCTGTGTTCTTGGCAGGCTGCCTCTCTGTCCTTCCCCTCTGACCTTCTCCTCTGCTAGGGCAAGCTTATGGAGGTGCTCTCAGGGGGGTGCCAGCAGGGGTTGGGGCTCCTCAGTCAGATCCTGAGCCCTGAGCCGGGGTTTCTCTGCCAGGGGTCGGGGGGGGGCGGTGATAGAACTTGCTGCTAGACCTTATTGTGCTGGACCCAGGAGAATCTCAGGACATGTAGAATACCACAGTCCCAGATCCCGAGCTGTAGTTTGTTTGCTAGGAGCAGCAGGCAGCACTGGAGTTCCAGCACTGTGAAGCCGCTGTGAGCCTCTTTATCCTTCTGCTCCGCTGCGGCAGGGTGATGGCTGCGTTTGGGGGAGTGCCCGAAAGGATTGGGTTTTCTCAGCCCCGATCTCGGGTTGGGGTACAGACAATGTGGTCTGTGGCAGATTCTGCTGGACACCTCCTGCCTCCTCTGAAGAGGAAGTAGGGATTTTGAGCTGGGCACGCAGCTGCTATCCGCCTGCAGCAGGAGCTCAGTTGTGATGGCGGCAGGTACCTGCTGTGGTCATCGAGACCTTCCAGGGAAAGACTAGGTGACCTGTGACCAGTCTGGCAACTTTCCTTCCCCGTGGGTTTTTTTTGCGACTGGGACTCCCCGCCTTAGGTCCCCTTGTGCCCACCAATCAGCCTGGGAAATTGCTCGTGACAAGCAGGCTTTTGGCACCAGCCCGGAGACCCAAAGCCCACGTTGCTGGGTTCTCTTCTGGGTTCTGGCTGGGCAGCCGAGAGTGGACCCGACTGATTCCCACGCCATGGGAGCCTCCCCTCACCTGGGAAACAGGATCAATCGCTGTTGTTTTAGGGCCCAGAGTTCAGTCTCCTGGTCGCTGCACGGAGTGTGTTGTCCTGCTTCTCAGACATGGTGTTCTCCCGGTGAACACCATCTTGGCCCCTCGTAAAAATATTTTATAGTAGACAATTTGATTTACAGAAATGCAATTTTGTTTTGACATCAAATGAAAAAGCTGAAACAACTCTTCCAATTTGCATATTTAATAATACTAAAAAATTATTTATAATTCTTTTTTCTGGCTTTTTACCTTTAATTGTTCAGGGCAACCTTACTACACTCCCTTGCTGTGTTGGGTCTTTTGAGCATGCTAAATTAGGATTTGAATAGCAATATCCTCTAATAGTTTATTCATTGCTGTGGTATATATAGCTCTGTACATGTTTCTTTCTCATAGTGAGGACTGAAAGTAAGGCGTAAGTTCTCCCAGTAAGCCACTCTGCAGTCACAAGGTGCCTTCTAAAGTGACTCCTCCTAGGATCTATCTTCAGGTGTCTGTCCTTTCACATCGAGTATGTTCTGAACATTTTACTCTGCTATTAAATAATTGCAGTATGCTAAGTAGGAGTTATTGCCACTTGCAATTATGCTATTGAAAATAGATCTTTGTAGTTAGCTCCCAAGCCCTAGCCTCCAACTCTCCCCCATCCTCATGTTTTACTCTGAGAAAACAGTCTGATCTTAATGTTAAAGAATTTTAGGGGATTTTTGGCCCATGTTGAGGGAAGAATTAACTCCCAATTCATTGACTTTGTGGAATTGAATTGAACCAAAAGCTATGTGTTTGAGCATAACAGTGGTGCATTTGTTGAAGATTATAGTTTCAATCATCACCTTGACCGTAGCCTTATTGGAGTCCCTAACTTAAATTGGGAAGACTATGCTATATGCCTGACCCACATAAATTATGAACTATTAAATATATGTTCTTTTAAATTGCTAAGTTTTGTGTTACATTTTCACCCATCAATAAATAAGCAATTCAATCATATATGTATTATGTAGATGTCAAATAATATGTGGAAATAGAGCTGATTTTCCAGAGTTCTAAACTTACATGATATACCATGACCCTACTCAAACTTCTATTTAATTCCCACCATAAAAATATTATTGCCTGTTTCTGCCTTTGAGACATTTGACTGTAGTAATGCTGGGGTTACCGACACACATGTAACCATTTCTGCTTTATGTGGGTGCTGGGTATCTGCCCTGGGTCAGCACATTCTCTAGTAAGCAATTTATGAACTGAGCTATCTCCACAGCATAGACATGTATTCTCTTATTTGATAAGAATGTGAGCATTGCTGTATGTTATTGTACAAGTTCACTCTTAAAATGTTACAAAACCAAAATTGTCATTTTTAGGAGGGGAATTTAATAAGTCTTGAAATCATCTGAGACTGTTATGTACTTCATTCTTTCTCTCACTGGGGCTCATGACAGAACTGTTACTCCCAATGTAACCAATTAGTTGTTTGGGATTTCTGGAAGAGGGTTCTTGCATGCCAATATGAAACATTATTTCCATCTTCTTAAAGTGACTGTAGAGATACATTTAGAATTGGCCTCCAATGACCTCTCTTTTTGAGCAATTGTAGTGTGCAGTGGCCTCAATGCACAGTGGATATATGTGAAGGTCAAATATAAAATGATTTGAAATAAAATGCTGATGTTTTGTGGTTTCACTGTAGCATAGTGAGGTTTGACTTGACAGACATATCCAGAAAATCCAAATATGGAAGCTCTTTATCCAAAACATGTTGCTTTTGGGGGTTGTTTTTTTAAACACAGAAAGTAGAAAAAAAAAATCAAAGCTAATTGGTCTTTCAAAATTATTTAATCTAAATTTACTTTCTCAAAGCTAGCAGGAGACTTAGGTGGATGGAAATTTGCATTCCTTCCACATTAAATGCTAATTTTATTTTTTCACTTATCCACTGCATGTGTATTAGTATTATTCATATTTTGGTTGAAATTTGGATAAGCTATAATTATGATAAACACTAAAATATATGCACTCTGAATTATAAAATATTACATATACAACCATTAGATTGAATACACATCATGGTAATTTTATTTTCACAGACAAGACATCACTGTGTAGGACATGCTCTTTCATCACTTTATTATGTATGAGCCACATCAGGTGTAAGTCTCTACTGGTCATTACTCCTGAGTAGCTGCAATCCAGTTACATCACACATCCTCTAACACAGCAGACTCCTGCCTTCCCACCTGCAACTTCAGTTCCAGCCTTTTATCTTCTTTGAAGGAAGTCTTCTACTATCTCATTTTTCTTATGAACTTGTTCAACACTGCAAATTCATTTTGGTTGACTATGCCCGGCTTTTGTACTCTCAGCTTTTGTACAATCCCATTTGTTCCTTTATATAAAGGCTACTCCATTTCATGTCATTCTTTATTATCATTTAGAAAAAAATATTCATATAATTTATATTTATGTGTGTTTGGGCATTTACACACAAGTGTATGAATGTGTCTGGAGAAATCAAGAGGGTGTTGGATCCCTCTTGATTGGATTTATAAGAGGATATGAGGAGCTTCATGTGGGTGCTAGAAATTGAGCATGGGTCTTTAGGAAGAGCAGCAAACAGTCTTAACCACTGAGCCATTCTTTCAGCACCATTTGTTATTCATTGATATTTTCATACATAAATATGTAATACATTTTGTTCATTTTTATGACCCTCATCTCCTTTCCCTTTGCATCTGATCCTTTTCTTGCCAACACGATCTTTTATGCACCATGTCTTATGTATGTGAAAGTTGTTTACTAGAACATGGGTAACTTATTAGTTGGCTACACCACTGAATAAAAAAGAATCCCTTTCCCATGGAACCATAAATTGTCAATAGTCCTTCATGAACAGTTATAAAATCATCAGCCCCTTAAATTCTAATGGTTCAGTTTTTGTGTAGGTTATGATTAGGTAGCTGAAGCTACAGCACCTTCATAAGTATAACGGTCATGCTGTATCAAATGACTTTTGAGGCATAACCTTCCATACGCTGTCTCTAATGGGAAGCATCTGCCTTTCTGCTTCTCTTCTGTGCTATTTGCTGAAACTTCACCCACTGTCCTGAGAAACTGGAATGCTCAGAGCAGCACTAACCTACAGATATACACAGTATCAGGAAGTCAGTCATGTTATACCATCCATGACTGATTTATTTTCCACACAATCCATGCTCAATCCATCAGTCAATTGTACTCACTCTCTCTCTCTCTGAAGTTCATATGAGATCCTGTCATTTTCATATCATTTCCTTTGTTGCTTGATGGCTAAGCAGTCTTTATCTCTTGTGTAAAGTTTGACTGCAACTTAGTAAATGTTATCCCTCCGTTTGGGGTATTTTCTACAAGGTTTCTTCAATTAAACAGAGTTAACATGGTTAAAAATGAGTCAGCACTTGTTAAAACCCACCGCTGTCTCCTATATGATTCACAATGAAGGTATAAATTGCAGTGTCCTGTAATGCTACAGTAGATACGTTTGCATTTGCCATACTATTACTTTGATGGCTGGCTCCCCTTTTTATTCTGCTTTAATCTCAGGGGCTCCAAAAACATCAGACAAACCCTTCCTTCAAAGCTCTACTAGTTTTTTTCTTTATTCTTTCTTGATTCTTCTTTCCTTAAAGCTGCATTAAAGCTTTACACATATATAAATATCAACTTTCATAATTTTAATGTATGTATGCCTGTGTGGCTCCACAGATCCATGAATGCTAAAGGCAAGCCCTTTATCTCTGAGCTATATACATAGCTCTTACCAATGTTATTTTTACACCATACTTATCATATAATATTCTTATCTGTGTTTCTCCAAGCCCCCCAAAGATTCCTGTTAAATATTCTCTCTTAGGTTTACCAGTCACTGACAAGCTGAGAAGTTGGATAGAACTCTGGTGCTACAAAAAAAGATAATGTCATGTGAATCTTTTTTAATGTCCTTACTTACCAGTGAGGAGTGTGCATAGTATATAATTATAAAAGATATGTACTTTTTGGGTTCTTTGGAGGGTAATTTTTTAGTCAATGAGAGCAATCCAGTTATTGTTGCCATTCTTCTGATTTCCTGGGCTGTTTCTTATCAGTTTTTTTTTTTTTTTTTTTTTTTTTTTTTTTGCTTATAGTCAGTGTTTTCTGCCCATTCTAAACCCTAAGCTTTCAAAGCAACAGTACCTTGATATAAAACCCTTGTATTAGGACTCCTGAAGGCTCTGTTTGACAGAACACAGAGCCTTTACATTTCTGCCTGTTTGCTGCCTTTTATGTGCATCAAAGTGAGCTTTAAGTCACTCTAAGAAAACACATGAAGAACTATTCTCCAATGATTTCTAAGCTTTCCTTTCACTCTTCATAATGTTTATTGACTAGCATATGTTCTTTATCTCTATGAGTCTACAGGACAGTAAATTTGAGTTATCAGTAAACTAAACCAGACATTAATGGTAAAATTATTTTGACTCAGATTATAATAATTCTCACATACCTCTGATCTGCTATCATCATAAAACTCATTTATGAGGATTATAAAAATGGCTCTCTTGATGAATTATGCAGTGCTCCACTTATCAGTCACAGAAAAAAAAAGCCATTTATAAGCATTTTACTCACTCCTTTCAATGAAAAATATTTTATTGAATCATATAGAAATTGAGTAGAAATCCAGTTGGTACACAATGCATGCACAAATTTTATAATGCCCATATTTTCCTTAAGCTCTTTAAGACCTAATCTTTACTGGATATTTTCTAAATGTTCTTCTAATTTTTTTTTCCAAAGAGACACACTTTTGAAGAGTTGTTTTTAGTTTTTCCACATCCTGTTTATCACTTCTTCTAGGGAGAGTAGCTCAGTGGCAAGAGGCATCACTGCACCGAGGCCTTAACTCAAGAAAAGTCTCCCAGAGCACACTTGTCTTATGCTTCATATAGTTGTTTTATTGAATAACTTCTACCATAGACATGCTATGACACTCACAAATTATTCAATATGAATTTTCAGTTTTCTTGGCCAGAATTGAAGATTGGTCTAACATGAGTCCGCCTTTAGCAAGATTGAAACCAATTTTTCATCCTCCTAGGTAGAAAGAGGCTTGTCGTTAGATTTTAATATGGGGTTCAATACACAGAGCTGTTTCTGTCATCTCACAGAAATTACAGTCAATGCAGTGTTTCTATAGAAACCTTTGGGAAAGTATTTTGGCACTTAGCGTGAATAACCTATATGCTGCAAGGTTGAAAAAGAATGTTTCTTCTTTATGTATCAAGGAATACCCACTTTTGAAAACCATGATAGAAACAAATTTTTCATAAGTAAGAACTAATCTAAAATTGGTTAGGACATTAAATATAGAATCAGTTAAATAATGATGGATGCTAATTTTCACAATGCATTTATAGTGACTGGGACTAAACAAATCTAGTCTGTCTACTGTAATTAGATAATTTAATTTATATTGCTTTGTCTTTGACATGGAATATATTAGGTTATGGATAAAGGTTAAATCAACAAAAAAACAACAGCAAAAAATAAATTTTTAAATTTATTTTAAATAAACATTTTTAAAGTTTAAATATGTTGCCAAAAAAATAAATGAATAAAAAACCACAGCAAGTTTAAGGCCACCATGGGTTACATGAAACACTGTCTAAGGGATAAAAATAAGGTGACATTTTCTAGAAGAAGCATAAGATATTCGACATCACAGGCCATACATTCTGCTTAGACTGAGAGTAATGGGCCTTACAATGCAGGGAATTTACAACGGATTTCTTTTATGTATTCAATTGAAATGTATTAGCTGCATAAATGTGAAGAAAATACTCAAACAAGAGAAAGAAGCAAATGAAAAGATGAGATTAGTATACTGGTTTATAGTATCAAGAAAAGCTCTTATTTCAACCTGTCAGACAAAAGAAACAACAAACAAAACCCTCATAAGTTCTCTAGACTTGAGCATCTTGGGGTGTCTTGTCTTAACACTGGGTGAATATTACCCCAGAATGAACACTCCTCAGCTACCAAACTAAAACATAAACAAGACCCAAAGCACCAACTTGTATCCAAATAATGTAATCACCTGCCCCCAAACAAGTTAAAGATTAGCAGGCAGGTACAGAATCACTAAAGCAGGGAAGGCATGGGCTACTCTAGCAAGGAAAGAGGGGAGGTGAGCTGCAAATCTTTACCTCTCCCTCATCTCCTCCCAAACCAAAAACAATCCCTGGTCTTCTCCCCAGCTCTTTAGCAGACCACCTGCTGCAGCATTGCCAGAGCCCACAGGCATAGTTGAGCAGTACTTGGGTGGGGAGTGAAGATTAAATAATTAAAATAAATCACACCACACGCCCACACACAGAAATCAGTTTGAAAGGGCTGTCAGTAATGACTGAAGCAGCTTGGGTTTATTCCAGGGTTCATCTTTCATAGGCAAAGCAAAAACAAGTCACATCAATACAAAAAGAAAAGGTTCCTGGAAACACTTAACTTCTTTTCAAAAACTACTTCCCTATAGCAGATATGGTCCTTTTCTAAAACTATTTCCCTATAACAGTTATGGTCCAAGGTCACACAGATAAGCTTTAAGGAACTTGGTGAAACTTACTCTTTTCTCTGTCAAGGTGAAGGACAAGGTGAAAACATAACAAAGCAGTTTAACAAGCAGTTCTTCACACAGCATCTCCTTTACTCACTTCTGCAAAGGATTACACACTTCCAAACAACTTCCTTCCTACAGTTTAGTGCTTTATCCTGGCATGGCCCCAACTCCAACAGTAATTCTCTGGGAACCTTCAGGCCACTCCATCCAGAAAGCCAGCAATTAACTGCAAGTCTTCACTTCTCTCTTTTCCCCAGGGCCAAGCACCTAGTCTCAGCCCCAGGTCTATAGTCACTTTCTGCACCCCCCTACTCTTTCTCTGTTCTTGGTGGACAAAGCAGATCTTGGTGGGACACCTTGTTTTCCCTCCTCCAGTAGACCCTCTCAGCTGCTTCTCTAGCCCATCTTCATTCTTAAGTGTCAGTTCCCAATACCTAGTAACATTTTTACCTAGACCCCCAGTAACCAAAACTATTAGCAGCCCACCAGGTAACACACACAGTAACACACACACACACACACACACACACACACACACACACACACACACACTTCAAAGAACTGAAAACTAGGGCAGCAGAAACCAAATAAGAAATCAGCCACCAAACAAAGACAAGGACAGATATCAGCACCTAGAATTACAATCTTCCAAAACCCAGATGTCTACATGGCAGCATAAAAAACACAATATCAGCCAGGACAGTACATTTTCACTGGAACCCAAGATCCCTCCTAGGACAGGCCCAGAGAACACAGCTAAAAGAAAAATAGCTTGAAATAGCCTTCATGAATGACTATCGCAGAGATCATCAAAAAGGAAATGAATAAGTCCCTTTCAAAAATCTATAAAAAAACAAACAAAAAAACAGTGGCAGGAAATAAATAAAACTAATCAAGCCATCTAAGTAGAAATAGAATTACAAAGAAAACTTAAGCTGAGGGAAATCTGGAAATGAAAAATTCAGGAATTTGAACAGGTACCTCAGAGGCAAAGCTCACCAACAGAATATAAATGATGAAAGACAGAATCTTAGCCATTGAAACCATGATAAAAGAAACAGATACCTTTGACAAAGATTCCCTAGTAATGTGAACAGGGACTGTCTCTGACATGAACTGATTGGCCTGCTCTTTGATCACCTCCCCATCAGGGGGGTGAAGCCTTACCAGGCCACAGAGGAAGACATTACAGCCAGTCCTGATGAGACCTGATAGACTAGGATCAGATGGAAGTGGAGGAAGACCACCCTGAGCAGTGGACTGGGGAAGGGGCATGGGTAGAGAAGAGGGAGGGAGGGTGGGATTGAGAAGGGAAGAGGGAGGGAGGTACAGGTGGGATACAAAGGGAATAAACTGTAATTAATAAAAATAAAATATAATAATAATAAATTAAAATTCAAAATACGTTAAATCTAAAAAATCCTGGCACAAAACTTCCACAAAATCTGGAACACTATGAAAATAGTAAATCTAAAAATAATAGAAATATGGGGAGAGAAGAAACCCAGGTTAAAGATACAGAAAATATTTTCAATAAAACCATAGAAGAAAAATTCATAATCTAAAGCAGGAGATGCCTATCAAGATACAAAACACATACAGAAAACCAAATAGACTAGACAAGAAAAGAGAGTCTCTTCTGCACATAATAATTAAATCACTGAATGTACAAAACAAGGAAAGAATATTAAAAGACAAAGGAACATATAAGAGGTAGGGATAGTACAATGACACCAGACTTCTCAGCGGAGACTCTAAAAGCCAGAAAGCCTCAACAAATGTGCTTCAGACACTAAGAGATGGCAGATGCCAGCCTAGACTATTGCACCCAGACAAAATTAAACTAAATAGATGGAAAAAAAAATAATACATTCCATGACAAAACTAAATTTAAGCAATTTCTGTCTACAAATTCTGCCCCACGGAAGGGGCTAGAAGGAAAATTCCAACCTTAAGAAGTTAGCTCCACCCAAGAAAACACAAAGAATAAATAATCTCAGTCACAGACAAGCAAAACAAAAGAGCAGAAATGTGTATATATGCAAACATTTCCCCACACAAGACCACAGACAGCAGGAGACAACAAACAATCTCATTGATATTTCTCAATACCAGTGCTCTCAATAAAAATATGGCTAACGGGACAGATGCAAAAATGGGATCTACCCTTCCACTGCATCGAAGAAACACATACAAACATCAAGGTTAGACGTTACCTCCGGAAATAAGAATTAAAAAAAAAAAAAAAGGATATTCAAGCAAATGGACATTTAAACCTGAAACACAAAGCTCTAAATGGGGCACCTCCATCAAACTCCTACCCTCAGAGCTCAAGGAACCCCTCAGAAGAGTAAGAAAAAGAGTGTAAGAGGCAGAGCAGATGGAGGACACCAGGAGGACAAGGCCTCTAAGTCAACTGAGGAAAGGTTCTGATTCACAGAATCATGGACAGAAGCAGCAAGTACAGGGCCTGCACCTGTCTGTACCAGCAGCTTTGCATGCTGACTTGGGATATGGTACATAAACTTTTAAAAAATATATTAAAATTTGTCAAATTTTATGACAATCTACAGATCCAAAGCTCAATGAAGTCTGCCAGAGCACACCTTCCTCTAATTGCTCCAAACCATGATAGATAGATCATCTCAAAAGGAGCCAGGAGCTGGATCTCTTGGAATGGGTGAATACTACCAGCTACTAGGAAGGCTGGGGCAAGGAGATCCCAAATTCAAGGTCTGCTTGAATAACTTAGACCCTTTATGCTCAGTATATAAAAAGTAAGATTAGAACTAGGGATTAGTGGTAAAGTGCTAGTTTAGCATTTGCAAGGCCCTAGTGTCTCTAGTATGACAAAAGAACAATGGAAGGTAGGCAGAGGGAGAGGGAGGGAAGGAGAGAGACAGAAAAAGATTGAGGGAGAGGAAAGGAGACAGACAGACAGACAGACACATAGACAGACATAGAGACAGAGACAAATAGACAGAGAGATAGACAAGAAGGGTGGATGAATGAAAGATGAACAGACAGGAGGGAGGAAAGACAGGCAGAAAAAAAATAAAGGAAAAATAACCTTATGAATTGGTGTAACTAGTAAATGTTGAAGTTTTTTCCTTTGAAAGATTCTTTTTAGAAGTTGAAATGTTTCAGATTTAAAGAAAATCTTTTCATATAAGATTTTTTATTCAGAATATTAAAAGTGCTGACAGTATTAATAAATATGTAGCACAATAAAAATGAACAAAATCTTTAAAAGGCATTACGTGAAGACAGCAGGTGGAAGCAATGAAAACCAAGAAAAGATGCCCAACTTTGTTCTGCATCAGAAAATACAGAACAAAGTCACAATAACATCAAGCGTATATTCAAATATTTTCCCCAGACCTAGAGCAACGGTTCAGCAGCAAAGAGTGACTGTTGTTCTTGCAGTGGACCTGTGTTCTGTTCCCAGTACCCATGTCAGACAGCTCAGAACCACTAGTTAACCAGCTTTAGCAGATCTGACACTCTCTTGTGGCCTCCATGTGTGCTCCATTCAAATGCAAACACACACGCGCAGGCACGCGCGCGCACACACACACATAAACATGCACATAAATAAAAATAGTAAAATCAAATAGTAAAGCATCCCTCTCCAAAGTAAGAACTACTTGTAGCAAATATTGTGATCAGATAACTTTCATACTTTACATTGAAACTGGTGAGAATCTAAAATTAAACCAGGGGTTTGTAATATGGTTTGGTTAGCTCTTTAAGCGTTAAACATAAAAAAGAATTCACTATTCTCTACTGCCTTTAAACATATGCCTAAAGTGAAGACCATTCAGCTATGATGGTTTTAACACTGGGCAAAGAAAGAGCATGACTTATATTTACAATTAATGAATATGTAGAGAAAAAAAATAAAATAATTAAAATAGACAGGCAACAGGTCAGTGGATACAAAGAGGTAGGGCTGAGAGTCAGGCATTCACTAGGGAGGTATGAGAAGACATTGGCCTCAAAGGACATATTCAATGTAATGATGGCATTGATGGATTCATGGGTAAGTATAGAGTGATATCATATTGCACATCTCAGAAAAATGAAATTTAATTTCAGTTATACATCAATAAAGCCATTGATCAGCATTGCTAGCATATTTCCTATAAAGTCTTCTTAACATCAAAATGTTATCTCATGAAAGCAGTTTTGAAGGGTGCCAAAATACACATAAACACTAAATTCATTCTCTGCTACAGAGTTATCATACTCCCAATTCACTCTAATTTCATAAATGTGGATTTTAAACCATTGTGTACTGTAACTTTATAAACACATTTCTTGGCAAACGGAAGTGTCAGTTTTTTTTTCTTTTTAACAGTTGTTTTCTCTCAAATATTTTGATTGTTTTGCTTCTTTGTTTTGTTTTTGTCTGTTCGTATCAGTTCCTAGAGCAAGAAAATCTTATGCAGAATTCTGTGCCACAACAACTTTTTTAGTCCTTAGATTCTCCCTGAACACATCTGTAACAGAGCATGGCAGCATCTGCAACTGAAGCCCTGTACACATTAAGTGTCTTCCTCCAGCTTTTGCAGAGAGAAAAATAGAATTGAATGTTTCACAACTTGGTTTTAATTGAGTCAAACAAGATGAAAATGGTTTCAAGGTGGAATTGCTGCTTTGGTTCTGACTCAGGGCCTAGTAATAAAATAGCTCTCTTGCTTACATGAATTATATTTCTTCATCTGGAAATGTTTTAAGCCAGTATTATTTGGGACATTATTGAGTGTGCTCTCTCATTGCCCTCATGCCTGATATGATCCTTCTTAGAACAGAGAAAGAACAAAACGAATTCTCTTTTTCAACACATTGGCAATGTTCTAGCTCTGAAACCTGAGACCAAATGTTATCTTCTAATGAGTAGTCTCACTAGGGTAATGTATGTTATTCTTTCATTAAGATCACATGAGAACTGATACAGAAGCATATTTTATAATTTCTTCATCATATAAATCTCACAGGAAAATCACCAGACATGCCAGTAAAGTGGTTTCCAGATCAATGCTTCCATGTGCCCTAAGTTTTCGTCAGGACTCACAATGAGGTTACTGTTTGCAAAGGTAATTTAGCTTCTTGAGTCAAAATTTTCCTGCCTGGGAGGGAAATGCAAGGAGCTAGACTTCAGTGAAAGAAGTCCTGCTCCACACTTCATTGTGCCTCCTGTTGATCCTGTGTACAGTCTTTCTGCGGAGTATTAGATATTCTTCTGTGACACATGATTAGTGATATTGATCACTTCAGTTGTATTACAAGATGAACTTGGCCTGTTGTCACACAGATTCAACAGAATATAGTCACTAAAGGAAGCAAGAAATTCTTTTGCTGTGGACATTGGCCAGAGTTGAGAAGTACAGGGCAGAGACGGTGGCTCTCTAATCTTCAGAATTTGTCTCTTTCTAGAAAAAAAACTTGCTAGAAAATAGAAGATGAAAGAAAAAAATAAGTGCTGTAAGGCACCATCTGCCATCTCATCAGATCAGCTGTGTCTGCTTACAAAGGATCATAGCTGAGTCTTCTGGACCATGGGACTTCCCTAATGGAAGGAAGGAGTTTACAGGTCACTGAACCCTTACCTGAGTACTTTACACTCCTTTCTGCCGGTTATGCCATACTTCCATGAGGCATTGAGGTCTCATGGAGGGGGTAGAGTAAGTAGACATTGGAAGACTAAAGGAAAGAATATGGGAAGTTATCATTCATGCAGGGTAAAGACTTTTCCATAAGCTTGCTTTGAGGTCACCCATATTCCTGTCTGGAACCAAATCCCCCATGCGTTGTAAGTAAGTCTATTAAACTCATTGCTTCTCCAGGGTAAACTGTAGTATAATATAGACTTTATTTTGTTATTATATCTTACAAGCAATAAGGGAGGTTGTAGTTGCTTCACTGAAATTAAAATAAACTCTATCCTGCATGTGGTTTTGTATTCTAAAATATGTTTAAAGTGAATCTATGGAAGAAAGTCTGCCTCATATTTAATGAAGCCCCAATACACTGCTATAAGAAAGAAGGAAAGAAAGAAAGAAAGAAAGAAAGAAAGAAAGAAAGAAAGAAAGAA
>NW_026596073.1:17869381-17916006 GCF_907164565.1 Psammomys obesus
GAAAGAAAGAAAGAAAGAAAGAAAGAAAGAAAGAAAGAAAGAAAGAAAGAAAGAAAGAAAATGGAAGGAGTATCTTTGCTAAGGACTTGGAGTATCTTTGGTTATAAAAGTATTAGTCTGAGACAGAATAGTATTCTATAACTATTATCTCTAAAATGAAGACAAAGTTGCTTTACATTCTAGCTTACATTTCTACTAGTATTGTAGTTATAGAGCACATATGATTTTTCTTATAAACGTAAAATTAATTTTTAGTCATGTAAATATACAATAAGTGTGATTATCATGTTTAAATTGACCCTATACATCTCTTAAATAAGAAAAGAGGTAAAATTTAAATAAAGTTGAAATTTCTTTTGTATCTTTATTCTACCCAGAAGACAACTATTATGAGTAAATGTTCCTTTGTAATCTGTACTAATGCACGACTTTTTACATGCTATCCTATACATACATACATAAATATACACACATATCTGCATACATGTCTGCAACTTCTTTCAACCATGATGTTGTGTCTTGAGATTTCTCCCAGTGTTGCATACAAGTCTAATTCACTGCTTTTATTCATTCCTCTATTGAATGACAATGATATATTTTTATTTCACAAGTGCTTTATTAAATATCTTGTCTTTTGCATGCACCTCCTCATAGATGCCTGTACAATAATTTCAGAGCAGTACATTCCTCAAAATTGGAATTATCACACTGGAGGGTTCATATCACTAAATATTCATTGATAGTTTTCTAATCAGTATTTTCAACCACAGTGGATGACAGCCAAAGTTATTATATAATCTATTTTGATAAGTCATATCTCTTTTCTATCAATAGGGCGTGTTAATGATAATATATTGTTCTTTTAATTAGAGTTATTTGAAAATGCTGGTAGTGCTATATTGTCATTCTGTGTTTCTTATTTCTTTAAAAATTATCCATTTCATATTATTCAGGTTTGTTGTGATCTGAATTTATAGTCTCTTACAATATTAGAAGCAAATTTTATCAGTTTGCATTATAAATTTTCTTATAATATTTGTCACAGAAAATTGTATCTTTGACATATTTTTATGAAATAATTTTTTCTCTATATTTTATGTAATTAAAAAAATAAACTTTTACTTCAGCATCGTCTGGGAGTCTGAGGAAGAAAGACTGCAGTTTAAGGCAAGTTTGCAACTAGCCAGGTTCTGTATCAAAAGAAGAGGAGGCAGAAAAAGAGGATGGACAGTACTAGAGGAAAAGGAAGCAGGATGGGGAGGGATATTTTCCTATTCCATTGTTGTCAAGAGGTTCATTTTTTTAAAACTTTGAAAATTACTGTTAGTTATATTAGGCCCAGGGGGACCCTAACTTTCAAGGAGGGATGAAGAGAACTCAGGAAGGCGGATTAATGCAATCGCAAGAGGTTTATTTGAGCCATTGCAAGATGTGGCTGTTCCTACCCCTCCACCCCCAAAACCAGAGAGGAACAGCAAGGAGAGAAAGAAGGCTGAGAGTTTTAAAAGAAGGAGCTCAGGAATTGTGGAGGTTGCAAGCTTGGCGAACTGGATTGGGTACAGTAGTTGACTTTCAAAATGATTGGTTCATTTTAGGCGCCAAGTCCATCTGGTTCCTCCCTCATGTGGGTGGGGGAGCTGTGACATCTGGACCGGTTACTAGGCAACGCTCTCTCCATACTGTAGATTTGGACATTCTTTTACAGCAGGAGGAGACCTTTCCCATTCTTTTGCAACGGGGTGGGGTCTTGTTTCAATTCACCTGCTCCTCCTCCTGCTTTCTGGAAAATGCTGGGAGAACTTAGTTTAACATGGGGTATAGAATTTATAAAGAAACCTGTAAAGCTAGCCTGCTTCTTTCAGTTATTGAGAGCTTTATTCCATTTTATCTATCTATCTATCTATCTATCTATCTATCTATCTATCTATCTATTTATTTATTGGTCTGAGGTTTGAAAAAGTGATCCAATTTTATTTTATGTATGAAGTACCAATTCTTGTAATACTGTTATTGATTGCCTCATCTTTGGTTCCATCCTCTTTTGCTTTATCTTTGTAGTTTGTTTTACTCTTTTATCCTCAAAGAAAATAAGTTTAATGAATGCTTACAAGATGAAGTTTCATGCCATGTTCATTTCCTTGGTGCTTTTGTTGTAGTAATTTCTCTTTTTAGTCCATGTTCACCAACCCCTCTTTATAGCTGGCATTTGTTACTTTGTGGGTTCTTCTTTCTTCTAATCTTCTCTAAACCTTTTCTTTCATATTTTCAACCCGCTAACACTAGATAAGAGAAAAATGGATAACAAGGAAATGAATGAGATTCCTGAATAAATTCAGGGATAAGAAAAGGGGCAATGCTATTATTAGACTACTTCCTGCCTAGTTAAGGGTGTTGAGTTTCTTAGGGCAAATTTGATTTTTGCAATCAGGACAACTCATTTCTTCTTCCTCCTGTTTCTTCTTTGTTCCTGACTACTTAACAAACCATGCCCAATTGCAACCAATTGAAATTCTGAGTTTTTCTATTTCTGACTTAAAATCAAGGTTTTGCTCTGTATATATATTTAAATGTTTAAAAAGCAGGTACCGAGGTTGTTTTTTGTCTCTGTCTCTGTGTTTTGTTTTTGTGTGCTGGCCGTAAGTGTCTAAATGTTTCTGTGCAATGTTTGTGTAGTACTTTCTGTTCTCTATTCTGAAAATTCCTCAGAGCTCGAGGTGTCTGTATCTGGGTAGCAAGACGTGATCAAGGTGGTCGCACAGGTGGTCACAGCTGCTGAAGTTCAGAGGGATGCCCCTAGCTTCATCAGTATTTTCAGTATTTTGGTGGATAATCTGTAGGCCTGGTCCCAGTGAGTGCCACTCAGTGTCTCCTGGGGCAACAGCCCATTCTCAGTGTCTTCCTGGGGCATCAGGGCCTTTACTTCATGCACCCAATGTAGGAGGAATCAGTATGTTCGGCCTGCCCCAGAAGAGTCATTTTTGGTCCCGGGAAATTTGGCAAGCTGGTTAGTGTTTTTTTTGTCTCAGTGTCTCTGTACAGTATTTGTTTGTGTATACCTTCTGTTTTTTGCCTCATGAAACTTATCTAAAATGTGTGCCTTTGTGTTTATAAGGTCTATAAACACATATGTATAGGTTACCACATGGTATATGAAGTGCCTCAGTGCCTCACCGCCATCTTGACTTTACCATGTGGGTTATAATGTACCATCATAACCGCCATCTTGACAAGAAAAAAAAATGTGGCAGTTTCAGAACTTTTTGTAATAATGTAACTTGTTTTTGCTTTGCCTATAAAAAGCAAATCATAGACTCTGGGCTCTAGCAGGATCATGTCAGAATGGAAAGGATTTTGATGAGAGTTTTTATGTTGTCTGAAAAGCAAGAGAGAGAGCAAGAAAGTAAGCATGTCTGGTTAAGCCAGAAAAAGGAAGCTAGGAACATGAAGGTATACAGAATGTTGCAGAAGGTTAGTGAATGTATGTATAAAATAACCAGAGGGTAAATATAATTTGAGAAAGAACTGCATTTTAAAATATGTTGTTCTTCATTTAAAAAGGTTGGAGATTCTTCAATGCAAAATGTTTGCTTGTGGTTTTTTAAAGGGAAAAAAAGAACTGCAGTTCCATGTTAGTCCAGTGTTATGCAGGGTTATTTTCAAATCATTGTTAACCATTGTATAAAATATATGCCTGGCTGCCAGCGCCTAAATAAATAAATTAATGCAGTTTCTTTCTGGCCTATAGATTTGATATGGCCAAAATATTCCATTTTTGCTGAGGGCTACAAGTTGAGTTTAGTTCTCTGTTTAATGCTAAATAAAACTTTTGTCCTTTAATTTTTTGCTATTAAGTCTTAATGCAATATGGTAGGATTAAAAAGATTTTCTAGCCCCTTTTTAAACTATGTCTGATTAAAAGTTTTGCTTTGATTTTAGGTTAAAAAGAGCTGATTTAAAGTTATGCTAAAGATTATAGTTAAGTATGAGATTGAGCTTTACCTAGTCTCTTTGTTTAAGTTGTTGTTCTGTTTTTTAAAAGGTTAAATCTAAAATGGGTAACCATAAAATTTGCCTATATAGATGTATTTAAAATTTGGTTATAAAACATGCATCAAAAAATATTCCAAAATTACAGATTATAGAATCCAGTTTTATAGGATGTAGTTTAGAGCAGATGATAAACAAGAGTAACTCAAATATTCTGGCCCTCAGACTTTTCAGAGATCTAATAAATATGGCATTTTAACATATGTAAGCTTATTATGACAAAGTCCAACCTGTTGATGCACAAGAAAACAAGTTAATTCAGTTTTTAAAGGTACAACCTATAGTTTTTCCATTTAAAATAAAAGTTATTCCAATTGTTAATGCTTTAATGTATTTACTGATGGTTCATCATCTGGTGATATATAACTTATGATAAACTATACTTATGATAAAAAACAGTATATTTTCAAGTGTATAGCACATCTGTGCAAATAACAGAGTTATCTGCAGTATTGGCTGTGTTTTAAAGTTCTAATAAGCAGTCTTTAAATATTTTTACAAAGAGTGCCTATGTAGCTCAGTCTTTAGATAGGTTAGAGATTGCAAATTAAATTTAGACATCCCCTGCTAAAATTTTATTTTTTTACAAATTCAAAATTTGATACAAAAAAGAAAACTTTTCCTTTTTGGACATTTACAAGCTCATTCTAACCTTCCAGGACCTTTAACAAAAGTAATTATAAAGCTGACTTGTTTAAACAATGTCCTTCTTGTGTTGTCCTTTTGCCTACTTCCCATCTTTCGGTCAGTCCCTGTGGCCTTGTACCTAATGTTATTTGGCAAATGGATGTTACACATATTCCTAAATTTGGTAATTTAAAATATATTCATGTTTTTGTTGATACTTATAGTGGGTTTACATTTTCCACATTCCAAACTGGTAAAGCTGAAAAAAATGTTATTGCTCATACGCTGTCAGCAATTGCTATATTAAAACTTCCAACACAACTTAAAACAGATAATGGCCCTGGCTATGTTGGAAATATGTTTTCAAAATTTTAAGAGCAGGCCCCCAGAGACATAAGCCTCAGGTTGTTAGGGGAGGAAGCACAGGGAAGTTCAGGGGTTGTAGTCCTGGCTCCTCATAATTGGATGAGGGACTAGGTAGCTGACTTTCAGGTCTGGTCAGTCCTGGCCAGACACCTGAGGAATATCTAATCTTTAATTCATGTTCAGAATCTTCTGCTAGTGGGGATGTGGCTACAGCCAAAGATGGAAGAGCAATTAGCTTCAACCTGTGTCTTCTCTGAGGAGCAAGCCTGAGAGAAGGTCAGGGGCTCTTCAGGAGAAGAACTGAGTCCATCTGGGTTGATTGCTAGATGATGTTATCTCTCAAGCGTAGATCTGGTCATTCTTCTTTGCAGAGTGGAGGTCTTTGCTTGCTCACTTCCTTATCTCTGCTGGAGCAGAGGACCAGGGTCCGGGGCGGTAACATTCCTCCGTTCTCTGGAAAAGTACTGTGAGGCTTTAATTAACGCTTTAATTAACAAGGGCCTGAAACTCAAAAATATGGACGTTCAGCTGTGGAACATTTCTGGCATATGGATACACAAAGACAGTTTGCTATTGTCCTATGGAAAGATCCTTTGGACAAATGGCATGGTCCAGATCCTGCCCTGATACGGGGCAGAGAAGCAGTTTGCAACTATTCTTAAGAGATAGATGCAGCCAGATAGTTGTCATAACGATTAGTAAAGCATATAGATAATAATAATAACACTCATCAGTCCAGGGTAAAAAAATTACCCTGAGAACATATTCCTTTTATATCTCTTTACAGAAATGATGGAAAAAAAAACTGTTTCCATGGACCGTGATCCTTTGCCTCCAGCTGATATATGTTCATGAGGGACTTAAGCAGCACAGGAATGGGCTCCTTCCCTATCTCCTTCCTTTCCTTGGTCCCCTGTTTATCTTATTGATAACTCTTTAAATAGGACCTGTTCCAGTGATGGGTAAGAGAATCCACAGTGGTCTTCTGTTCCCCCCTTTTTTTCCGCCTAAGACAGCCACGGTTCCCTTGGGATTATGGCCTTGTAAAATTAAAATATAGGGGGACCTGTCGGGGGCCTTCTGGCACCTTGCTGCTCCCTGAATTTTGGCATCTGGCTCAACCGGACTACTGCCTGGATACAATAGTGTATTCCTGGCCAACCTGGGGCTTTCGATAAGATCATCTTCCTGAAATACCTTAAATCCTAATCTCCCTCAGGGCTTCCTAAGTAACTCTTCTGAGGAACTTTCCAAATTAGTACATCTTGGTGGGCCATTCTGTGATTTCTAGTCATTTAGTAACCCTGCCGAAGACAATTACATTCCTTCTGCTTCTGCCCTTCAACAAAGTGGCCATACTTACCACGGCCAACCCAGAAGGGGTCGGCCTTACAGTCACACAGGTGTCTGGAATTGGAACGTGCCTATTGGGACCTTCTATGCTTCCCCCGGTGGCCCTACAAGAAACTTGCAATATTACTCTTGTTGTAAACTCAAGCTTTACATATATTGTTGCACCCAATGGCACTTATTTTGCCTGCTCTACTGGTCTTACTCCTTATCTTGTAAGCTCCACCTTTTTAGCCCGTAGAGATTATTGCGTCCTTGTACGGCTTTTCCCAAGGCTGACTATACATTCTAAGGATGAATTCCTTCAGTTTTGGGAAAAAGGGGTACGTCCATCTCCAGTTAAATACGAGCCCTTAACTGCCATTACTCTAACTGTAATTCTGGGGCTAGGAGCCGCTAGAGCTGGTACAGGCATAGCCTCCCTAATTACCTCCCAGCAACAATTTAATCAACTCTCCCTGGTAGTGGACAAAGACCTACAAGATTTGCAAAAAGGCTTACAGGACCTAAAAGATTCTATGGTGTCCTTATCTGAGGTAGTTTTACAAAACAGGCATGGTCTGGATTTGGTTCTTCTCCAGGAAGGTGGACTTTTTGCTGTGCTCAAGGAAGAATGCTGCTTTTACACTGACAAAACAGGTTTAGTGCAAAGCAGTATCAATAAGGTTCACTCCACTTTGGAGGAACGAAAACGGAACAGAGAGAAACAAGAGTCCTGGTATCAAAATTGGTTTAACCACTTCTCCTTTATTATCTCTTCTTCCTTCTATCCTCGGTCCTTTCATGGGTCTTCTCCATCTCCTCTCCTTTGGACCTTGGGCATTTAAAAGACTAACTTCCTTTGTTAAAGAACAGGTGGAAACGCTTAACAAAGGCTCTGCGTCAGTTCATTACCACCAGCTGGCTGTTACCAATAGCAGTCAGGAGTCCCCTGATGTGCCTGAGGAAGATACCTCAACAGCGTTTGACTTCACCCGGCTAGCCAGAGAGTCGTGCTCTCGTAAATATTTTAAATGGCTGCGAAGCTATCAGTGACGGGAATATTATGATGCCAAGTCCAGGGGCACACCTACGAAGCTGTGATCGCAGCCAGCGACGGGAGAATTGTGAGTCCACACCTTGAAGACAATTCACATAGCCTAAGATAGGCCGGTCACCTCACAATAGCTGTGACCACAGCCAATGATGGGATTATTGTGAATCCAAGTGTGGAGCCAACTCACATAGCCTAGGACAAGTGGATCACCTCATATAACGGTGCTGGGCTTGGATGCTCATCATATAGCCTAAGACAGATACTTCGCCCATTTTTCTTTATTACAAGAAAGGGGCAGATGCCAGAGACCAAGAATCCCAGGCACGTAGTCACGACTGATGCTGGCGCCAGAGGCTGCAACTAGCTTTGACCACCTGGATAGATTGCTTCCGGAGACAGAGAACCACCCCCACCTGACTCCCCCACCTGATCCCACCACCTGATTCCCCCACCTGACCGGAATCACGAGATAGCCTCCAGTCCTTCTCCCTCCAATTTTTTACTTCCTTATTCTTTGAGCTTAAAAGCAAAAGCTTTGCCCCATAATAAAGGGGGACTTTGACAAGGAAAACTGTTTGGTCCCATTCTTCTCTCTCGCCCGTTTTTCTTCAGGCTTGGCCCTCTTTGAAGACCCCACGAATTACTAGTCCCGCAAGCGGGTACAAACAAGAGCAATGTGAATAATCCATATTGTTTACAGAGAGTGAGGTCTCTGGGCTTGATTAACAGTTCACAAGGTGGTATTCTATAGTTGACACTGGGTTGAGGATGCTTATGAACCAGCAGTTCTTCATATTGTCTTTTCCAATACCCTTAGTGTAATTTATCCCTCATCTCTTCTGTGCTTCAGTTCCCATTCCTCTTTTCCCATCTGCAGGAAGAAACCCATGCTTTGTACCTCATAAGAGAAATTTCTTTGCAGAAGGTAACAGCTAATATAGAGACAAATAGTCAAACTGCAGAGAATAAATGCTTGAAAAATACTCAGCCTTAAATGGGACATCTATTTCACATACACTAACCTTTCTCAAGGAACATTGCAGAAGAAGGGCTAGAAAGACTGTTAAAGCCAAAGCATGCTGAATATTGCTGAGATATAATGCCTTCTGGACATGACTGGGCTGTTGTACTTGTGAATTCATAGCAGGTTATTATTGCTATAAGCCAGACAAAATTTCAGAATGGAGAAATGGGAGATAATGCAGTTCCAATTCTCATTGAGAAGTCAATGGCTGATGGGTGAAAGAGAGTTATTTTTCTTCATTGTTGTGGTCCATACCCTAGTGAATGGCACCCAAAAACCATGCACGTACATATTTGTAAATTACATTCAGTAGATTATGAAAAAAAAAAAAAGAAGAAGAAAGAAAGTTGGGAAGGATTTTTTGGAGGAATTCTGAGAGGATGTTTGTTGAGGGTCGGTCTGGTGCTATGTATTTTGATGCTAATTATTGGCCCCCAAGATTTGATTGCTTCCCAGGGGAGCACATGTTCACATACACCTGTCTTTATTGTGTAAATTATTAGTTAATAAAAAGGCTGAAGCTTGTGACTTGGCAGAAGAGAGGTAGGTGGACCTGAGTTTTCCAGGTTTGGGGGTCAAAGGAGGAGGAGCACAAGACTAGAGAAGGAGCAGTAGAGGGAGAAAGAGGACATGGCTGAATGAAGATCCAACCCAGAAAGGACGATTTACTCATAAGTAACTTGAATTGTGTAGCTGAGAGACAGCTAAATAGCTTACAGGGTTGATATCTGCCCAGCTCCAGTGCTTTAAAGGTTGTAAAATAAATCAAAGTTTCCTTGTGTTAATTATTTTAAAAGCCAGTGGGGTTGAAGAAGACATTTGTTTTATTAAGATGTTGGATGGGGCAGTGGAGGATTGATATATCCTCCACATTTTTATTTGTATATAAATATAGTATTTTTCAAGACACTCTTAATACTTCCATAAACACTGAAGCACTTCTGCATTCTGAAGTTGTACACACTTGTAAGCCAGTTTGGCCTCTTTGTGAGTCTCACTTAATTGATTTAGAAGAAAGAGAGAGAGAGAAAGAAGGATGGAGGGAGGGAAGGAAGGAAGGAAAGCAATATTTCTTTAATCTTAATCTTTAAGCCTTAATTACCTAACACTAGCTTACATTCATTTATATACTTAAATAACTATGTAAACTGCTTATCATACAACATTTCATATTTTGTTCAAGCAATTAAGAATTTAAACTAGACTTTCCTGATGCTGGTTACCAGTCAGCAAAGTGCAAGTGACCATGGAATGGAGGGGAGCTCCATGTGACCTTTCAAAGAAACTCTATCTCAGTGCCTGTGGCTGAGGCCTGACGGAAAGAAGCCAACCCGGAATCCTTGTTGAGTGGTTCTGGTCCTAGATTAGATGGCTGCAGCCACCAGCACTCATGGGACCTCTAAGGAGCCTGAGAGACCCATGATGGCTCTAAGGTGAGACTTGGCAGTGAACGAGGAGTCTGCAGAACCCATAGTACCTATGGAACAGGTAAAATGACTGGTCTTTGGGAAGATGTTATTAAAAAGCGGACTCATGAAATTGAAAGGATAGATGGTGGAACAGATCTTCATGCTTTCTCCGTGGAGAATAAGGAAACTAGAGTCACAGAAGTGAAGGATATGGGAGCACATCTGCAGTGTTCAAAGAACATGGCATTACTGAATAGGGCCAGGGTGGATCAGGGTGGATCAGGCTGCCTACAGCCTGGAGTGGCCACTGAAACCCTCCCTGCTGTGGGGAAAGAACAGGACCTGCAACCTGCAAGTGAGCAGAAAGGCAGCTAGCACTGAGAGCTGGGAAGTGTGTGATAGCCTCGAGTTTGCAGGGATCCTGCCCCAAGGCGCCTGTCTATAGGCAGGATCACCCTGACTCTGGCAACAACAGAATATCCAAGATTAGTATTTATCGTGTTTCAGAAACCAGTAACCTTGAATCAGACTGATGACTCCCTGCAGTGAGCATTTGTATGTAAATCTGTTTGAGAAAAAAAAAATTAAAATAAAAAAAATACTGTGTGGCATACTGCAATTTGAAATGCCACGCCAATGAACAGTTATGCAGTGGAGAGGTGGGAAAGATGGTGGAATGAGAGACAAGTGAGCAACAGAGAAAGGTGGAATTAGAATTATGATGGTGGTGAAAGGTGAAGGAGAAGCTCAGGTAGAAATGTCCTGCTGAGTAGGGCCAACTGGATGATCTGCAGCAGGCTCAGGCTTGTAAAGGCTCTGTACTCTTACTCTGACTAGCTGCACTTTGGCTCTGGCTCTGAGCAAAAACTGAATGTCCTAGATGGAGAACAGTTCCTTTTCTAGACTGAGCCTCCTCAAAAGACTTCTATAGTCTATGCTTCCCCTGGAGACCTTATTGGTATCTATGGTCAATACTACAGCTTGGAGTTGTGCTGGTGTCCGTGGTTCATGCTGTTCCCCAAGTCCATGGTCTGGACTGTTACCAGAGACCATCTTGTGGTCTGTGGTCCTTGCTGATTCTGGAGGCCAGGCAGATATCCTTGGTCTTTGTTGTTTTCAGAAATCACATGGAAGCCCATAATCTATACTGCCACTGACTGTAAAGGGCAAGGAAGCTTCTTTTGCAGTGGTGTCAATGACTTGCTACTCATTTAGAATAAGAGACATTCCTCCTTCTACAAAAAAAAAAAAAAGAAAAAAGAAAAAAAAAGAAAAGAAAAAGAAAAAAGAATAACCTGGATAAGAAGCCATTGGCAGGAACTCATTTGGTTTGTTTGTTTGCTTATTCATTCATTCATTCATTCATTCATTCATTCATTCATTCATTCATTCATTCATTTATTGTTTTTTTTTCAAGACAGGGTTTCTCTGTGTAGCCTTGGCTGTCTTGGACTCACTTTGTAGGCCAGGATAGCCTCAGCCTCCCAAAGATCTGCCTGCCTGTCTCCCTCCCTGAGTGCTGGGATTACTTGCATTGCTCTGCTTGATGAGAACTCTTAAAGATTGCAATAAGGATGCTGAAGTGCCCCTCTTCACAGTCGATGATGTCTGCCATTGGTGGGAGTAGGGTAGGAATCACTTTTCTTTAAGGGGCTAGCCACTGGGTGTGCTTCAGTGAGTACATGAACAATACAGATTAGACATGGCATATTTTTTCGACTTCTTTCAGAAGAAGGTCACAAGGATGGGGTTTGGATGTGTAGGACTGAAAAGTGAGTGTATTATGTGTATATATGAAATTCTCAAATAATCAAGAACAATATTATGTTAGATAAAAATCTACTGGCAGAATACATGGATATATTTTCAGGTACAATATGCTATTTATGTAGATATGTTGTCAAGTGATTATTCCAAGCCAATTGGCATGTTCATCACCTCACATAGATTTTGTGTGTATCTGTGGTGTAAACACTTAAAACACTTAAAACCCTATCTTGTATGTACTCAGTATACCCAAAGTAAATAAGTAAAATTAAACCTCTTTTTCTTGGAAAAAAAGAGAGAGAATTAAAACTAGGAAGGACTTGTTCTGACTCACTCACTGAAAAGTATATTCTAATTTGATGGGCAAAGCATGGCAGCTGAGGCACTGTGCCCAGAATGATGGAATTGGGTCATAGTTGGTCCTCACATCTTCTAGAGCAGGAGGTAGTTTATGCAAGAACCAGAAGTGTATATCACTTTCAACACCCATCCCAGTGACCTCCTTCTGCCAGCTATTCAGTTGGCAAACTCTCAAACTCCCAAAGCCACACTGTCTTTTGAGGAAACGTGTTCATGCTCATTTCACATCTAAACTACAGCAAAGGCCATATGAAGCAGTCCACAGAGAGCCCTTTCATCCTTCAGCTATAAGAGGACTCAGCAGGGTGTCCCTAAGATCTAGTGTCCCAAACACCAAGTATGCTATCACCATGATTTTGGACTTCCTAGGCTCCAAAATCACAACCAATTAATGTATTATTATAAGCCACACAGTATATGTCACTCTGGATAATATCCCGAATGGACTAAAACAGCCTCATTCTGGAGTGTGATTTTATCTTTTTTTGGAGGTAAATTTGTGACACAGTAGAACTGAGATTAAGCAGGTATTCACACAAAGTATAATCGTTATAGTTAAAGAAGAGGATGCGTTGATCAGCTTAACATACATTAAGAACAACAATTATGATTATTCTTGCTTCTTTATCATGAAAAAGAATAAGAACACAAGATATAAACCTGACAAACTTAATAAAAGACAAAACTGTTACAAGGAATTTAGGTGTGAGATGGAAATTGTACATTGGCTTGTTTGTTCAAGACAGGAGGTTATGGCACTGTGTGAGCATAATTCCCCTGCTGGCGCCTCATGCACTCAGTTACTCTCACTCACGGGCAATACCGAGTATTGTTTGTGTACTGGAGCTAGTTCATATTCCCTGTATTTGTGCTCTCTTTGCCACAGGCAGAGAGTAACTGAAGGCTGATGCTTGTCTCTGTTTAGTCCATGAAATATATGGTATCTGCGGCCTACATTTGATGCTCAGGCCTTAACCTCAAGAGTTGAAGAATAGATGGAATCTCAGTTCTCTGAAGTGATTTCTTCCAGCTCCTTCTCTGCTGTTACTGGAAAAATGATCTTTGGCTTTGCCAGTTCACCACTGTCTTCTTCAGGAAGCGCACAATTCCATGGGCCATAGGTTTTTCCTGCCACAGTTTGTCACAATCTCAATGTCCCATCTTCAGAACCGCTGGCATTGAGTTCACCATCAGGACTAAATCTCATACAGTGAATGGGACCAAAGTGACCTTTGTAGGATTCTAATTCTTCTCCACTATCGTAATCATACTTATACAGGCCATTTATGTGACAGAGAACAAAAATATATTGGCCTATTTTTCTGACTTTTCCCTTAAAGCAAAATGATTTTTTTTTTCTCTTTGCTTAGTTGTGAAGAAAAGGAAATACATAACAAAATAGCTGGTTTTATCTTTTTCATTGTACACTGACTGCTTCTGAACATCTAATGCTTTTTAGTTATCTAAACAAAATGACTCTAAAAGTAATTTTGTTTCTTTGAGAAATTGTGATACCTTTGAAAATTAGAAGTGTAAATACCTAGAAAGTTTTCTACATTATACACAGCCATCCATAGCAAAAGTCAGTTTGGTTATAGAGTCTGAACTAAACATTTCCTAATTTTAAAGTTCAGTTATCTTCTAGGTGTTTATTTATTTTCTTCCAGATATATAGATTTGTATTTTTTTCTCTCTTTAAATATGCATGGTAGATACCAAAAAAAAAAAAAAAAAAAAAAGCAAATAGAGCAGAAAAATAATTTGAAACCTCAATTCTTCTGGAAACTATTACTGTACACAGTAGAACATCTGGTTGTTTGTATAAACAGCCATATGATTTGATGAAACTGGGTTAACCACTAATTTGCAATACCGAAGACATAACAGACTTTTTATCACATCATTTACATTTGGGTCATTCAAAAAGTCATCAGCTTTCCAATAAGTTGGATCAGTTGAGTAAATACTTTGCTTAGAAGAAAAAAGGTTAAATTTTGACTGGTTTGTGACATCTGGAAGAAGGCACTAGAAGCAGTGCCAGCCAGGGAGAGCCAGGGGAAGCATGTCACAGGCCAAGTGCATTGATGAGCCTCTGGAGGTGGTTGTTGCTGTGTCCTTGTTAAACATCTTTGCTTCTCTGCTCTGCAGCAGTATTGTTACAGTATGAGATTAGACTGAGGGTCTGACCCTAAATAAAATTTACATGTGTCTTAAAAAAAAGGATGAAACTGTTAGGGTTGATAAGATATCTGATTATTGAAGACATTGAGGGCCCTCAATAAGAATAAATTTATATTGAAACCATAAATATTGAAACAAAATGACATGTTCAAATACTTAAAGAAAACGGACATACAATAACTTTCCAGTTATTCCTTAATGCTTTTTAATGGCATCAGTTTGTCATGATCTAAATATATTAATGGAAATTTAAGAAAGAAATAATTTTTCAATTGTTTCCAACTTTTAATACTGTGATAGAACTTTGTGCTATCCCACTCTGTCCAGGTTGGAATCAGCCGTTCCTTCAGTATGTTATAGATGAACCAGCCAAGCAATCATCAGCATCATCTAATATATCAGATCAACCCTGGGCAGCTAGGAGCAAGAGCATGTGTTCAGGTTACACTTCATTTTATTCAAAACTGTCCTCAAATGCAAGAATCACTCACAATCCAGATATAATAAGCAGATGCTGGTCATGTGAAAATACTTGACTTGATGAGAAAAAAAATATAATCATATGCCAAAGTTGTTAGAATCCATGGGAACAATTTAAATTTTTATTCATAAATGTTTCACTAGTGTATACCAAAACTGTTAAAGATATGGTCACACGTAGCTGGGCATGGTGGCACACGCCAGTAATCCCAGCACTCAGGAAGGCAGAGGTAGGCGGATCTCTGTGAGTTTGAGACCAGCCTGGTCTACAAAGTGACTCCAGGACAGGCAAGGCTACACAGAGAAACCCTGTGTAAAAGAGAAAAAAATATATATGCTTAAAGCTTTTGTAAGTGTTTAGCTAAAATAGAAAAAAACATTATAAACAAGGACCCAGCACTGTCTACAGTCCTGGAGATCTTAAGATGTACCATCTGCAGCTAAGGGTAAGTACCATAATATAAGTGTTCATATCTGAAATGATTGTTCATTTCAATTGTCTCCTGTATGCATGGGATCTAGAATGATTAAAACCACAAGTATCCGGTTTGCATGTAAGAGGCTATCCAGATTCAGTTAATTAACATGTGAAGACTTACCCTCAATGAATGAGCTATTATTCCATGGGCTAGAGTCTACCCTGACTGAAAGGGCAAAAGCAATCTAATCCTCAGTGTTCATCTCTCTCCACCTCCTGGCTGTGGACACAACACGGCCAGCTGCTCCCTCTGGCCACTGCACTGTACCACTGATGGATAGTATCTCCTGGAGCTGAAACCCAAATTAAACCTTTTCTTTCTTAAATTGCTCTTGTCAGGTATTTTCTCACAGTAATGAGAAATACAGGTAATAAAAGGAGGCTGTAATTGTGCTTCTCCAAAGAAACCTTTTAAGTTAGTCTGTTTAGGTCTGGCCTCATGAGCCACAGTGCTGTGGTGAGCCAATCCTCTGCCATTTGCTAAAAGCTTTTAGTCTGGAGAGATTTCACCTCCATAAGATAGATAATGGTGAAATCATTGATAGAAACATTGAAGTTCTTACGAATAAAAGAAGAAAACAGTCGTACAGCTTTTCCAGAACTGAATTTAGTTGAATGTTTAAGATGCTTACATTTTTTTTTTATTATTGAAGTAAATGGTCACAGAGTAAAAGGTGTACCTGTACAAGTCAGAAATGCATTTAACTTACATTTAACAGTAGGAAAGAATTGGCTTAATCTTGTCTATGTTAAACATGTTTTCTTTCAAATTAACCAGGTTGAATTTATGTGTGCGTGTGTGAATAGCTGAATAAGAAATACAAGACCAGGTACAGTGGCATACCCCTGTAATCCCAGCACTCTGGGAGACAAAGACAGGCTGCTGTCTATGAGTTCAAGGCCAGCCTGCTCCACAAAGTGAGTCCAGGAGAACCAAGTCTTCACAGAGAAACAGTGTCTTGAAAACCCAATACTGTGGTTTTGCTATGTGCATCTCCTTGCTGGAAGATGTTATCAGTGAGGTCAACTATGCTGCCGAGAGATTCTCAATCCAACTGGTGCTTTTGGATAATTAATCCTTCCATGCCCATCATAGCCAAGTAAATTCAACTTGGTTTTCATTATAAATGTAAATCACCACTGCATGCCATATCCTGGGGTATCAGCAATTATGCAACACTTAAGCTGCAAACTAAATAGTTGTGCATTATAACTCAAGGTTGTTGATTCAGCCTGCAGTTGTCCAAAACATTGCAGGGAATGACACTATGCTTTGTTCCCTTCAGCCTCCAAAACTATCGCAGCACATGAAAAATTGCAGTTTGCCATCAAACCAACATTTACATATTATTTTGTTCCTCATTTCCAAAAAAAATGAATTCCACTAAAATTTTTATATTACAACTGTTATGAGATACAGCTTTGGTTGTCTAAAAAAAAAATCAAATTATTGTTTTGAACTAACCAATGTCAGAGCAACAGAAAATTAGAGAAGGATAGTACAAAAGATATGAAGGTTTAAGTGGGATACAATGGAGTTAGATAAAGCTACATCCAGGAGGTTACTAAAAAAGTTCCCAGTTCCAGGTTTGGAACACCTGTAGAAGATGTTGGCCAAGGAAACCCCCACAGTTCCCCCTAAACAGTAGAAGTTCTTGACAGTCTTCTACATTGTCTGCCAAAAAGACTACCAAAAACATCATACATTCAACTTCAAGATACTTAGAAAGTAAGAAATCTGAAATATATGAAAGTGACCCTAATGAAGTCTCCAAATAATGGGGAAAATGTAATCCCAACTGGCTATTTGTTGTCACAAAAGGAAGAGTCCAGTACTCTGATGATTGTAGTATATCGAATTGACTGTTGGCCAAAAGGGGTCCCATGGAAATCCACCTAAATCCCTGCTGTTGCCAAGACAGTAGTTTGCATTTGTGAACTCCCAGCAAGTTCCCACTGATGAAGACAGCACACTCATTGATTATGAAGATGTCAAGGTGGTGTCTACATAGAGCCTTTTGTGCCTAAGTTCTTGTATCTTTGGCATGGGACGGTACTCTGCAGGCCACAATAAGAGAAGTACATATACCAACCCAGTCCCCAAACATTTGGTCTACAAGGCTGACCTACACCCAAGATGTGCTAAGGCAATGGTGGTACAAATGTTGTGAGAGAAGCAACCAATATCTGATTTGAGTTAAGACCCATGAAACCCATGCCTGACACTAATTGGGTGATCAAGAACCAGGGCCTACATAGCTCAGAGAACTAGGAAAAAATCCAATACTATTTGTCTTTATGAGTGAATGGAATTTTATGTAAGAAGTGGGAAATAGTAAGAGCTGGAGGGGACGGGAACTCCACAAGCAGAGCAACAGAACAAGATAATTTGAACACAGGGAACTTCCCAGAGACTCATACTCCAACCAAGGACTATTCGTGGAGATAACCTAGAACCCCTGCACAGATGTAGCCCATGGCAGTTCAGTGTCCAAGTGGGTTACATAGTAATGGGAAGAGAGACTGCCTCTGACATAATCTGATTGGCCTGCTCTTTGATCACTTCTTTCTGAGGGGGGAGCAGCCTTACCAGGCCACAGTAGAGGACAATGCAGCCACTTTTGATGAGAACTGATAGACTAAGATCAGAAAGGAGAGGATAACCTCCCCTATCAGTGGACTTGGGGAGTGACATGCATGCAGAAAGGGGAGGGAGGGTGGGATCGGGAGGGGAGGAGGGAGGGGCTTATGGGGGATACAAAATGAATAAAGTGTAATTAATAAAAAATTTTTAAAAAAGTAATAAAATGACCCCTAGTAATATTCTGCTATACTCATAGATCAGTGTCTTTTTCTGCCATCATCAGAGAATTTTTTTCTTGTCGTGTATGGGAACAAATACAGAGACCCACAGCAATATCTTATGCAGAGAGAACTCTGGAAACAAATCACATATGCAAAATCTCTATTAAGTCCCTCTCCTCTCAGAGCTCAAGGAACCCCTTGGAAGAGAAGACAGAAAGAGCATAAAAGCCGGAAGTGTTGCTGTACACTAGGAGAACAAGGCTCTCTAAATAAACATGCACAAAGCTCATATGAATTCACAGAGCCTGTAGCAGTTGGTACACAGCCTGCATGGTTCTGTTCCATTTTCTTTGTGTGTATATTATAGCTTTGGGTTTAGTGTTTTTATGTCACCCCTGAATGTGTGAATGAGAGTGTTTCTGATGTTTGTGACTTCTCTAGGGTTCTTTTTCTTTTCTCTTGGTTTGCCTTGTCCTACTTCAATGTGATGGTTTCTGTTTTGTCTTATATTTTTGTTGCTGTTTTTATCTTTTGGAAGCCTGTTCTTTCTTAATGAAAGACAGAAAGTGAGGGATCTGGATAGGAGGGGTGTTTGGGAAAAGCTAGCAGGGTAAAGGGAGGGGAAACTGTAATCGTGCTATATTCTATGAGAAATGAATATGTTTTCAATAAATTCAGAAAAACAAATACATGGAAAAAATTCATGAATGTTTTTGTAAGAGGATTTAAAATAGATCAAAAACATCTTTGAGTCAACAAAACACCAGCAAGGCCAATCACTCTGAACACCAAATACTAACTAACTAAAATATTTTAATATGTTATTATTGAGTTAAGAATTTAAATAAAATTTGTATGATTTTGACTATTATAAATGCAGTTTAAATAAATTTTTCATTAGAATTTTTTTCTGTATAAATAACAATACCAAGTATCATGTATTGCTACTTCTTTCCTCCTCTCCTTCCTTCTTTCTTTCCTTCCTTTCTTACTTTCTTTCTCATCATTTCTTTACTTTATTTCATCCAAAAGTCATTGTAGAAGACAGGCCTAATTTGTGAATATGGTAGGGACTTCCCAGGGACAAGTTTGTCATTTTACAAATCTATCATTTGAACCTGACTTCAAAATGACAGCAGTAGGGTACCCTGCTAAGTGTCCCAGCTGAGAATACTTCATAGTGTAGTGGCAGGAGTGCCTGGTCTAGACATAAAGTGAGTATAACATCTGAACAGAAAATTGTATGAATTGATGATAGGTGATCTAGATTTTTCTTTGATGGAGAATGAAAGTACACACACAGGAGGGGAAAGAAATAACTTGGTGGCATTTGAGGAGAACTACAGTGATCTTATGTCTTACAATACATACAAAGTAAGATGAACACAGAACTAAGAATAGACATGTATGTATATTTGTATGCAAGCCTGGTGTGCATGTAAATAAGAGACATATAGAGAGGAGGAGATTTATCTGTATTTATTTTGTCACAGAGACAGCATGAACCCATACAGTTGTATTGAGTGGTAGGTCCTTAGAGACAGTAGGCATAATGTTATTGTGTAACTCAAATACTGATTTCTGTACCCCTCATGTCTGGTTCTAATCCTTGTTCTGAGAATTTCCTGTACCAATGTTGTACAAACACTGATTCTTAATTGCCTCCATATATGCCAATAAAGCAGTTCACAGGAAATCATTGAGCAGGGGCAAGAGTAAGTCCAAGGGAGGAAGAGTTAGAAGAGGAAGTAGGGTATTAAGCAGTGAGCAGAAGTCCAGAAGACATCAGAAGAGACGAGGTGGAGCAGGAAAGCCAAAAAGTACAAGTATTGCTGGGAGCCTGCTGGAAGAAAGCCAGATTAGCTTAGAGGGTTAAGAATAGAGGAATAACTGCTCAGTTATGGCACTGTAAAGCTTGACAAAGATATAATATAATAGAGTCTCAATTACTTAGGTGATAGCTGGTTAAGAGAGAAACAAAGAAACAAACACATTTTTTTTTAATTTTTATGTTATTTTTATTAATTACAGTTTAAGGAGGAGAAGGAGGAGGTCCTTCTCCCCTTCCATCTGACTCTAGTCTATCAGGCCTCATTAGGATTGGCATCATTGTCTTCCTCTGTGGACTGATAAGGGTGTATCCCCCTTAAGGGGAGGTGATCAAAGAGCCAGCCCATGAGTTCATGTCAGAAACGGTTCCTGTCCTTCTTACTGGGGAATCCTTTTGGACACTGAATTGTCATGGGCTATATCTGTGCAGGGGTTCTAGGTTATCTCCATTCATGGTCCTTGGTTGGAATATCAATCTCAGAAATGACCTCTGTACCCAGATTTTTTGGTTCTGTTGCTCTCCTTGTGATGCTCCTGTCCCATCCAGGTCTTTCTATCTCCCCATTCTGTCATAAGATTCCCTGCACTCTGCCCAAAGTTTGGCTATGAGTCTCAGCATATGTTTTGATGCCCTGCTGGGTAGAGTTTTTCAGCGACCCTCTGTGATAGGCTCCTGTCCTGTTCCCTGTTTTCTCCCTCTTTCAATGCCCTTCCTATTTGCCTTTCTGAATGAAGATTGAGCATCTTACCCAGCGTTCTCCTCCTTGATTAGCTTCCTTAGGTGTATAGATTTTAGTATGTTTATCCTATATTGTATGTCTGATATCCATTTATAAGTGAGTATATACCATGTGTGGTTTTGTGCTTCTGGGATATCTCATTCAGGATGATATTTTCTAGTTCCCACCATTTGCTTGCAAAGTTCATGATTTCCTTGTTTTTAATACCTGAGTAGTATTCCTTTGTGTACATGTACCACAATTTCTGTATCCATTCCTCAACTGAGGGACATCTGGGTTGTTTCCAGCTTATGGCTATTACAAATAAAGCTGCTACCAACATGGTTGAGCAAATGTCCTTGATGTATACTTGAGCATCTTTTGGATATATGCCTAAGAGGGGTATAGCTGGATCTTGAGGTAGCACTATTCCCAGTTGTCAAACACAGTTTAAAAAAAAATAACTTTAACATTTTGGTGCCCAATATCGGGTGTAATTTGTTGGTGACCAGCAGCATATTATCAAATTATTTATCTCTGGATGAAGAAAAAAACCTAAGCTCCAGGGTGGCCTTTAAACCATATAAATAAAGACACCAAGATCTTTTAAATTTTTAAAAACTTAGGCCTTAGCTGGGCAGACTCTCAACTATCTCACCTAAGTTAACCCATCTGCCTTGCCTCACCCAGCCACGTGGCTAGCTATCCTTCCAGGTCACAAAACTCATCTGTCATTCCCTGTATCTCCTAGTGAACGTTTTCTTTTACCTCCCCATAGTTCCTTTTCCTTACCAGGAAGTCTGCTTTCCACTTCCTGTCCTTCTGTCCAGCTAATTGGCCAATCTGATTTTTATCGACAGCTGCTACATCCACATAATATATTCCCCTACAACAGGCCCTAGTTTCTGTAAATGTTATGCTATAAAGAAACAAGAAACTATTTTTTAACTGACCAGTCTTAAGACTGAAGGAGAGAAAAGATAAGCCTGAACAGTTTTGTGACTGAAATGAATGACTTCTCAATGAATGATAGATTTCATAAGCATATGGTGTAGACTTACCTAAGCAATGTAATACTAGCTAAATGTAAGACAAATTTAGCTTCAAAATGAGTTGTAATATTAAATCATAACCCATTGAATGGAAAAGAAACAAAAGCAGAAGAATGGGGTACCCTCGTGTCTGTTTCCAGGCTGTAACATTTTTGGATTGAGAATGATAAATGTGAACAGTTGCTGCTTAACTGTTTCTCCATTATAAATATACTCAAGTAAAGGAAGCCCAGATAAATCACATTTTAATATAGAATATATAGCAGGTAGATAATTCTTGCCATCATTCCAATTTTACATAAGAATCTTTTCATTCTATACTAATACTAACTTAACGCTTTCCAAAATTTGTAGACTTGTATATTTGTGTTTGGGGGGGCAGAGAGGGTGGGCATGGGATTTTACTGAAAGTCATCCTTTAATCTGAATCCTTAAATTGCTTTGACACTTACAGAAATCTAAAGGACACTTAGAAAACCAGATCTTGGGCTGCTGATCTATTACCTGCTCTTTGAATATTTACATTAAACAAAACTTGAAAGTGCCACTTATTACTTACACATCACTACAGCATTTTAAAAACAATAATCTTATTTAGTCTCTACAATAATACTATAAAGTGTACATGATCATCATTATTTCAATTCTATAGTTGAATAAATACAGAGTTAGTAGGCCTAGATAATGTACTAAAGGCACAAAGATAACTAGAACAACAAAAGAAATTTTGATTTGTAGTGTATTTTTAAAGTCACAAAACATTTAATAATCCTCCATTCCAATATTAGAAAGTTTAATAACATATTTTTCTTTATTTTCTACTAGGAATAGAAAAAAAGCTATATATTAGAAGTCTTAAGCTGTGGCTATAAAGTAAATATATAAATAAAGTTGTATATATGAATACTTTTTGTACCTACTGAGTTAGAAGCTAAGAAGATTTGATCTGATTGGAATTGCTGTAATAGCAAATAATACCTATTTTATTACCCTATAATACTCATTTGGGCTTTTGATACTTTTTGCTATGTGACATAGTTTGTCTTACTTTTCTTCCATTTGACTGCTTTCTCTTTGTAGAGGTGTGGTACCCTTCATAGCAGCAAGAATAAAAAGGACTTGCTAACTATATTAAATCAAGCTGTCCTAAACACTAAAATGATTATTGAGGTAGGATCATAACTGATATATGTCAAATTTTGCTCTGTATTGAGTCATGTTTTACTGCTTTTGTCTTTCAAACAAATGTATTTTTAGAGCTCGAACTGGCCATCTTCTATAACTAGGCAAGACTCCTAGCAGTAGGCCTGGACTATCAATCCAGCCACAAAATCTTAGACTATAGTCTGTCCTGCTTACAAGATATATTCAAGTAATTGTGGCTCTGAACTTATGGTAGTAGCCAGCCATTGACAGGTCCAACTTGAGACCCATACCCCAAGAGAGAGCCCATGACTGCCATTGCCTGGATGGCCAGAAACCAAGGAAAGATAAGATAGAACAAAACAGAACTGACCAAAACGAAAAAAAAAATCAATGACATTATTCTTAGTAATATTCTGCTATAAGTTATACTTACAGATCCATGCCTAGCCTAGTTGTTATCAAAGCAGTAGCATCCAGCAACTGATGGGAATAAGTGCAGAGACTCACATCCCACCGCTGGGTGGAGCAAAGGGAACCCTGAAGAAGAGGCTGAAAGAGGATTGTAGGAGCTCTATAAATATAGGACACTGTAAGAACAAGGCCCATAGAATCAACTATGCAGGATTCACAGGGGCTGAAGCAGCAATTGTGGACACTGTATGGGTCTGAGCTAGGTCCTCAACATATACCTTATGGTTTTGTAGCTTGGTATTTTTGTTGGACACACAACAGTGGAAATACGGGTTCTCTAACTCTTTTGCCTGTGCTTGGCAACTTTTTTTCTTCATATTGGGTTGCATCATTCATTCTTAATATGGGGTTTGTCTTATTTTATGTTAGGCCATATTCACTGGATATACCTTGGAGGCCTGCCTTTTTTTTTGGGGGGGGGGGAGGATAGAGGAGGAGTGGATATTGGGAAAAGGGAGGGTTGAGGAGGACCCAGAAGAAGTGGAGGAAAGGAAAACTGTGATTGGGATGTAATATATGCAAGTCAAATAAAATAAATATAGTACTCCCCCAGATGGGGGAGGCAGCCTTTCCATTCCACAGAAGAGGACAGTGTAGCCAATTCTGATGAGACTGGATAAGCTAGGGTCAGATGAAAGGGGAGGAGGACCACCCCTATCCATGGACTTAAGAGAGGGGCATGGGAGGAGAGGAGGAAGGGAGTATGGAATTGGGAGGGGAGGAGGGAAGGTACTACATCCTGGGATACAAAGTAATAAACTGTAATTAACATAAAAAATAAAATTTAAAAAATATAGCAAAAATGTTTTCCCTTTTCCCCTCTGTACTCAATCTGACCTCTTGTGATTGCTTTAGGTCTTAGTAATTTAACACCCCTTCAGAAACACAATTGTCATGCTTGCTTTAGCTTACTCTTGATGAACAAATACAGCATTTCTCCATATTCTCTTGTATGCAGAAAGGTTAACATTCTCTTGACTAGTTCACTTATCTGAGCTAAATTTTTTAATCCTGATTTTGTCAAGCACATTGAACATATCATTTTTTCTCATTTCCCTTCATTCCAAACTGTGAATCACCCTCATCTCCAGTTGTGAAGGACAGAGATGGTTATCACCTTGGCAGAATCCAGAATCACTGGGGAGATTGAGCATGCTTGTGGAATTTATATTGATTGCATTAATTGAGGTGAAAAAATTTCTTCACTGTTAGTGGTGTCACTCTCTGGCTAGATTCCTTCTGTATAAGTGGAGTAAGAGAACTGACTAGCAACCAGCATTTATCATTTTATAATCCCCTATTGAAGATGTGATATGACCAGCTGCTTCCCTTTTCTGCCCCATTGACTTCTTCACTATGCTGACTTGGACTCTGGAACTGTGAGTCAAAATAAACTTTTTTCCCCCTTCAGTTGCTTTTGTCAGAGTACTTTGTTGCAACAAAAACAAAACCAGGGCAAGTGGGGTACTAAGAGGTGGGGCAATATCTATCACAAACCTGACTGTGTGGTTCTTAGATCTATGAAATTAGTTTTGGGGTAAAATGTGGTAGTGCTTGGGACTTTGTTTCATAAACCGCTTGAATGCTATGATCAGAAGTTAATGAGTCATTGAGGTGGGAGCTCAAAAGACAAGGATAATGAGGGAAATGTAGACAGTGGCGGTCAGCTCATGAAGTTTCAGAGAAGAAGTCTCGAAAGAACTAACGCAAGAGCCATTGGTGTGTTTTGACAAAGAATCTGGCTTCATTGTGCCTGTGTCCTGAGAACTTGATCACATTGAATTTAAAGATAATGGATTAATTTTGTTGACACAGGACAGGTATATAACCAACCTTAATGTCTGTGATACAGAATACAGATGACAGCAGTTGCAACTGTAGAAGAAATCAACAGCATTAAAGAAAAACTTGACTCTTGACACTGGAATAATAGGAAAGATGCCTTGAGGAGAAAAACCCATCCCCATAGTAATCAACTTATAAAGACACAAATTTATATGAGAGGAGGTTGCATGAATTGAGAATTCAGAGGACTGGTTTTCTCCTCCTCGATAGTAGGTACCTAGGACATTGCTTCCTCAAGGCCAGCACAAAGAATATTTTGTAACTGTGGTCCTACACATGGTAGAAGAAGGTGGCACTATCATCAAAGTGGTGCTGGTTTGGAGGTATGAAAGATACAAGAAGTAAGTAATGGAGTTTTGCTCTATAGTTTTTTTTTTTTTTTTTTTTTTTTTTTTTAGAGTGTCTGAGGCCACCTGTATTGCAAGGTCACAGGTCCTGGAAGGAGGTCTTGAGATGCCACCGTGTGAAAGTGAAGCTTAGAATTCAGTGGAGGGCCCAGGATGTTGAGATTATTGGGACGTTTTTGGGGCATGGAATGTAGCTATCCCAAAAAGAGGTGTATGTGATACAATTGGTAGAGCTAAAGAAGCAAAAAAAACAACTTATCTTTTTAGAGTTTCATCAATTTCATTACTAGCTCCAGATATCAGACATGAAAGGATATTATTTGGTAATTGCCTTGCTTTAGTCTGATCATTTCTTTTCTAGTCTGGTTCTTTTCTGCTGGAACAATACTGTTTATTTCAAGCCATTTAAAGTTGGAAATAGCTAACTTTGATTTGATTTGAAGCTCATTATTAAGAGACTGCCTCAAGTCTCAGGTATGATGTGGAGTTTGGACATTTATTGACTTGTAATTACTAAAAGTTATGAGGATTTAGTGTTGAGCTACACATACTACACAGCCACATTGTATAGTTAATGGAAAGCCAAGATAAAACATACTTCAAGCATTTATCATTGTAGTTCATGCACCATTAAATTATTAATTTTCTTCTCAAAAATAGTATTTAATAATAACTCTGCATCTTAAAATGTGACATCAAGTAGTGGGATACACATTAATTGAACAATAAAGAAAGTGGTTTGTATTTTCAGGTTGCCTTATTTTGTAGAGCTTGAAATTTATGTTTGACCTTTCAAAAATATCTTTTATAGTTGGAAAAATAAGATAAGTCATATTTACATTCAAACAGAGTTATAAGAATGAAAGAATTAAAAGTTTGCAAGTAGGATAGTTTAGTCTAGAAAGAGGTGTTATTTCTCAGAATAAAGTAAAAAGGTGAAGTCATAATTGTGGTTACTGAGAATATTTGAAATGCATATCTTTATTACATAGTTAAAAGACATCTGGTGGAAATACTGATAACTTAACTTTATATCATAAGATTAAAAATATAGCTGGGCATGGTAACACATGCCTTTAATCCCAGCACTTGGGAGATAAAGGAAGTTGTTTTTTTGTGAGGTCAAAGCCAGCCTGGTCTACAGAGTGAGTTCCAGGACAGGCAGGACTACAGACTTCATTGCAATGTATATATATATATATATATATATATATATATATATATATATATATATATTTCACATATCATATATGTGAAATAATAAAAAGTCTGGAGAAAGGGGAAATGTTAACTGATCTGTATGTTCGTGTTGAATAAAGTGGTTTAGATATCAAAGGAAAAGACCAAATATTATCAGGTTCCTCATCTGAGATGTATCATCTGGGTGGGTAACCAGAGAATTAATGTTCCCATTTTGAAATAGATTTGTTAAAGAAAATTGAACAAATATCACAGAAATATCCATTTTTGAAGAGTTATTTACATATTTAATTATTTGCGTCTTTGTGAGTGCAGAGGTATCCACCTATACATGCTGAGGCGATAAGTCCATGTCAGATGCTTTTTTCTGTCATTCTCTGCCTATCTGTTCAGATAGAACCAGAAGCCCATGTTACTTGGCTAGGCTACTAGCCAGGAAAATTCAGTAATACAAAGTGTATGGTCCCTTTGAAACTGGGGTTACAGATGTATGTGGGACACTTGGCTAGTAATATAGGTGCTGGAATCTGAACTCTAGTCCTCATGACTGTGTAATCAGTACATTTAAATCACTGATTCATCTCTCTAGCACCGTATATTAGTTTTTACTGAAGCATATCCCCAGATGAGAACCTTGTCAATGTTAAGTGAATCTGATTATTGTTATGAAACTGGATACTCAACATTTGTTGAAATTGCACATGATAAAAATCTCAGTAGCTTAAAAATTGAGAAAGTACTCATACGGGGAAAAATTTAAGTCTCGGTATGATTTTGAAATAAAAATTGGTAAATTATGGATTCCATTGTATTAGGAACAGGGACTGTCTCTGACATGAACTGATTGGCCTGCTCTTTAATTACCTCCCCCTGAGGGGGAAGCAGCATTACCAGGCCACAGAAGAAGACAAAGCAGCCACTCCTGATGAGACCTAATTGACTAGGATCAGAAGGAAGGAAAATAAGTCCTCCCTTATCAGTGGACTTCGGGAGGGGCATTCATGCAGAGGGTGGGGGAAGGGAGGGATTGGGACAGGAGGAGGGAGGGAACCAAAGGGGGGATACAAAGTGAATAAAGTGTAATTAATAAAGAAAAAAAAACCTAACTAAAAAAAATAAATAAAGTGTGTGATATGAAAAACAACAACAACAACAACAAAAACAAACATTAAAGGCCTTAGACACAATGCAACCACTGTAATCACTAATTGCATCACATGTAATCACCTGCTGTAATTACATTTGCAAGACCGGTTCTATCAACAGTAGGCCAAAAAGGGAGGAGGGGCCATTATGGCCATACTCTTTACTTTGGTGTTAACGACTATCAATAGATTTTGGAAAGAGATTTAATCTATTTAGTTGTGTATCTACTGCTGAAGCCCCAAGCTCCAATAAATAGCTTCAACCAGTGTCACAGAGATGGCCATGAATAATACTGGTAGGTCAAAAAACCAAACCAATAAACATGAACTTAATAATGAAATGTGTGGTGAGAAGGAAGGATATATCTGGGAGGGAGATAAGAGAGTCAGAGTGCAAGGCATGTATAAGAGAAGTTGTGAAAGGAAACCATAATATAAATTTTAAAAACATTTGTTCTCAATAAAAGTCTTTAACTGGAAGAAGCTAATTTTGTGGATACTTTCAGCCAATACAAATTTGTGATAGCTAGTTCTGTCAACAAATGATGTCATTTGTACAGAGTGCATAAAGCTGTTTGCCATTAGTGTTCTGCATTTCCCAATCTGTCTCAAGTGATGCTCACTTCCCAGTTTAGCCAAACTGTAAACTGATTCAATAACAACAAAATAAATAAATAAATGAATCCAACAGAAATGAAACATCTTTCTCTTATGTAAATTAAGAAACAATTAAAAGAAAAAATGTCAAGCACTTGTAAGTTGTGCTGTGATGTTATGGGTTGCTATAGCTATAATTCACGCCCAAATTCTCTGCCCTGGTTCTAATTCATGCATTTTTGTCAATAACTAATAATGAAGAACCAGCTGTCAGGTGGCCCTGGGCTTAGAGAGTTAAATGGAATGCAAGAACAATGGATGGAGTCTCTATTTGTAGAATATTTATGATATTACATGTGGAGATAATTAAGTTAAAAACTACATAAGTATCACATTTCATGAAAAGAAAATATAGGACTATGAGAAAATCCTTAGTCTGCTGTGACAACCTCCACAAATACTTTCTCTGACACTATCTATAATATTGAAATATGATACTGCAAATTATTCTAATGAGAAATGGAATGTGAGATAGGTAAATAATATACCTAACTTTGTTCAATAGACCTTCAAAAATATGATACAAAAATTGAAAATTATTGAGGCTTACTTGAAACTGAAACGTCCAGAAAAACATGGAGACCAATAGATTACTTCCTGAGGAATAGGGGGCGACACAAGGGACTTGAAATTACTCATTTCATGAACATTCAACCCCCACATATGTAAATGAGAATGTTCAGGAATAATCAGTATCAAGATAAAGCACAGCTGATCATGAAATAATGAATGATTGCAGAGATGAGATGAGAGGGAGCCTGGTGGGGACAAGCAGAATAACACAGCTGAGCCTCACAAAACATGAACTCACAGGATAATGAGTGCAACAAATAGTTCTTATTTAAATCACTCAGTTTGGAATATTTTGTTAGTCTTCAAGAGCTAATGCAGCATATAAGAGAGACCTAATTTACCTTGCAGAGTCTGAAAGCCTCTTCTAAGGAAAGATTTTAAAGGTGGGACAAAAGAGTCAATAAACAAGAAAAATGTGTTCTGGTAGAGGGAAATGATGAATGCAAATTATCTTTGTAAGGATTATTCTGCCCTCTAGAATCCCAGCATCTTTCTTACACTGTCCCTTTACCAACTCACACTTGAGTCTTTGTCCTTGAGTTTCTGAAACCCTACTTTAGTAAACAGAAATACCAAGTCATCTGCTACCTGGCTGCTGTTGTTATTATTTCACATTCTTGCATGAACTGAAGTGTTCTCCTGTGAGAACGGGTTAGGGTTTTAACATCTGATGAAAAACCTTTTAATGCCTGTAATTTGTTTTGAGCTTTGAGGATCAGAATGGCAAAATATCCTGGTCTGTTGTTTCTTATTATATCTCACTAAATATTATTGGATAAAAATGAGAATTTCAGAAGATGGTCATTAAAACATGGTAACAGGTGTTACAGAGATGGATAGATAGGTAGTTGTGAATGGTTAAATGAAAATATCAAGTTGTAGAGAAATATTTTAAAATAAATTCAATATTTAAATTTAATTTTCATAAAATGATTCATATTTTATTTATTACTATTTACCTACATATATGTACTATCCAAACATTCACACATTCATGTATGAGAGCACCAATGGTAGCTTCTATACCCACAAACCTGGGACTCTTATTTTGTTCTATATCCTCTCAATACTGTTTGTACACAGTTAAATCTTCTAAACAAGACTCAGGACACATATATTAGTTAAATTGGCTGCTGAGATTATATATTGAAAATGTCTGCTTACCTTGGTCAGTTATTAATGACCCTTTTCCCATTTATACATGTGGCTTAGTGCAGGGGAATAAACAAGAGTTGGTCAAGGCAATTTATGGGAATAAACTTCAAGGCAGACAGCTATTTAAAATCAATAGCTACTATTTATGCATTTTACAACATATCTTCAAAGAAACCATGATTGCCTTTCCTGCTTAGAATGTTTTATCATATGAAAGTATGTCTAGAAGCTAGATACTTACTCTTCTCAAAAACTAAAGGATAATTTAATGTTCCTTTACTAAATGTTCATATTATTACATATTTGCCCCTGGATAGAAAGAGCTCGTAAAGTAGATTCACAAGTAGGTAATTTGTTTGTTCGTAGTGAGGCAAAGTCGATAATATTTAAAAGGCAGTAACACTGAATTTCAGCTCCCTTATCCTTTACCTGGAAACATGCAAGAAGTGCCTCAACAAATACAGACCACAGAGCACCACTGTTTTCTTGTGAGGCTGAGGTAGATAGCATCTTCCTTGTTGTTATGTTTTTGAGAGCTCAGGCTTGTTATTAGAAGACTCAGTGAAGGTCACTGGCTAGGGTCTAGTGACTGAAGGGGTTTACAAAAACCAGTAAAATAATTACCTCTTTAAGTTTCATTGAGTCCCATGGGAATAATGTCTCAACTGGTACTTTTAGTTCTTTTCATGAATAGTCTCTTCAGAGGCCAGTTTAGTTTATGAGACAGTTTTATTACAAAGTATTTGGCCCAACTAAATTTGATTTTCTAGATGCCTAAGTAGACATTTATTGTGAGCAAAGAGTCTAGATAATATGAAAAGGTCAGGTAAAAGCTAAAATATGTAAATCTCATGTCAGCATTCATTTGATATCAACCGTGTCTTCATTATATAGAAAATTTGGATTGTATTTCTCTTCATAATCCTCAAGAAAGATGAGAAAGTCTCATTTAAAATTGGTGAGATAAATAGAAATCCACGCATTATTATAGAACAAGAGTCATCTTCAAACACTTTACTGTAGCATCTTTTTCAAACTTGTTTGCAATTTTATGCCTCATACTTTCCTACAACCTGTGAACATGTCAATAATATTAACTAAACTGTAAACAGGAAAAATGACCTAGTAAATTAGATGACTTCACTGGATAAGTGAGAAGCCATAATCCTCACAGCTCCCTTTTAGTAGATTGAAATATGATTTCTCTTCCCTGTACTCTCTGTTCACTGAAAAGTATTACACATGAATACATTAATGATAAGACACTAGTATAAACTGGAAACAAAAAAGTTTCCTTTCTTATCATAGCAAGAATAATTTCCTGTTTTTTAAAATAGTGATTGCATAATAAAGATGCACTTTGGGGATTAGATTATATCAAATTTGATTTTACTTAATTTAAAAGCACTGTTCATTTGTGTGACAGTGAGTAACTATGTCACCCCTATGAAATGAAATAAATTACTAATCAGTTGAAATCACTATTAAAACAGAACCATTTTGATCTGATAATGAGATAAGAATTGGAGAGTTACTTACAGATCTTTCTTACCCAATAATTGTCCTTATTAGGCCTCACAAGAAAAAGTAATATGATAATGTTCATAAAATAAGTAGATAATTCCAAATTTAAAAATATTTGGGTTACTATGGTTGCCTTAATAAATAATACAAAATAATAGCTTATTTCTATGCACTATCATGTATAAGTCAGGGAGAAACATTACATAGGTACAGAAGATACTATTTAAAGGAGCCTTCACCAATTAGCAAGGCTCTTACAAAGAAACTGGTCATGGGACTTACAAAACACAAATGTACATGATTTGCCACTCATGGCAAATGTAAACATGGTCCTAGAGAAACCAGGTACAAGAACATGTGGGCAAGAAAATAACCAAAGTGATGGAGGAAAGCAAAATGGCAGAAAGTGTCATATATATTTTCTCCTTGTTTAGAAACACAGAGGCATGTTATCTCCTGCAGATGGAACGAATCACTTGTCACGCCCTGGAAAGCAGAGCTATTAGAAAGCAGGAAACAAAGGCAACATCCTTCTCCCAGTTTCTCTCTACAGTTCTGGGTAAGGTTGTAGAGATGCAGCACAGAGAAGAGGGCAGCCTGGACAGAATGGTGAAACTTACACACTATAGGGTGGCATCAGAAATGAAGGTCATCAGAGGGCAAGGCTGGACTAAGCTCCTTTTTCAAAGCATCACATTGAACTTCACTCCTAAAGCAGAGGAGCTTAAATATCCTGATTGCTTCTGGACCTATGCGAAGTGGTTCTGGGGTCTCTTTATCATATATCAATGTATTTTGTACAACATATAGAACTGGCCCCCAAAGCCAATATTAGCTCATTTGTACGCAAGAGATTTGTGTGGCTTGTCTAATATATTGTCCTATTTTCTTCACTTAAAACCAAAGTGCTACTCAAGCACCTTTGACCAACCAGTCTTTTTCCATTTCCATGTGAAGAGTTAAAAATCTCTTCTTCCTTTCCTGAGTGTCTCTTTTGATGTCTGATCCTCACTGCCCTTGTTCCATTTCTATTGTTGGAATTAAATATCCAGACAAAAGTAACTTTTGTAGGAAGAATTTATTTTGGCTTAATACTTGTAAGCAACACCTCAACAATACAGATGGCCTTTTCACTGACCTTTACCTTCCTTCCTCCACAAACCTTCACGCACATTGTTCATTAATGTTATAATACAAATCTCTAGCCAAGAGGAGGAGCTGAGCTGGGCCCATAACTGTCCTCTATGGGAAGGTCATTTGGCTGCCAGGAAGGAATCCCATTCACTCAGGTCCAGTGGGACTTCTGCCTAACACGTAGGCAGGGCCAAGAAGTGATGCTGAATATGAGCAAGGAGCTTCTTGAAGCATGGTGGAGAGACACAGGTCTCAGCCTCATCAACCACGTATGCTTAACTCCTTTCAAGCTCCTCTTCTACACCAGGGCCATCTTCCAGGATCACAGGCTGAGAGGCAGACTCCCAGGGGTCCTCTTGGCTTGAGGGCTGCCCTGAGGTGATGGTAGGAATCATCTAGGAATCACTGCCCTACAGTGATGGTAGGAAACAGTGGTTCCTGCCAGCTTGTGGTATCTAGACTCCCTTCTGTCTTCCTCCAGCCCTTTGGGCCCCAGGGAACTCCCCTCAATATCTACATCACAACCCTGCCTATTTATTTAAGCTTTTTTCCCCCTAGGGCATTTGATACACAGAGCAATTCAAACAATAACCTCTTGACTTGAAAAAACAAAAATAAACCTCTCAACTGTTTCTCTCTCTTGCCATCTCATAATCTTCTTGAGTACATACTTAGATACACCATATGGAATATTTTCTTACAAATACCTCTAATGTATTAACATACATTTTATTCTCAATAATAAAGTTTATATCTCTCCTTATATGTTTATAAAGTGCTTAATTCTTTCCACATATATCTGTGATTCTTTTGCATATCTCTCCATTGAACATGGATGACAAATTTGTCTTGTCTGAATGTAACTTCATCTTCATTGCTTCATTTGTTGATCTCAAGTTATTTCATTTTATTATCATGTTCTGTGCCCCAGCTTCCAATTATGTCTCTTGGACTGCAGGTTCAATCCTTGCCCCATATATTTTCTACTATAGATTGTCCAAAAACATCAACAAAATTTGATTGCTTGTAGATGGCAAGTCTTCCATAATAAATTCCCATTCTTGCCATCTGTCTGGACTCATTTGTAGCCACATTTAGATAAACTGCAAGGTCCTTTCAATCACATTTTCATTTTATTAAAAAAAAAATGTATCTCAACTTAATTGTTTTTCAGTTGAACTACTACAGTTTTTCTAGTGAAAGGCTGTCACAATTGTGCTAATGGGAAAATCTAGGGGCACAGATATATTGTTTCATTTGTTTCCTAGATTCTGCCCTGAATCCTATCCGTTAGTTGACCTGGAAGGCTAATCTGTGTGGACAATAGTTGGGTTAATTGCCTCCTGATTTCCACTTGGCCTCAGCTAGTATGAAGTTATCAGATGACCAGAGGCCAAGATGAACAATAGAGAAGTTTTTAATCCTTCAGCTGTTTTTATTAAAAGGATGTATATATTGGCTGTGTGCTTCAACTGCTGATACCTCTATTTCAACAGTGTTCTCTGTAGGAAGTTTCTTTTACCTTCTGCCAACCTCATCACTGTCTGATGGGTTTGTGTCTAAGGATATCTGAAAACATATCCGTAAAGAGTTGCTTTGTGAACTCTTCTTGGATCACACTAATTTGCACACATCATCAGTCTTTCAGTTGCTTAGAGAGATTGCTGATGTATGCAAGTAACAGCTAAATTTCTGTTTTTCTTTCTTGCAGTACTGACCGAACTGGACATTTCTTGAAGTATTTGCTTCTCATGACTAATGTGACTGCAGGTTAATTTTGGTTCACTGATCTCTTCTTAGTATCTCTGATTAGGTCTCCCTGTTCAGTCCAACTTCTGAAAATTGAGGACCACTGAAATGCCTTATTCTTGACCTACTTTTGTTTTTCTCAGTAAAACATCTGTCTTTGTGATGGCTTTAAACCTGTGACTTTCGTCTAGTGTCCGTATATGTTAACAACACTGTGTTTCTAGTTTTACTAAATGTAGAAATTGAATATCAAACTACCTACAATGTAATTTCTCCACAGAGAACTCTAAGCATGTCAAAACAAACAGTAAAACCTTCTTTTATTTTTGTAATTGCCTTTGTTTCAGCAAATACTATCACCATCTGCCCCATTGCTGGATACAAATCTCTTTGAGGTGATCTAGATTTTTTGCTGACCTCTCATGTCAGATTTATTTATTTAATCAAAGTACTGGGTACTACACCTAGCACCCCATGCATGCTCAGCAAACATGATAATACTGAGCCATAAGCCCAGGCCTCCTGCACCAGATTTAATAGAAAAATCCTGTTGCTTCAATCTGTAGCTATATCCGGAATCTACACATTCACTCTACTCACAGTCCTAACAACTCAGATAAAAGTCATGATTTCCTCTCTCTAAACTACTCTTCTCATTGAAAAAATGCATTTTCTGCATCACAGCCTTAAATGAAATAGAGTCAGTCCTCCAAGATCCTCCATTTCAGTCTTCTGACTATTAACAAATGCAAGCTCTGCATCAACACAGCAAAGGATTCTTGGTACCTCTGGAATTAGCCTCCCTCTGCATTTCCTGCTTCCACTGATCTCCTGCCACCACACCTCTGGCTCTAGTTTTTGGTGATGCTCAGCTCATGTGCATATCAAGGACTTCTAAAATAAATACTTTTGTTCTCTGAAATGATTTTACCAGCTTAGATATCAGTTTCTTAAGAAGCCTCTGCAATCACACACTCAAAAGTACAGAGGAACAACACAGCACTATAAGGTAATTAAATTTCACTATAACATTTATACCCTAAATTATTTTCTTATTTATTCTTTTGCCCTTTTATGTTTAAATGTTGTGCCCTTCCCTCTTCCAAAATGTTAGGAACCTACAGGATAAGGCTTTTTTGACCTTTTCTCCTATATAGTATCTAAAAGCCTTAATTATATCTTGTCTAGATGATGAACTGAAAATAGTTGGATAAATTAAACAGTTGATAAGGCCTTAAAACACGAGGATCACATTATAAGAAAGTGTTCGTGAGCTGATAAGATGGCTCAGTGGGTACAGTGGTTGCTGTCAACCTGGTCATCTGAATTGATGGCTCAGACTCACATGGTGGGAAGAGAAACTTCTCTAAGTTTTTCTCTGGCCTCCACATTCAATAAATAAGCAAAATGAAGTTTAAAAAGGTTAAATATTTCTTTTATTTTAAAGTTTATTTATTATAAGTTTAAATACTTATCCTATATTCTCTTCTGTATCCCCTAAAACTCTGTGAAAGAACTTAATTACAGACTGCCAGCAACTGAGAAAGGCCAGCCAGCATTGGTGACATGAAATCCAGTAAGAAACATTGATGACTTAATCTCTCCTTGTCTAAGTTGCTTTTTCCAAGGCAAAACTGCTTTCATTCATTCACTTCTTTTGACACCACATTGGCTGTTAGATCATTCCTTCTATTGAGCCAGCGTCTACAGGAACACATTGTGTGAACATAAACGTCTTGCTCTCGCCTTCCAGGACTCCATGATCTTACTGTAGCTACTTTTCTTATGAGTTATCTTGACTTCTGCGTTGATGACACCACTAACACATTAATACATTGGATACATTATAAGATATGGATCATCATACGTAAGATAAATTTATACTTTTGCAAAAATAATCACTTTAAGAATAAGATTTACCTTCTAAATCTTTGCTTAATAATAGCTTGCTAACAAGCAAGTTACATAATATTTCAGAATGAATGCATTTCTTAGGGAAGCCTAGACGTGCAAGCCTATTTGAACTTGATTCAAAGAGACTTAAGACTTTGAACTTTAATACATCCAAAGAACTTATACAAGCCACTACATTTATGTGTTTTAAAAATATACATTAATGTTGCAACACCATCCCCTATTCCCACCATAAACCCTTTTGTATAGCTTCACAATGTTTAGTGTGTCTTTTCCACACTAGACACTGGCCTTGGTTGTATGACTCCCTTGAACCAACGGAATATTATTAATTATAAAGTTAGAATTGCACTTAAATAGTTAAGCTTGCCTGGCTAGTCCTCTGAATTTGTCACTGAAGAGACTAGCCTTTAGACCTTGAGTAAGACATACAATAGGACCATCAGCACAAACATACCCACAACCTTCAGTAAAGTCAAGGAACTAATATGACACGGAGTAACTTATGATCCACACATGTGAAAGAGAAAAATTGTTCCCGGTGGAAAGGTTCTGACATTCTTTATTGACTGATATGCGATTTACCCATTGTTAAGGTTTTAAAAGCCCATGCCAGCCTCTGTGGCTCTGTCTTCTTGCTGCCTACCCCCAGTGACACACATCCTCCATCAAGGCCATACCCACCTCAGCAAAGCCACACCTTTTATCCTCTCAAATAGTGCCACTCACTAAACATTTAAATAGATGAGCCTATGGGGGCTATCCTTATTCAAATCATCACAATTGACTTCCTTCAGTGATGAACTGTGATATGAAAGTGTAAGAGAAATAAACTCTACTCTCCCCAAGTTGCTTTTGATCATGTTATTTCATCACAGAAACCCAAACTCTAGCTAAGACATTGTATTAACTAAATCATATAATAAAAGTCACTATTTGCATAGTGTAGAGTATTAAATCAACAATATATAACTCAATAAAAATCAGTCCACTGATGGTTCAGTGGTTAAGAGCACAGGTTGTTCTTTCAGAGGACTCAGGCTCAATTCCCAGCACTTTGATGGCAGCTCACAACTATCTTTAACTCATGCAGGCAAAACATCAATGTACATAGAAATAAAAAATTAGCCCCACAATGTTGTAGATAATTACTTGCTGAAAGCTTTGATTATGATTTTTTATTAGAGCATCCTTCCAATGACCACTCTCAAGGAGGCTCATAATCAATGATTCTTTCCCTTTTGACTGACGAAAGTGGGTCTGTATGACTATATAGAATTACAGACTGAATCACATTGTTCATTTTTAACTATTAAGCATAGTTTTTCACATTTTCTAGTATTTATGCCTATGACTGAGAAGACCAATGAGCCAGAACAGATATTAAGACTTCATTGTCTCTTCAGCTGAGAAGCCAATATCTGACACCAGTTCCTTAAGGATATCATCAACAGATTTCTAAAACAACATAAGACATCAAGTTTTAATGTTGGTCCCTGAATTATAATATAAAATTATATATAAAAATGTGTTAAGAACCTAATGTTCTTGAATAATCATCATTGTTACATCATATTACATTCCATTTTAATTAGCATATAAATGAGAAAAGATGGCCAACCCCGTAGCAGAGATGCCACTTGCCTTGGAAGCAGATTGTATAAAATACAAACTGATGAACCTGGAGGATGATCTTTGCTTGTTTTGGGATTGTGTAGTCTGGATGTAGTTTTAGAATATTAGGCGTACACAAATTAAGTTATATCGTTTTTTACTTTTTTTTTTTCTGATTGTAAACATATTTTTAGTTCTTTTTTATTATTTAATTATTTTTATTTTTATTAATTACAGTTTATTCACTTTGTATACCCCCTGTACCTTCCTCCCTCCTCCCCTCTCCAGCCCACTCTCCCTCTTCCCCACCTGTGTCCCTTTCCCAGTCCACTGAAATGGGAGGTCCTCCTCCCCTTCCCTCTGATCCTAGTCTATCAGGTCTCATCAGGAGTGGCTGCATTGTCTTCTTCTGTGGCCTGGTAAGACTGCTCCCCCCTCAGGGGAAGGTGATCAAATAGCAGGCCAATCAGTTCCTGTCAGAGACATTCCCTGTCCCCATTACTATGGAACCCACTTGGATACTGAACTGCCATAGACTACCTCTGTGCAGAGGTTCCAGGCCATCTCCATGAGTGTTCCTTGGCTGTAGTACCAGTCTCAGACAAGCCCTCTGTGCTCAGACTTTTTGGATCCATTGCTCTTCTTGTGGAGCTCCTGTCCTCTTCAGGTCTTACTATCTTCTACTTCTTTCATAAGATTCCCTGCACTCTGCCCAAAGTTTGACTATGAGTCTCAGCATCTGCCTCGATACCCTGCAGGGTAGAGCTTTTCAGAGGCCCTCCGTGGTAGGCTCCTGTCCTGTTCCCTGTTGTCTCCCTTCTCTGATGTCCATCCTCTTTGCCTTTTTGAATGGAGATTGAGTATCTTAGCCAGAGTCCTTAGTTTCCTTAAGTGTAGAGATTTTAGTATGTTTATCCTATATTATATGTCTAATATTCACTTATGAATGAGTATGTGTGTGTCTTTCTGCTTCTGGAATACCTCACTCAGGATGATCTTTTCAATTTCCCACAATTTACCTGAAAATTTCAGGTTTTTTATTGCTGAGTAATATCCCATTGTGTAGATGTACCACAATTTCTGTATTCATTCCTCAACCAAGGTGCATCTGGGTTGTTTCCAGCTTCTGGATATTACAAATAAAGCTGCTACAAACATGGTTGAGCAGATATCCTTGTTGTATACCTGAGCATCTTTTGGAAATATGCCTAGGAGTAGTATAGCTGGATCTTGAGGAAGCAGTATTCCTGATTGTCTGAGAAAGCACCAGATTTATTTCCAAAGTGGTTATATAAGTTTACATTCCCACCAGCAGTGGAGGAGGATTCCCCTTTCTCTACATCCTCTCCAGCATGTGTTGTCACTTGAGTTATTCATCTTAGCCATTTTGATGGGTGTAAGGTGAAATCTCAAGATCCTTTGAAAATATGTTTTAAAATGTCAGAGAATTAAGTAGGTAAAAGGGTGGGCATTCTTATTTCATTGCTAAATGCACAGAGGTATAAAGTAACATGGTACATTGAAGAAGCTGTGATTAGCTATGCTTGCTGCCAACTACAGGTTTTAAAGAGGAAAGCCAGGGCAAAATATAAAGCAAAAACTGTTTGTGGAATGTTCCAAAGACAAAATAATTGTGGTCAGTTATTAATTGTAGCAGGTACTGGCCACATCTACATTGTTATAAAGATCAACATCAGTATACAGATGTAGCAGAGACAGAAAGATAACATGGTCTCCGGATTCAGAACAATAATATCAGTGACAGCTAACTCAGGATTCAGCCAAAAATGAGATCTTTCACCCACTGAACCATCACACTGCCTCAGCAGTAGGAAAACAGGAAGAATCTCACTTAGGACATGCCATGATTAGATTAATAGCATTTGTTAGTGGGTAGAGTATGGAGTTAAGTGAATAAAATGGTAAAATCAACCAAGAAAAACAGACTTCTACAGAGAAGAAACACTGCCTTTATCTGTAACTAACATGGGACTCTAGGACAGGAGCAGTCTAGTGGCTGCTGACTGACTTGCCAGGGGTCCAGGTATCAATGTCCAATGGGTAGTTCCTCTCAGAGTCTCAGAATGCTGGTGTCAGACATAACAGTTTTTACTGAGTGGCATAGTAGCTGAAGGCAAAAATATGTTGTCTCCATCAAAAAATCCTGCAAAGCAAAAGCAAGGTAGTCTAAGAAGGGGAGTAATATGGACACATGGAATTTGGGGCAAAAGGATTTGAAGAATGCAATCTGCTGATCTTTGATGCTCACAATATCAAAATTTCTAGAAAATTAGAGAACTTAGGAACAGGCAAAACATCAGTGTCATAGCCTCCAGTCTGCTTTTGGAGCAATGCTAGAGAAACCAGCTACTCTCCCAGTTATCTTTCTCATTGCCATTGTTTTCTATCTCCTTTAAACTAAGTTCAATTTCCCATTTCAGTTCAACAGGGCACTCATGTGTAAACAAGATTCACTGAGAACATTACCCAGCCGAATCTCTTGTTGCTTATAGAGAGTTTCATAAATACTCCAGAAAGAGTTCAGCACATATAGCCATCAGAAAAAATGTAAAGTAAAATTGTGTTGAGATTTTTATCACACACAATCAGAATGACTCGCCTAAGAAAACTATGACAATGAATGTTTATGACCCTGATGGGAAGCTGTAAACATATGTAATGTGGACATCATATCAATGTGGACAAAATACTAAAAATAAAATTACTATAAGACTCAGGAATGTTATATCTAGGCATGCCAAGTCAACATATTACAGGGATAATGCTAGGAGCATAGGAGGGACGGGGGCAGGGGGCATTTGCATTTTGTTACACAGGGAGCATTTGCAGTTCATGTTGTAGAGCAGTGTCCCCATGGGCACACTGTGAATAACTTAGCAAATAAAAAATGCTAAAGGTGTGTTTCTTCTGACTTCATCTTTCAACAACATGGCACCTTGGTAGAAATGCAAGGCTGCGTAGCATGAAAATGCCTCTGCGCAATGAGAGATAATAATCAAGGAAGAGTGTAGAAGAGAATTAGGAGGCAAATACTAGCACTAAGAAACTTGGAGATGAGGCTGACCACATCTTCAGAGGGAAGGGGCTAAACTTTGTTCCCATTCCCTATAAAGACGGTTAGCTGAAGATGAAGAAAAGGCTCAGTTTTGGAATTGTTAATCCTGGCTTCTCAGATTGCGGCCTCTCTCGTTTTTAAAGTGCAGCTGCCTTTGCTCACAGCTGTTTACGGTGAAAGGAAGGATGAGCCTCGGTATTCCTACTGTCAAACTTGCACATCACTGGTGCTGTGTGGGTCCACGAAGAACTTGTTAGGTAGGTGCAGGTGTCTACACTCAGGTCCTCACACTTGCGCAGTAAACACTTTTACCCTGATCGAAACCCCTAGACTCTGCATATCTTTCTTAATCTTCTGCCCTTACCTCTCCCACATACCCTTAAACAAATCCATGCATCACTTCTCCAGGAGAGAATATTCAGAGATGATGCCTCTAGTTTGTGATAAATTTTGCATTTTGAGGATACAGTTTCTTAGGCTGTGTTTAATGTGATCTCACTAGTGTCATGACATTTCGAGAGTTGCTTTTATTTTACATTTACTTCATCTGATATTTAAGCAATCAGCCAAATTCTTTCAAGCGAGTGCTCTACAGAATTCCAGTGAACGAAGTGACGATAGAATTCCAACTACCGTAATTTTCTAAATCTATTTGTAATGAGATGTTTTCGGGGGGTTAAGATAGTCATAATACAGAAAATGATTACTTAGAAAGTAAAAGCTACATTTCAATGATTTCAAAGCATCAAAATGAAGCAAAATTCTCTAAATATAATAATTTTAAAGATTATGTATCATTAGTATAATCTTTTATGCATCAATAAAATTCATTAAAATCTTAATGATAGAAAGGAGGAAAATTATATTCCTCCAATAATGATTATGTTAATTCCAGTAACACAGAACTCTGTAATATCTTTTCCTGAAGCCTGTTAAAAATTTAAGTATCTGTATGTGCTAACTGATTTGTACATAAATATTTTTCTCTTTCATTTTTTATTGATATATTATTTATCACAATTTACTTTGTATCCTGGCTGTAACCTTCTTTCCTCAACTCCTCCCAGTCTCACCCTCCCTCTTCCTTCTTCCCCTATGCCCCTCCCCTAGTCCCTGCTAGGGGAGGTCCTCCTCCCCTACTATCTGACCTTAGCCTATCAGGTCTCATCAGGACTGGCTGCATCCTCTTCCTCTTTGTTCTCCTAACCCAACTTTAGGCAGAGTGCAAGGAATCTTACAGAAGAAGGGAGAGACAGAAACACCTGGAGGGGAGAGGAGCTCTACAGAGACACCAACAGAGTCAAAAGATTTTCTTTAATGAAACTGAGAGTGATTTTAGTCTCTTCCCAAGGAGCAAGACTTAGACATATATATTTTGTTGTTGTTGTTGTTTTGATGATGCAAACCAGGGACATTGCAGTAATAAGGACTGCAGTGTGAGACAGGGGGATAATGTTAAAGTCTGACTGAGGAGCATTGATTGGCACTGGTGTTAGTAGCTTCCTCTTCATCCAGTAAACTGAACACCAGAAGCCAAATGAAATAAGTTGCTAAATAAAGACATTATTCACTTCTTTGTTGTTGTTTTTTGTTTTTGTTTTGTTTTGTTCAAGACAGGGTTTCTCTGTGTAGCCTTAGTTGTACTGGACTAGCTTTGTAGACCAGACTGGACTTGAACTCACCGAAATCTACCTGACTCTCCCTCCCCAAGTGCTGGGATTACAAGCATGTGCCAACATGCCTGGCTTGATTCAGGTCTTAACAAGGTGTTTTTTTTCTTTGTTTTTCACCTAAGAAATAAAGACTAAAAAACACTTTTTGTCTGAGAATTTAGAATGCAAATTAAAGCAGATGGAGCCTTGACAAGAGAAACAAAATTGTTTATGAAAGCATTTAATTAAATGTTAACTTCTTTCTTAAGAGTGCAGAAAGTTATAAGGAAAAGAAAGAAGTTTGATCTTTTCCTTATGTTATATAAAATCAAACTCAAAATGAATCAAAATCCCAAATTTAAGAGATTAAAAATTATATAGTTCAGTAAAATATTCAGAATAAAACAAACAAACAAAAAGAAAGAAAGCTTTATTTCTGGATTTGCTTGTGATCTTTATGCTAGTAATTGTTTTCATTAGAAGACCCTAATATCTGGATGTTAGCAAAACCAGAAAAGAAAAAGTTATGTCATAAATATGTGGTACTTTTTTTTTTTAAATGATGCAGTGAATTCTAAAAATTAAAGATAAGTAAAGAAAGACCAAATGTATGGCTGTGTGACTGATTTACAAATTAGAAAACAAATTAGTTTTTTTTAATTTGTAAACCAAAATAATTTTCAAACAGGCTGCTGTATATTTAAACTCAGTGTTTCTTCTATTGATATTTTTTTATTCTTTTTAAAAGTTTTTTTTTATTATTTATAATATATTCACTTTGTATCCCAGTTTAGCCCCCTCCCTCATCCCCATCTGATCCCACCCTTCATCCTTCTTCTCCTCCCTTGCCCCTTCCCCAGTCCACTCATAGGGGTGGTCCTTCTCCCCTTCTGTATAACCCTAGCCTATCAGGTCTCATCAGGACTGGCTACATTGTCTTCCTCTGTGGCCTGGTAAGGCTGTTTTCCCTCAGGGGAAGGTGATCAAAGAGCCAGCCCATGAGTTCATGTCAGAGACAGTTCCTGTTCCCCTTACTAGCAAACAATCCAACTGGACTTGGCTACATCTGAACAAGGGTTCTAGGTTATATCTGTGAATGATCCTTGGTTGGAATATCAGTCTCAGAAAAAAAAACCCTATGCCCAGATTTTTTTGTTTTGTTGCTCTCCTTGTGGAACTCCTGTCCCGTCCCCCCTCACCCCAGGCCTTTCATCATCCCCTTCTTTCATAAGATTCCCTGCATTCTGCCCAAAGTTTGACTATGAGTCTCAGCATCTGCTTTGATACCCTGCAGGCTAGAGTCTTTCAGAGGCCCTCTGTGGTAGGTTCCTGTCCTATTCCCTGTTTTCTCCCTCCTCCAATGTCCATCCTGTTTGCCTTTCTGTATGAAGATTGATTATCTTACCCAGGGTCTTCCTTCTTGCTTAGCTTCTTTAGGTGTACAGATTTTAGTATCTTTATCCTATATTATATGTCTAATATCCACTTATAAGTGAGTATATACCATGTATGTCTTTATGCTTCTGGGATATCTCACTCAGGATAATCTTCTTCTTCATCAGAACACCAACAGCACAGACTCTAAGATCAACAATCAATAAATGGGAACTCATGATCATGGTATCTCCCCTGCCAGTTACCCTGAGGGGAGAGCAACCTTACCAGGCCAGAGGAAGACAGTGCAGCCATTCCTGATGAGACCTTATAGACTAGGATCGGAAGGAAGGAGAGGAAGTCCTCCTCTTCAGTGGACATGTGAAGGGGCATGTGTGGAGAAGGAGGGAGGGTGGGATTGGGAGGGGAGGAAGGAGGGAGTCACAGGGGGATACAAAGTAAATAAAGTATAATTAATAAAAAATAAAATAAAATAAAATGGAAAGAAAAACAAATGGGACCTCATGAAAATGAAACCTCTGGAAAGCAAAGGACACTGTCATCAGAACAAAACGACAGCCTACAGATTGGGAAAGGATCTTCACCAATCCTATATTGGAGAGAGGACTAATATCTAGTATATATAAAGAACTGAAGAAGTTAAAAAGCAATAAATCAAACAATCCAATTATAAACTGAGTACAGACCTAAACAGAGAATTCTTAGTAGAGGAATATCGAATGGCAGAGAAACACTTAAATGCTCAAAATTTCCTTAGTCATCAGGGAAATGCTAATTAAAATGACCTTGAGATTTCAACTTACACCCATCAGTATGGCTAAGATCAAAAACGCAAGTGACAATCCATGTTGGAGAAGATGTAGAGAAAGGGACCCCTCCTCCATTGCTGGTGGAAGTGTACAACCACTTTGGAAATCAATCTGGTGGTTTCTCAGACAAATAAGAATAGTGCTACCTCAAGATCCAGCTATACCACTCCTAGGCATATATCCAAAATATATGCTCTAGTATACAACAAGGACATTTGCTCAACCATGTTTGTAGCAGCTTTATTTGTAAAAGCCAGAACCTGGAAACAACCCATATGTCCCTCAATGAAGGAATAGATACAGAAGTTGTGGTACATTTACACAATGAAATACTACTCAGCAAATAAAAACAAGGAAATAGTTTATTCATTTTCAGTGTGTTTAGATATTGACTTGTTTTCATCTGGTTTCTTTTTTTTTTTTTTGAATTTTATTTTTTTCTTATCAGTTACATTTTATTAACTCTGTATCCCAGCTGTGTCCCGATTACTCATTCCCTCCCAGTCCCACTCTCCCTCCCTCGTCTCCACTGTGCCCCTTTCCAAGTCGACTGATGGGGGGGGACCTCCTCCCATTCATCTGATCCTGTTTTATCAGGTATCTTCAGGACTGGCTGCAAAACTCTCCTCTGTGGCCTAACAGGACTGCTCCTCCCTTGGGAGGTGGGGAGGCCAAACAGCCAGTCATTGAGTTCCTGTTAGAAATAGTCCTTGTTCTCCTCACTATGGGAAACCAATTGGTTACTGAGCTACCACAGGCTACATCTGAGCAAAGGTTCTAGGTTATATCCATACATGGTCCTTGGTTGAATGTCAGTCTCAGAAAAGACCCTGTGCCCAGATATATTTGGTCCTTGTGGAGCTCCTATCCTTTCCCTATCAGACTAACCTCCCCTTCTTTCTTATGATTCCCTGTACTCTGCCAAAGGTTTGGTCATGAGTCTTTGCTTTAAAAACACTGCTACTTAGAGTCTTTCTTTTTTTTTTTTTTTAATTTTTCTTTTTAGTTACATTTTGTTAACTCTGTGTCCCAGCTGTATCCCGCTCCCTCATTCCCTCCCCAACCCCACACTCCCTGGTCTCCTCCCTGGTCTCCTCCCTGCCCCTTTCCAAGTCCACTGATAGGGGAGGACCTCCTCCCCTTTCATCTGACCCTGTTTTATCAGGTATCTTCAGGGCTGGCTGCAAAGTCCTCCTCTGTGGCCTAACAGACTGCTCCTCCCCTGGGGGGGGGGGGGGGTCAAACAGCCTGCCCTTGAGATCCTGTTAGAAGTAGTCCGTGTTCCCCTTACTTTGGAAAACTACTTGGTTACTGAGTTACCACGGGCCACATCCGAGCAGAAGTTCTAGGTTATATCCATAGATGGTCCTTGGTTGAGTGTCAGTCTCAGAAAAGACCCTGTGCCCAGATATATTTGGTCCTTGTAGAGCTCCTATCCTTTCCATATCATACTAACTTCCCTTCTTTCATATGATTCCCTGCACTCTGCCGAGGGTTTGGTTATGAGTCTTAGTGTCTGCTTTGAACCACTGCTAGGTAGAGTCTTTCAGATGCCTTTTGTGGTAGACTCCTGTCATAAGTTCAATGCACATCCCATTTGTCTTTCTAAATGAGGATTAATCACCTTCGCCTGTGTCCACTTTCTTGATTATCTTCTTTAGGTGTGTAGATTTCATTATGTTTATCAT
>NW_026596073.1:17921006-17945333 GCF_907164565.1 Psammomys obesus
TTCCCTATTTGGTGTCTGTCTGGTTGATCTGTCCCTTGATGAGAGTGGGGTGTTGAAGTCTCCCACTATTAAGGTATTAGGATCAATGTATGATTTAAGCTTTAATATTGTTTCATTTACGAATGTAGGTGCTCTTGTATTTGGGGCATAGATATTCAAAATTGTGATGTCCTCTTGTTGGATTTTTCCTTTGATGAGAATATAGTGGCCCTCCTTATCTTTTTTGATTAACTTCGGATGAAAATCTATTTTATTAGATATTAGGATGGCTACTCCAGCTTGTTTTCTGGAACCATTTGCTTGAAAAACATTTTTCCAGCCCTTTACTCTGAGGTAGTGTTTATCTTTGTTGCATAGGTGTGTTTCTTGGATGCAACAGAATGTTGGGTCCTGTTTCCGTAACCATTCTGTTAGCCTGTGTCTTTTTATTGGTGAGTTGAGTCCATTAATATTGATAGATAATATTGACCAATGCATGTTAGTTCCTTTTGTAATGGAGTCGATGATCTTACCTTGTTTCATTGCTTGTTTTCTTTTCAGTTTTGTTGGGATATTATCTGTATGCCCTGTTTTCTTGGGTGAATTCGTTTTCGTTGGATTGGAGTTTTCCTTCTAGTATCTTCTGTAGGGCTGGTTTGCTGTATAGATATTGCGTAAATTTAGTTTTGTCATGGAATATTTTGTTTTCTCCATCTATGTTGATTGAAAGCTTTGCAGGGTATAGTAGTCTGGGTTGACATTTGTGATCTCTTAGAGTCTCCATGATGCTTGCCCAGGCCCTTCTGGCTTTCATAGTTTCTGATGAGAAGTCTGGTGTGATTCTGATAGGTCTACCTTCATATGTTACTTAGCCTTTTTCCCTTGCTGCTTTTAATATCTTTTCTTTGTTCTGTAGATTTAGTGTTTTGACTATGATGTGACGTGATGTGTTTCTTTTCTGGTCTAGTCTATTTGGAGTTCTGTAGGCCTCTTGTATATTTATGGACATCTCTTTCTTTAAGTTGGGAAAATTTTCTTCTATGATTTTCTTGAAAATATTTTCTGGACCTTGGAGCCTGGAGTCTTCTTTTTCATCAATTCCTATTATTCTTAGATTTTGTCTTTTCATAGCATCCTTGATTTCTTGGATATTTTGTGATTGGAATTTTTCTGATTTTACTTTTTCTTTGAGAGAAGTATCAATTTCTGCAAGTGTGTCTTCAGCTCCAGAGATTCTCTCTTCCATCTCTTGTATTCTGTTGGTGATGCTTACTTTTGTGGTTCCTGATCTTTTCTCCAAGTTCTCCAGCTCAAGAGTTTTCTCATTTTGTGTTTTCTTTATTGATTCTAATTCTGTTTTCATGCCTTGCACCATTTCTTTCATGTGTTTGAATTTGGATTCGTGTCTCTCTACAATGGACTCTATTTCTTTGTTCATTTCCTTTTTGTATGCCACTAATTTTTTCTCTACTTGTGCCTCTATTTGTTTGGCTATGTTTGCCTGTGTTTGTTTAAGGGTTTTGTCTATTTCTTCTTTCTTTACCTCCAATTGACTGGCCAACTCTTTGAAAGACTTGTTCATTTCCTCCTTATGAGCCTCAAATAATTGAGCAAGCATGGCTTTAAGGTCATTTTCCTGTGCTTCTGATGAATTGGAGTATCCATCGATTTTGGGGTTTGCTGGTGAAGTCATGATGTCCTGATTTATGTTGGAAGTGTTCTTTTGCCTACCCCTGGCCATTGGCTTATCTGAGACCTTCCCTGTTTGTTTTTGGATTCTGCCGATCAGACTGTACTGTCTCTCTCTCGAGTCTGGAGAATTCTTCAGGAAGTTGAGAGAGGTCCCGTGTCCTTAGCGTGTGCTGAGGACTAGCTGTACCTGTGGGAGGAAAGTACGCAGGCGCAAACAGAGGCAAATGCAAGCGTGTGTGCGTGTGTATATGTGTGTGTGTGTGTAAGTGGGCGTGGGCATGTGTCTTGAGGGACAGAGTGATGGCTAATGTTGAACCCTTGAGTGTGTGGGAGGGGCTCTGCAATGTCTATGTCGCAGGCGCTACTGATGATCGCAGCGCAATTTCTGGCATTAACTGCCTTAACTCTTCAATTAGACCCACAGAGCAGGAACTTCAATGTTCCAAGTGCCCCTCTGTTTCCCAAAGTGGGTATATGGGTGGGAGGGGGTTCGATGCCTGGCTTCTGTTTTAGAAGGACCCAGGATCAGTGGAGCTGCAGATTCTCAAAGGTGCACTCACTTACAGGCAGGTCACTTGGCAGAGATCGGGGTATCTGGGCTCTCTGCTCTCTGGTTTGTCCCTGCTTATTTGATGTGCTCTGCCAGTTCTGTGCTGTTGTCACTGCCAGGTTATGAGGTCTTGCTGCAGCTGGAGATTTCAGGGTGGTCACGTCAGTAGGAATCGGGGTAACCAGCCTTTCTGTTCTCTGGTTTGGCCCTGGTTAGTCTTAAACTGGAGGGCTGATGTGCCCCACCAGCTCAGTGCTGCTCCGCCGCCAGGTTAGAAAGTCCCGCTGTAACTGGAGACCGGGTTGCTAGTCCAGATGCTTTCTGGGAAGTCCTGGGGTCTCTTCACTGTCCTCTCCAAGCTTAGGAGGCCCAGCGCCTGGTGTGTCTAGCTTGTATGGCGTTTCTGTCTGGTTTTGGTGAGTATATAGCATATTCTCTGTCACTGTGGGATTGGGCGGGCCCTACCGTCAGTGATGGCACTCCTGCGGAGCTAGTATGGCGTCTAGCAGACTCGGGCCCTAGGAGGATGGTGCAGCCGCTGCGCGAATCTGGGGCTCCAAGACACAGTACTGCTGGCCTTTGCCGATAAAGGGCTTGGGGCTCCGCCTCAGTGGCTGCAGGCCCCAGGCAGTTAGGTCTGCGCTAAGAAAGGCGAGTCCGCTGTGCCAAGGAGGAGGGAGGTCTGGGGGAGGGGAGTGCCAAGAGATCCAAACATCGTTTCTTACCTTCCCCAAACAAGTCCCTGGGTGACCGGAGACCAAGGTTTTCACCTCCTGCGATGTTCCCTGTTGTTTAGAAAGTCTCTCCATTGTTTCCCTGGCTTCAGAAGTTCTTCCATTCATCAACTCAGAACTTTATCTCTTCCACAGCTCGGAAACTGTGTGTGCTAGTCGCCATCTTGGCTCCCTATTTAGAGTCTTTCAAATGCTCTCAGTACATCCTGTCATACGTTCAATGCACATCCCATCTGTCTTTCTAAATGAGGATTGATCATCTTACCCCATGTCCACTCCCTTGTTTATCAATTTTAGGTGTACAGATTTCATTCTGTTTATTATATCTTATAGGTCTATATAAGTGAGTATATACCGTGTTTGTCTTTCTCCTTCTGGGATATTTCACTCAGGATGATCTTTTCTAGATCCCACCATTTGCCGGCAAATTTCATGATTTCCTCCTTTTCGATTGCTGAGTAGTATTCCATTGTGTAAAAATACCACAATTTCTGTACCCATTCCTTTGTTGATGGACATCTGGGTTGTTTCCAGGTTCTGGCTATTACAAATAAAGCTGCTATAATCATGGTTGAGCAAATATCCCTTTTGTGTACTTGAGCAAACTTTGGGTATATACCTAGCAGTGGTATAGCTGGGTCTTGAGGAAGCACTATTCCTAATTGTCTGAGAAAGCGCCAGATAGATTTCCAGAGTGTTTGTACCATTTGACATTCCCACCAGCAGTGGAGGAGGGTTCCCCTTTCTCCACAACCTCTCCAGCATGTGTTGTCCCTTGAGTTTTTCATCTTGGCCATTGTGATGAGTGTAAGGTGATATCTCAGGGTCGTTTTGATTTGCATTTCCCTGATGGCTAATGATGTTGAGCATTTCTTTAAGTGTTTCTCTGCTATTCTATATTCCTCTGTCGAGAATTCTCTGTTTAGCTCTGTTCCCCATTTTTTAATTGGATTACTTGGTTTGCTGCTTTACAGCTTATTTAGTTCTTTGTATATACTCGATATTAGTCCTCTGTCAGATAAAGGGTTAGTGAAGATTCTTTCCCAATCTGTAGGCAGTCGTTTTGTTTTGATGATGGTGTCCTTTGCTTTACAGAAGCTTTTCAGTTTCATGAGGTCCCATTTATTGATTGTTGCTCTTAGAGCCTGTGCTGTTGGTGTTCTGTTCAGGAAGTTGTCTCCTGTGCCAATGAGTTCTAGGCTGGTCCCCACTTTTTCTTCTAACAAATTTAGAGTATCTGGTTTTATGTTGAGGTCTTTGATGCACTTGGACTTTAGTTTTGTGCAGGGTGATAAATATAGATCTATTTTCATTTTTCTGCATGTGGACATCCAGTTGGACCAGGACCATTTTTTGAAGATGCTGTCTTTTTTCCATTGAATGATTTTGGCTTTTTTGTCAAAAATCAAGTATTCATAGGTGTGTGGGTTTATTTCTGGGTTTTCTATGCGGTTCCATTGATCCTCCTTTCTGTTTTTAAGCCAATACCATGCAGTTTTTATTACTATTGCTCTGTAGTACAACTTGGGATCAGGGATGGAGATACCTCCAGATGATCTGTTGTTGTACAGGATTGTTTTGAAGATTCTGGATTTTTTTGTTTCTCCATATGAAGCTGAGACTCTTTTTTTCAAGGTCTGTAAAGAATTGAGTTGGTATTTTGATGGGAATTGCATTGAATCTGTAGGTTGCTTTTGTCAGGGTGGCCATTTTGACAGTGTTAATCCTACCAATCCATGAGCATGGGAGATCTTTCCATCTTCTGAGATCTTCTTCAATTTCTTTCTTCAGAGATTTGAAGTTTTTCTCAAACAGAAAAGCAAGTCTTTCACTTGCTTGGTTAGTGTTACCCCAAGGTACTTTCTGTTATTAGTGGCTATTGTGAAGGGTTTTGTTTCCCTAATTTCTTTCTCGGCCCTTTTGTCTTTGGTATACAGGAGGGCTTCTGATTTTTTTGAGTTGATTTTGTATCCTGCCACTTTGCTGAAGGTGTTTATCAGCTGGAGGAATTCTCTGGTTGAATTTTTGGGGTCGCTCATGTATACTATCATATCATCTGCAAATAGTGACACTTTGACCTCTTCCTTTCCGATTTGTATCCCCTTGATCTCCTTTAGTTGTCTTATTGCTCTGGCTAGGACTTCAAGTACTATGTTGAAGAGGTAGGGAGAGAGTGGGCAGCCTTGTCTTGTCCCTGATTTCAGTGGGATTGATTTAAGTTTCTCTCCATTGAGTTTGATGTTGGCTATAGGCTTGCTGTATATTGCCTTTACTATGGTTAGATATGTGCCTTATATTTCTGATCTCTCCAAGACTTTAAACATGAATGGGTGTTGGACATTGTCAAATGTCTTTTCAGCATCTAAGGAGATGATCATGTGGTTTTTCTCCTTTTATGTGGTGGATTACATTGATGGATTTCCGTATTTTGAACCACTCTTGCATTCCTGGGATGAAGCCTACTTGGTCGTGGTGGATGATATCTTTGATGTGTTCTTGGATTCGGTTTGCAAGTATTTTATTGATTATTTTTGCATCAATGTTCATAAGAGAGATAAGACTGAAGTTCTCTTTTTCGTTGGGTCTTGGTGTGGTTTAGGTATCAGGGTGACTGTTGCTTCATAGAATGAGTTTGGAAATGTACCTTCTTTTTCTATTTTGTGGAATAGTTTGAGGAGAATTGGTGTGAGCACTTCTTTGAAGGTCTGGTAGAATTATGCGCTGAAACCATCTGGCCCAGGGCTTTTTTTGGAGGGGAGACTGTGAATGACTGCTTCAATTTCTTGGGAGATATAGGGCTGTTCAGTCTTTCTACCTGATCTTGACTTAATGTTGGAAGATGGAATCTATCAAGAAAATTGTCCATTTTAGTTTAGGTTTTCAAATTTTGTGGCATATAGGCTTTTGTAGTATGACCTAATAATTGTCTGAATTTCCTCAGTATCTGTAGTTATGTCACGCTTTTCATCTCTGATTTTGTTGATTTGGATAGATTCTCTCTTCTTTTTAGTTAGTTTGGCTAAGGGTTTGTCTATCTTATTGATTTTCTCAAAGAACCAGCTTTTTGTTTCATTGATTCTTTGAATAGTTTTATTTGTTTCTAATTGATTGATTTCAGCCCTGAGTTTGATTATTTCCGGCCATCTGCTCCTCTTGGGTGTATCTGCTTCTTTTTTTTTCTAGGGTTTTCAGTTGGGCCATTAAGTTGTTTGTATGTGATGTTACGAATTTCTTCTTGCAGGCACTTAGTGCTATAAATTTTCCCCTGAGCACTGCTTTCAATGTGTCCCATAAATTTGGGGAGGTTGTGCCTTCATTTTCATTGAATTCTAGGAAGTCTTTAATTTCTTTCTTTATTTTTTCCTTAACCCAGCTGTCATTGAGTGACAAGTTGTTCAGTTTCCATGTGCATGTAGGCTGTTTGTTATTTCTGTTGTTGTTGAGGTTCAGCTTAAGTCCATGGTGGTCAGATAGAATACAAGGGATTATTTCAATCTTTTTATATCTGTTGAGGCTTGCTTTATGACCAACTATATGGTCTATTTTGGAGAACTTCCATGTGGTGCTGAAAAGAAGGTATACTCTTTTGAGTTTGGATGAAAAGATCTGTAGACATCTATTAGGTCCATTTGATTTAGGGTCTCTGTAAGTGTTTTTATTTCTCTATTTGTTTTCTGTCTAGTTGATCTGTCCTTTGGTGAGAGTGGAGTGTTGAAATCTCCCACTATTAGGGTATTAGGATCAATGTGTGATTTAAGCTTTAATATTGTTTCATTTACGAATGTAGGTGCTCTTTTATTTGGAGCGTAGATATTCAAAATTGTGCTGTCCTCTTGGTGGATTTTTCCTTTGATGAGAATATAGTGGCCGTCCTTATCTTTTTTGATTAACTTGGTTTGAAAGTCTATTTTATTAGATATTATGATGGCTACTCCCGCTTGTTTTCTGGAACCATTTGCTTGAAAGACATTTTTCCAGCCCTTTACTCTGAGGTAGTGTTTATCTTTGTTGCATAGGTGTGTTTCTTGGATGCAACAGAATGATGGCTCCTGTTTCCGCAACCATTCTGTTAGTCTGTGTCTTTTAATTGGGGAGTTGAGTCCGTTGATGTTGATAAAAACTAGTGACCAACAATTGTTACTTATTTTAGATGTGGTGTTGGTGGTGTCACTGAGTTTCATTGCTTGTCTTCTTTTGGTTTTTTTGTTGTGTAGTTATCTATTTCCTCTGTTTCCTTCGATGTAGTTGTTTTCTTTGTTTTGGGGTTTCCCTTCTAGTAACTTCTGTAGAGCTGGGTTACCATGTAGATATTGTTTAAATTTGGTTTTGTCTTGGAATATCTTGAATTCTCCGTCTATGTTGATTGAAAGTTTTGCTGGGTATAGTAGTCTGGGTTGGAATCTGTGATCCCTTAAGGACTGTATGATTTCTGTCCAGGCCCGTCTGGCTTTCATAGTGTCTGTTGAGAAATCTGGTGTGATTCTGATAGGTCTACCTTCATATGTTACTTGGCCTTTTTCCCTTGCTGCCTTTAGAATTTTTTCTTTGTTTTGTAGGTTCAGTGTTTTGACTATGATGTGACGTGAAGAATTTCTTTTCTGGTCTAGTCTACTTGGTGTTCTGTAGGCCTCTTGTATGTTTATGGCCATCTCCTTCTTTAAGTTGGGAAAGTTTTCTTCTATAATTTTCTTGAAAATATTTTCCAGACCTTTGAGCCTGATGTCTTCTTTTTCTTCTACTCCTATTATTCTTAGGTTTTGTCTTTTCATGGTGTCCTTGATTTCTTGAATGTTTTGTGTTTGGAAATTTTCTGATTTTATTTTTGATTTGTGAGACGTGTCAATTTCCACAAGTGTATCTTCGGCTCCTGAGATTCTTTCTTCCATCTCTTGTATTCTGTTGGTGATGCTTAACCTTTGTAGTGCCTGATCTTTTCTCTATGTTCTCCAGCTCCTGGTTTTTCTCTATTTGTGTTTTCTTTATTGATTCTAATTCTGTTTTCATGTCTTGCACCATTTCCTTCATCTGTTTGAATGTGGACTCCTGCTTTTCAATGATAGCTTCTATATTTTTGTCTGTTTCCTCTCTATGTATCACTAATTGTGCCTCTACTTCTTTGGGTATAATTGCCTGTAGTTCTATGAGAGCTTTGTTTATTTCTTCATTTGCCTTCATTTGTGTGGACATTTCTTTGAGAGCTTTGTGCATTTCTTCTCTGTTTGCCTCAATTTTCGTGATCATTTCTCTGAGAGCATGATCTGTTTCCTCTTGGTTAGTCTCGATTTCTTTGGCTATTTCTCTGAGGGCTTTGTTCATTTCATCTTTATGTGCCTCTAATAGCTGGAGAAACATAGTTTTGAGGTCGTTTTCTTGTATATCTAGTGAATTGAAGTGTCCATTGTTTTGTGGGGTTGCTGGCGAGGTCATTATGTCCTGATTTTTGTTGGGTGTTTTCTTATGTCTGCCTCTAGCCATCTGGTTATTTATAATCCTCACTGTTTGTTCCTCGAAATTGTAGTTCGGGCTATGATTCTCTCTTTTTGTTTTCTGGACTGTTTTTTCAGGAAGATGAGAGAGGTTCACTGGTTTGGGAGTGTGCACTGTGTTTTCAGTTTTGCCTAAGTAAAGAATGTGATGCTGGCGCTATTCGAGTGCGCTTTTAGCGGGCACAGTGTGCATGCACGGATTTTCTGACTATTGCAGTGGCCTGCAAGCCACTATTATGCAGTTTTGACTGAGATCCAGGGATTGTTTGCCTGGATTACACTGGTGGACCCGCAAGGCAGAGGCTTCAATGTTGGGGTCGCTATCCCAAGAATCCCTATGATGCCCACACTAGGGGTGTGGGTGGCACGAATCTCGTCTAGTTGCTTCTGTGGAGAGGCCCTGGGTCTGGGGCAATCTCTCCCTAGAAGGCTCACTCACTCTTGCAGGACCAGTTGGAATGCACAGGGGTTCCCCTTGCTCACTACTCTCTGATTTGGTCCTGCTATGGGAGTGCATGGGTAGGCTAACAGTCAGCTCTGTGACAGTGTGGCCGCAGGACTCGGTGTCCACCTTTCCTGTGTGCTGCCTCTTTGTCCTTTCCTTCTGCCAGGAGGGGTTATGTTGACTGGTCCCTGGGTGGCGAGGGAAAGTGTTAGGTTGAGTGTACTCAATCCCAGATCCCGGGCCCAGATCTCTCTGCCAGAAGCAGCGTGGCGGTAGAATCTATGTTTGCTGATCCCGAGAGAGTATCAGGTAAGGTTGAGTGTCCTCAGATCCAGAGTTTGGGTTTCTCTGCTAGGGGCCGCTGGCTGAGCTAGAGAGAAGGTGCTGTGTCCTTGGCAGGCTGCTTCTCTGTCCTTCCCCTCTGCTAGGGCAAGCTTATGGAGGTGCTCTCCAAGTGCCAGCAGGGGTTGGGGCTTCTCAGTCGGATCCTGAGCCCTGAGCTGGCGTTTCTCTGCCAGGGGTTGGGGGGGGCGCTGGTGATAGAATTTGATGCTAGACCTTATTGCGCTGGACCCAATATCTCAGGACGTGTAGAATGACCACAGTCCCAGATCCCGAGCTGATGTTTGTTTGCTAGGAGCAGCCAGCATCAGTGGAGTTCTGGCACTGTGAAGCCACTGTGCGTCTCTTTATCCTTCTGCTCTGCTGCGGCAGGATTATGGTGGCATTTGGGGGAGTGCCCGAAAGGATTGGGTTTTCTCAGCCCCGATCTCGGGTTGGGGTACAGACAATGTGGTCTGTGTCAGATTCTGCTGCCGCCTTTTGCCTCCTCCCAAGAGGGAGTAGGGATTTTGAGCTGGGCGCACAGCTGCTCTCTGCCGCGGCGGGAGCTCAATTATGCTGGTGGCAGGTACCCGTGGTCAGGGAGACCTTCCAGGGAAAGACTGGGTGACCCGTGACCAGTCTGGTAACTTTCCTTCCCCATGGGGTTTTTTTTTGCGACTGGGACTCTCAGTCTCAGGCCCCCTTGTGCCCACCGATCAGCCTGGGAAAGTGATCGGGATAAACAGGCTTACGGCACCAGCCTGGAGACCCAAAGCTCTCATTAGCCGGGTTCTCTTCCGGGTTCTGGCTGGGCAGCTGAGAGTGGACCCGACTGATTCCCACGCCGTGGGAGCCTCCCTTCACCTGGGAAACATGATAGCTGTTGTTTTAGGGCCCAGAGTTCAGTCTCCTGGTCGCTGCATGGAGTGTGTTTTCCCACTTCTCAGACATGGTGTTCTCCAGTCACCGCCATCTTGTCCCCCCTCCTCATCTGGTTTCTTTTAAACTATGTAAAATGTCACTATTGTCCTAGCCTCAAAATCATAAAGCATGCTAAAGTTATTCAAGTGTCCCTTTCATTCCCATTATTACTTACCCTACCACACAAACTTTGTTGGCTTTTTCACACTGCCACCATTTTGCTTCTCAAACACATTAATGTATGCATGTCTACCTGGACCAATGAATGTGCATGACAGATAATGAATACAGTATCTCAAAGGATCAAAATGTTTTGACATAACCATTCTTTTTCATGTATATTTTCCATTTATAAAAGTATCTGTAGAGCTGGAGAGATGGGCCAGATCCAAATCAGTTGCCATTCAATTGTGAGAACCTGAGTTTGGATCCCCAGAATCCATGGAAAAAGATGAGTGAGGCAGTGTATATGTGGTGATTTGAACAACAAATGTTCCCATTAGTCTAATATATATGTATACCTGATCCCCATTCAGTGGGAGGGTTATGAAATCTTTGGGAGAGAGAACCTTGCTGGAGGGGATACTAGCAGCAGTGGACTTTGAGTGTTTAACAGCTTTGTACTGTCCTATGTAGTGAAAATTCTGAAATTGATTAAAAAAAACCCCACAGATATATTATGAAAATGTTTTTGTTTTAATACCCAGTATGGGAATATGGGCTTGCTTTGCAGCATCTAACTTATGATTTTCCTCCTGCTCTAACAGAGGTGTGGTCTTATCAGTTGCAGATGGTTTCTGCAATTGTGTGACATTTGGAATTCAGGGAATTTTTTTAGAGGGTATATAAATGCTAGTGCCTAGAGAAGCAGGGTGGGACAGTTGTTCGTTAGGGGGAGTTAGTTGCAGTTTGTTAGTAGTCATGCTCAAAGAAGACGCAAGAAAAGAGAAATTAGATTCAAGGATCTCTATTTCTCTGCCTTACCTCTATCCTTTCTCTCCTATCTAGTGATAGGGGGTGAAACAGGGGTGGAAGTGACAAAGATCAGCTACAGTCCTACATTTTGATCTCTCTCTTGTTCTTGTATATGGATGGACATGTGATTGATCAGTGTCTGGTTTTGCCTCCATGCCCTCTTTTGCTTATTTTTTTTTTTTCTACACTCTGCCATGATGGACTCTATCCCTCTGGAGCCATAAGCCAAACTAAGGCCTGTCTTCTTTAAATTGCTTTGGCTGTGGCATTTCATTACAGAAAGAGAAAACTGACTAGTGCAAGAGCTGAAATTCCACTGCTTGTGCAGCGGGGGATGAGATAAACAGGAGACTCCCCAGCACCTTGTGTGGCTCTTGTTGGGTAGATGCAGAAGAGAAGAACCACCAAATGAAGTCCTGCCTCAAGCATGATGGAAGTCAAAGACCAACAACTACCTGAGGGTGTCTTCTGACCTACACACATATACACACATACATGCTTTTACAATTGTTCTAACCACTGAATTTAGGTTTGTGTGGAAGAGAGACTCGGATATTTTTTCTTATTTTGACTCAACATGCTTATAAATACATAGATCTTCACAACAGTTCAGAACATGCAATGCAGCAGTAACGTGTATGCTGTAACTGATTTAACGTGAAGACCTGTCCTCACACATTGTTCACCTTGTGTAACTTCCTGTAATGTGTAGCACAGTCTTCCCCACTCTGCTTCAAAACCTGTCCTTTGCACCACATAACTAGCCAAATGTTCTCAGTTTCACACATACCTTTTATACTTTCTCTAGAGAGTGTTTTCAAAAAGCTCAACATGAAGTGTTTTATAGTCTGCCTACTAAAAATTATTTAGATAATTTTATGGCCAGTAATCAAAACACACTTTGTTTGATTTTGGTTTCAGTCATATAAAGAGCAGGTAAATCGTGATGTGAAATGAAGTAAGACATTAACCTTCTACGTCATTGTGACAGAGCAGCTTTTACATGCTTTCGGAAATGTGTGTGCATCATGCTTGAGAAGAGTGAGTGTGCACTCAGGGTAGGACAGTGGTGGAATAGTCCAGGCCCCTTGTTTCTTCCACTGAAATCCATGGGGACTGACTGAACCTTGTTTAAGGTCAATTTCTTCATATGCTTAAATATAATTGGATTTTTTCCCCTTAAATTTGCTGCCAGAATAATGTTACTAAAATTTGAAGACAAGTACTGATATTCCAAAATTGTTTTCATTCTTAACAATACATACGTCGTGATTGACCTTACACTGAGACCTGTTCTGACTAAAAAAAAAAAAAAATCCTTCCTGTTAGAAAGGATACACCCAAAACCTTTAGTTTCATTTATATTTAGAACAGTGCTTAAAACTTGCTGGTTATTAAATAAAGAATATTTCTGTTCTAATTTTCTTTTCTGTTGCCGTGATACACATCATGGTCAAAAGAAACTTAGAGAAAGAAAGGGTTCATTTCCATTACACTCCTCTGTTATAGCCTATTAACGAGGGAAGTCAGGACAAGAATCCAAACAGGAACTTGAACAGAAACTGTAGGATAATGCTGAGTACTGGCTAACTCCCTGATCATACTCTGCAAGCTGTCATATAAAGCTGAGGCTCTACTATCTAGGGATTGTGCCACCCACAGTGGACAGTGGGCTGGCCTCTTGCATCAGTCAAGAAAATCTATTACCGACATGGCCCCAGACCAACCTGACCTGGGCAATTATTCAATGGAGGTTTGTTCTTCCCACATGTCTTAGGGTTTTGTCCAGGTGAGAATAAAAACTAATAGCTTAGATTTTATGCACATTCTTTCAAAGAACAGTGACTTGATGTAAGGTTAAATCACTATTACAAATGACCAGTCTTAGAGAAAAATCACTATGCTCAGATTCAGAGAATTTAAATTGCTAAGCCACATAGTGTGAGAGTTGATGCAGTGTGCATTGCACAGAGGCCTCTGGGACATCAGCCATTCCAGGTGAGTATGGGGTGCTCTCTTTGTAAAGTTCCTGTGACCTTCACATGCTCACAGTTGGATAGATTGCACTTGCAATGGAGTCTTAACATCCTTTCAAGATATTTTCAAGATGAAAATATTTTGGTTGCTCTTTTGTGCTAATTGTTTTGAGCCATTCCTGACGATGACAACAGTTTATATCTCTCCATTTGTCTGGTAGCAGAAAAAAATATACAATATTTTTTTAATCTTTAAAATATTATGCAGATTTATAGGGCTACAAAGTGACAGTTTTCCCAAAATTTCCTATGCATATACTATAACTAAAAACACTTAGAGATTAGTCTACTAAGAAATGCAAACATTATGAGCATTAAGACAGTGAAAACATTGTAAAAATGTCAGGAAAGAAACACCTTTAAAATTTTCTATACCAAGTAAGCTTATGAACATATCTTTAAAAGGCATACATCATGAAAAAATATTAAAATTCTACTAACTTAAAAAAAATCCCTGGATTAATCCTTAGAAATTCATAGATGTAACTATTGAAATACTCAGAATACTTCTTCAAATAATGTGATCCACATCAGCATTTATACATCACTTTGCCTAATTTTATCACTAAGGTCATAGTATAAATAATAAATTATAATGCATTCAATTTTCAATTTGCCTCTTTCTTCCATCCCCAAAGAAATGAAATAGCTAGAACAAAAAGAGTCTACTGAAAAATCTAGGTCATATGTATTTGTTTCTGTTCTGAGACACTTGACAGATTGACAGGTAGATATACAGCAATATCCTGCCTTTTGCATTTTGGCACTCTAAAATGTGTGGGGGTAGGAACATGTGACCACATTACCATGGCAGTAAATGTGCTGGGCTCTGACCTCATTCAGTGGGAGTCTATGGAGGAATTCCATGCAAGTACCTAGGCTGAAGGTCAGGCCTGCTATCTTTATCACATCAATTATGGCAGTCAGTGGGAGGAAACACTAAATTTTCTGTAAAAATGTTACAGCTTTTTTTTTTTTCCTGGCACACAATTGCACATGTTCGCTGAATGCTAAATGAGGAAATACGTCCATTTATGGAACTCTGCATGACCCTTTGCTTTTATGGATATTGACATATGATTGTATAAACCCTTAGGAACCTGAAAATCTGCTCAATTTCTGAAAAATATAAAATTAAGAATAAAGACTAATCTGTTCCACATGCAGCCTCATCTATTCTTTACTGATATAGCCAATAAATCAGGAAGAACGGCTTCCTCATTTTATAAAAGTCAGCATGATTCCAAATTTGCAAGATGTAAGTGCCAGAGCAATAGTGGCAGAGTATTCTGGGGGAGGGGGGTTTGTAACAAACGCTTGCTTCATAACTCTAAACTTTATTTCAAATATTTAGTTTGCAAGATTCTGGATCTTTTCAGTCACTGGGATAAAAGGTATAGGAATATAAATATGGTTCAAATATAACTGCTCCTCATCTTACAATGGTGCTAATGATCAGCAGCTGTGTACCAATGGTAAGTTACCAGTATCGCTGGCAATGCACTGAAACCATCCCACCTACCAATGGCATAGCTAAGCGGCACAGTGCGTTCCAGTCTCCTCTTACAATGGTCACATGCCTGACTGACAGCTGAGGCTTGGTTCTACCCACTTCACACAGCATCTCTGGGAAAAGTCTAACATGTATTGCTTCTCCCAATAAAAGATCAGAAATCAATGTTTAAAGTGTAGTTTCTGTTGAATGCAACTCATTTCGCATTATTGTATGCTCAGCAAACACAAGGCAAGGTTTAACAGCACTGACTTTCAGCTTAGATGTGTGAATGGAATTCTTCCATCGACTTAAATAGAATGATGTCAGAACTCAGCATATTTATTACCATGGCAATGTACTGACATGTTCATAACCCTGCATATTTTAGATGCCAAAATACAAGAAGCAAGGTATCTGCTGAGTGTCTTTTTTTTTAATAAGACATTAACTTTAATCCTCCTACCAATATAATATGGCAAGATGTAAGTACTATGAGCCAGAGTGGGGACATCACCAGACACTTAAGTGAGTTAACACCTTGGTCTTGGCCGTCTTAGAGACAAACTGTGAAAATATTTACAGTTCATAAATTTTGATGTTTTGTTCCAACATTCTAAATAAATTGCGAGGGACAGGATATCTTTGCTTTTGTTTTAAATTTGTTTTCTTTCCTTCAACAGTGAACACATTCATTCATTAATTTACTCATTGAATGAATATTTACTGAAGTCATACCTGTTTCAAAAGACAAGTCTAAAATCTCAGGTTGTTAGTTGAATTTAAGTAATGAAATATGAAAAAAACATGAACACTCTATTTGTTTATTATTCTGGCTCATTTTTTGGTAACTAAATTTTCACTTAATTATGGGTCTTATTTCTTAGTTCTTTGCATGTCCTGTCATTTCTGCTGGAGAATAAATGCTATAGATGTTTAGTTTTGTGGGAGATGAATGCTTTATTCTCTTAAATTTCTGATATTTGTTCTATTTCACATTAAAATCATGCAGACAAGTTTTAATTCTTTTAGCTGTGCATTTTACAGGTATTTATTTCTATGTATATGTGAGATAAAGTGAGGGCTTATGTTTTCAGTCACAACTTGCTTTCCCTTCTTCTAAGGCAATACACTTTTGAGCATTTTATGAATGAAATGTGAGGTTGTTCTCACTGTATGACTGAATAAGAACTGACTCGCCAGCTCGGGGATGAGGAACATCTCTGTATATCTCCAGAGCTCTTAAACTGTTCAGCTATATGTTCTCCAGTCTGTTCTGAGAGCTCTACTTATCTTAAGTTCCAGATTGTCTTTCCTCAAGGAGAAGGTCAGCCAATACCTGTGTCTTGTCTTACTGTGTTACAGCCTGCAACAATAAATTACACTGATTGTAAAGATAACCGCACTGTTTCCCATTCTTCACACGCTACTCATGCTTCCCTTTCCCTTCGCTTCTTCTTATCCATCAATATCCAATACGTTTGTGTGTATGTGTGTGCTCATTATGCATGTGGACATGTTTGTACACTTACTTGTGGAGACCAGCCTTTGATATTAAGTGTCTGCTTAAATTGTTTGTACAATATGGGATTTTTAAAAAATGCTTTCATTGAGCCTAGAATCCTCTGTTTCAGCCAGTCTGCCTGGCACCCATCTCTGCCTCATAGTGCTGAGGTTACAGGTACACACTCCATTTCCAGGTCTTCCGTGGGTGCTGGGAATCCAAACTCATCTGCACAGTGAGCATTTTACCCACTGAGTCATCTTCTCATCCCAATAATATACACTATCTTACAAACCACCTTTTCACATAATGTTTTAAGTATCTTACATATTGCATGCAGTAAATTTATTTTGTGCCTACAATGCCATTCCATTTGGATGCATAAATCTCTCCTTTCAAATGATTTTTTATTGATAATGATGTTTATCTCATTATTTCTGTTGTGAACTTACCTTGCACTAAAAGTGACTTGTATTTGTTTTTGGCACCCATAACAAAGTCTTTAAATTACTGAATTATGTCTTAAAGAGGGGACTTGATTCTCTGGTGGTTTTAGACTGCTAGAGTAGTGGTTAATATTGATTGAAAGCTTGACATGATCTGGAATGACCTTGAAGACAAACTTAAAATTCCTCACGTTTGCAAATAAAACAAATATTAAATAAATAACTCTTCTTTTGTGACTAGCTAGTCAAGTCATGCCTACACTCCCCCCAAAATAAATAACCATTTTATTATGATACCCCAAACAACTTGACTTCCATGCCTTGAGGTTGCTCTTTGTTGGTTGTTGTTTTATCAGCTGAAGTGTCTCTTCTTGATCTGAGTTGATTTGTTCTTTGCTGTTGTCTGGAAACATTTTCAGTATTGGCTATGGGCATCCAATGCAAAATAAACAACAAAACTGAGAAGAAAAGTGACTGCAGTACAGATTCTAAGAAACACATTTTCCTGCTCACTGATCCCCTTTTATCTTCTGCCCATATGTTTTTGTGTTGCAGTTTTATCGCTTCCACACTTATGGAATGTCTTGGCAAGGAAAATGAATTCTGATGAGACTGCCTTGGTGGAACTCCAGAACGTTTTTAAGTTCAGATAGGAAACATAGGACCTGCTTTGCTATGTGTTGCAGGGACTGAACCTCTACTTGTCAGCCTAGCCTGGCTTTTGTTTGCTTGTTTGTTTGGTAAGTGTGATTTGGTGATGGATGTTTGTAGTGCTTCGTGGCTCAGCTGTATTTTTATGACTTAACAGACTCCGGCCAAAGCACATGTTCATTTGTAACTGTTCATTATGTTTGACTAAGAGGAAATATTTAACATTGTATAAGTAAGCTAGGGTAGGTACATGCCATGGAAAAAAACACAAAAAATGCATTTCTATTCAGGTAGTCATGTAATCTAGCAGAAATGATAATACCACTACTATATTTATCCTTGATGCCCATAGGAGAAAGAGGTGAATTAGATTTTCTTAAATCTAGTGTTCTGAAAAGATTTGTATGCGTTAATAATTCAGGGAACACAACTATCATACTAAATATACAAGTCATTTATTTTCTACCTGATGGTAGGCACATTTCCATACCTTTTAACCAGCCCTAAACAATGGATGATATATTATTTATCAGAAAGATATATTCATCTTTTAGTGGTTCTTCCAAACAATTTTGAAAATCCTTGTTTGGCTAACTTGAAATATCACTCCTAGCCATCCTGGAATTTTTCTGGAATAAGCAATGTTAGAAGAGTTGATTGAATTATAGAAGAAAACTTTCCCAACTTAAAGAAGGAGATGGCCATAAACATACAAGAGGCTTACAGAACAAGTAGACTAAACCAGAAAAGAAATTCTTCACGTCACATCATAATCAAAACACTGAACCTACAGAACAAAGAAAAAGTTCTAAAAGCAGCAAGGGAAAAAGGCTAAGTAACATATGAAGGTAGACCTATCAGAATCACACCAGATTTCTCAACAGAAACTATGAAAGCCAGAAGGGCCTGGACAGAAATCATACAGTCCTTAAGGGACCACAGATTCCAACCCAGACTACTATACCCAGCAAAACTTTCAATCAACGTAGACGGAGAATTGAAATATTCCATGACAAAATCAAATTTAAACAATATCTACATAGTAACCCAGCTCTACAAAAGTTACTAGAAGGGAAACTCCAAAACAAAGAAAACAACTACATCTAAGGAAAAAGAGGAAATAGATAACTATACAACAACAACAACAACAACAAAAACAAAACAAAAGAATACAAGCAATGAACCTCAGTGACACCACCAACCCCACATCAAAAGTAAGTAACAATTGTTGGTCACTAGTATCTATCAACAACAACGGACTCAACTCCCCAATAAAAAGACACAGACTTGACACGCACATGGAAACTGAACAACTTGTTACTCAATGACAGCTGGGTTAAGGAAGAAATAAAGAAAGAAATTAAAGACTTCCTAGAATTCAATGAAAATGAAGGCACAAAATACCCAAATTTATGGGACACATTGAAAGCAGCGCTCAGAGGAAAATTTGTAGCACTAAGTGCCTGCAAGAAGAAATTCATAACATCACATACAAACAATTTAATGGCCCAACTGAAAACCCTAGAAAAAAAAGAAGCAGATACACCCAAGAGGAGCAGATGGCTGGAAATAATCAAACTCAGGGCTGAAATCAATCAATTAGAAACAAATAAAACTATTCAAAGAATCAATGAAACAAAAAGCTGGTTCTTTGAGAAAATCAACAAGATAGACAAACCCTTAGCCAAACTAACTAAAAAGAAGAGAGAATCTATCCAAATCAGCAAAATCAGAAATGAAAACGGTGACATAACTACAGACACTGAGGAAATCCAAACAATCATTAGGTCATAATACAAAAGCCTATATGCCACAAAATTTGAAAACCTAAATGAAATGGACAATTTTCTTGATAGATTCCATCTTCCAACATTAAGTCAAGATCAGGTAGAAAGACTGAACAGCCCTATATCCTCAAGGAAATTGAAGCAGTCATTCACAGTCTCCCCTCCAAAAAAAGCCCTGGGCCAGATGGTTTCAGCACAGAATTCTACCAGACCTTCGAAGAAGTGCTAACACCAATTCTCCTCAAACTATTCCACAAAATAGAAACAGAAGGTACATTACCAAACTCATTCTATGAAGCAACAGTCACCCTGATACCTAAACCACACAAAGACCCAACAAAAAAAGAAAACTTCAGACCTATCTCTCTTATGAACATTAACGCAAAAATACTCAATAAAATACTTGCAACCCGAATCCAAGAACACATCAAAGATATCATCCACCACGACCAAGTAGGCTTTATCCCAGGCATGCAAGGGTGGTTCAACATACGGAAATCCATCAATGTAATCCACCACATAAACTAACTGAAGGAGAAAAACCACATGATCATCTCCTTAGATGCTGAAAAGACATTTGACAATGTCCAACACCCATTCATGTTTAAAGTCTTGGAGAGATCAGGAATATAAGGCACATATCTAAACATAGTAAAGGCAATATACAGCAAGCCTATAGCCAACATCAAACTCAATGGAGAGAAACTTAAATCAATCCCACTGAAATCAGGGACAAGACAAGGCTGCCCACTCTCTCCATACCTTTTCAACATAGTACTTGAAGTCCTAGCCAGAGCAATAAGACAACTAAAGGAGATCAAGGGGATACAAATCGGAAAGGAAGAGGTCAAAGTGTCACTATTTGCAGATGATATGATAGTATACATGAGCGACCCCAAAAAATCAACTAGAGAACTCCTGCAGCTGATAAACACCTTCAGCAAAGTGGCAGGATACAAAATCAACTCAAAAAAAAATCAGAAGCCCTCCTGTATACCAAAGACAAAAGGGCCGAGAAAGAAATTAGGGAAACAACACCCTTCACAATAGCCACTAATAACATAAAGTATCTTGGGGTGACACTAACCAAGCAAGTGAAAGACCTGTTTGAGAAAAACTTCAAGTCTCTGAAGAAAGAAATTGAAGAAGATCTCAGAAGATGGAAAGATCTCCCGTGCTCATGGATTGGTAGGATTAACATTGTGAAAATGGCCATCCTGCCAAAAGCAATCTACAGATTCAATGCAATTCCCATCAAAATACCAACTCAATTCTTTACAGACCTTGAAAAAAAGATTCTCAGCTTCATATGGAGAAACAAAACACCCAGAATCTCCAAAACAATCCTGTACAATAGATCATCTGGAGGTATCTCCATCCCCGATCTCAAGTTGTACTACAGAGCAATAGTAATAAAAACTGCATGGTATTGGCACAAAAACAGAAAGGAGGATCAATGTAACCGCATAGAAGACCCAGAAATAAACCCACACACCTATGAATACTTGATTTTTGACAAAGAAGCCAAAACCATTCAATGGAAAAAAGACAGCATCTTCAACAAATGGTGCTGGTCCAACTGGATGTCTACATGCAGAAATATGAAAATAGATCCATATTTATCACCCTGCACAAAACTAAAGTCCAAGTGGATCAAAGACCTCAACATAAAACCAGATACTATAAATCTGTTAGAAGAAAAAGTGGGGAACAGCCTAGAACTCATTGGCACAGGAAACAACTTCCTGAACAGAACACCAACAGCACAGGCTCTAAGGGCAACAACCAATTAATGGGACGTCATGAAACTGAAAAGCTTCTGTAAAGGAAAGGACACCATCATCAAAACAAAACAACTGCCTACAGATTGGGAAAGAATCTTCACTAACCCTTTATCTGACAGAGGACTAATATCCAGTATATTCAAAGAACTACAGAAGCTAAAAAGCAGCAAACCAAGTAATCCAATTAAAAAATAGGGAACAGAGCTAAACAGAGAATTCTCTACAGAGGAATATAGAATGGCAGAGAAACACTTAAAGAAATGCTCAACGTTATTAGCCATCAGGGAAATGCAAATCAAAATGACCCTGAGATTTCACCTTACACCCATCACAATGGCCAAGATGAAAAACTCAAGTGACAACACATGCTGGAGAGGTTGTGGAGAAAGGGGATCCCTCCTCCACTGCTGGTAGGAATGTAAACTGTTATAACCACTCTGGAAATCTATCTGGTGCTTTCTCAGACAATTAGGAATAGTGCTTCCTCAAGACCCAGCTATACTACTGCTAGGTATATATCCAAAGTTTGCTCAAGTACACAAAAGGGATACTTGCTCAACCATGTTTATAGCAGCTTTATTTGTAATAGCCAGAACCTGGAAACAACCCAGATGTCCATCAACGGAGGAATGGGAACAGAAATTGTGGTATTTTTACACAATGGAATACTACTCAGCAATCAAAAAGGAGGAAATCATGAAATTTGCAGGCAAATGGTGGGATCTAGAAAAGATCATTCTGAGTGAAATATCCCAGAAGGAGAAAGACAAACACGGTATGTACTCACTTATATAGACCTATAAGATATGATAAACATAATGAAATCTATACACCTAAAAAAGATAATCAAGAGAGTGGACATGGGGTAAGATGATCAATCCTCATTTAGAAAGACAGATGGGATGCGCATTGAACATTGACAGGAGTGTACTGAGCGCATTGGAAAGACTCTAACTAGCAGCAGTGTTTTCAAAGCAAAGACTCATGACCAAACCTCTGGCAGAGTACAGGGAATCATAAGAAAGAAGGAGAGTTAGACTGATGAGGAAAGGATAGGAGCTCCACAAGGACCAAATATATCTGGGCACAGGGTCTTTTCTGAGACTGACATTCAACCAAGGACCATATATGCGTATAACCTAGAACCTCTGCTCAGATGTAGCCTGTGGTTGTTCAGTAATCAATTGGTTTCCCATAGTGAGGGGAACAAGAATTATTTCTAACAGGAACTCAATGACTGGCTTTTGACCTCCCCACCCCCCAAGGGAGGAGCAGTCCTTTTAGGCCACAGAGAAGGGCTTTGCAGCCAGTCCTGAAGATACATGATAAAACAGGATCAGATGAATGGGGAGGAGGTCCCCCCATCATTGGACTTGGAAAGGGGCATGGTGGAGATGAGGGAGGGAGGGAGGGACTGGGAGGGAATGAGGGATCGGGACACGGCTGGGATGCAGAGTTAATAAAATGTAACTGATAAGAAAAAAATAAAATTAAAAAAATAAAAATAAAACAACAAAAAAAATTAAGATAAAAAAAAAAGAGTTTACTGAACTCACCTTCTTTTTAACACAAATAACATGTACACCTGGTACCCAGCACTGAACTTTCCCACTCATTTGTTCTTAATCATGGAAATATAAAAAGTAATGTCATACATTCTCCTAATGAAGCCTTTCTGTATGTCCCTTTTATGTCCTACTACATGGAAAGAAGCAGTACTTTCTGACACACCAAGGCCACAACATGCAAGATTATTTTTTGTATGTAGCTTAGAGCTATGTGTGGAGTGTGCATCATTCCTTTGCTCTCCTTCAGCTTAGGAGATGCAAGTGTGTAACAGCGTTTGTGTCAGTTATAAAGAATATGATGGTTTCAGATGAATAAATGTCTTTACCTTAATTATCTTTATCGGTTCTTTTTCACTTATTTTAACCATCTTAGAGTTTGTCTTTATGTTATTACTTTAAGGTAATTTTTTTTCCTCCTCTAGAGGAATTTCTGAGTATTGATTGTGGGCGTCTCCACTAGCTCCATGGTCAGCAAAGTGTTAATTCTCACTGGATGAAAAGGAAATGTGATTCAACAGGATTCAGTAGCTGTTGTTGGTTCAAATACTGAGAATCTGACCCTGGCTACTTTATTTTAGGCTTAGTTAAGCAGAGTAGAATTTGGCAAAATGTTTTCTGTCCATAATAACTTAATCCTGTGTATACAACAAATTTTAAGATATTGAAACTTTTTGTAAAGTTTGTATGACTTTTTTTGTATTTTATTTATTTTTTTTATATTAATCACAGGTTATTTACTGTAAACCCCTTCCTCCTTCCCTTTCAATCCCACCTTCCCTCCTTCATCTTCTCCCTGACCCTTTCCAAGTCCACTAATAGGGGAGAACCTCCTCCCCTTCCATCTGACCCTAGTTTATCAAGTCTCTTCAGGCCTGGCTGCAATGTCTTCTTCTGTGGCCTAGCAAGACTGCTCCTCCCTTGGTGGGGGGGGTCGCCATTGAATTCATGTCAGGAATAGTCCCTGTTCCCCTTATTAGAGAACACATTTGGACACTGAGCTACCATGGGCTATATCCGAGCAGGGGTTCTAGGTTATATCCATTCATGGTCCTTGGTTGGAGAAACAGTTTCATGAAAGACCCCTGTGCCCTGATATATTTGGTCCTTGTGGTGCTCCTATACTCTCTAGGTCTTACTAACTCCCCCTTCTTTCATATGATTCCCTGCACTCTGTCGAAGGTTTGGTTATGAGTCTTAATATCTGCTTTGATACACTGCTAGGTAGAGTCTTTCAGAGGTTCTGCGAGACAGTGCTCAAATAAGGGCCTTAGGAGAATGACTAAGATAAAAAAAGAATTTAGTGGAGCCAGGTGGCCTCAGTCATAAACAATGGCCACCAGACTATTAGCTACACCATTTCTAGTCTTCTGGATCGAAAATGGGTTATATGTCCTTCACAGAGGTAATCTTGAGGGTTTAAAATTTCTGCTTTCCCTAGTTCTTATCTGTGAGCAGAAAGACCTCTGTGCTCTGTACAACTGAGAAGCATTTTTAAAATATAAGTGTGTTCATTTGCTTACTCATTATTGCTGTGATAAAACAGTGACCAAAAGCAACTTGGAAAGGAAAGGGTTTATTTGGCTTATATATCCTGATCATTGTTCATCACTGAGGGAACAAAAGGCAGGAACTGAAGTAGTGACCTACAAGGTGAATTGAAGCAGATCCAGTGGAGGGACCCTAATTACTGGCTTGCTCTCCAGACTTTCTAAATGTGTTCTCAAACACAGTTTCTCAGAGTGGGCTGGGCACTCCTGCATTAATTATTAATTAAGAAAATATTTCATGTAATCCCAGCAATCAGCGAGACAAAGGCAGGCAGATCTCTGTGAGTTTGAAGCCAGCCTGGTCTACAAGTGAGTCCAGTAGAGCCAAGACTGCACAGAGAAATGCTAACCTGAAAAATAAGAAAGAAAGAAAGAAAGAAAGAAAGAAAGAAAGAAAGAAAGAAAG
>NW_026596073.1:17945343-17965343 GCF_907164565.1 Psammomys obesus
AAGAAAGAAAGAAAGAAAGAAAGAAAGAAAGAAAGAAAGAAAGAAAGAAAGAAAAGGAAGGAAGGAAGAAAGAAGGAAAGAAAATACTGCACAAATCTGCCTGCCTGCCTACAAACTTCAGTCTGATGCAAATATTTTCTCAGTACTTTTGGTTAATTGTTGACCAAAACCTAACCATCACAAAGATATATGTAACATATATATTCTTCTAAAACAGCATATAGTGCATAGAATTACTTTGGGCATTTTAAAATTTAATAAAGAAAACAACTATTGAATAGTATATACACAAATATGAAGAGAATACTTAGAGGTGATGAATAATCTATTTCTGAAAGTTCACATTACATATTTCTTGGTTATTTCGGCTTTGTGAGAAATTATACACTTACCTCATGCACATTGTGCACCTTAGAATAGATCAGATTTCATTGTTTTCCTCAGTCCTTTGGAAATGATGTAAGCCAGAAGCAAAGATTAAACTGAGGAAAACAGACTGACCTAAAATTCTGTATTTAAAACAACTCATTGCAAAATAATCAAAAGCTGAAAATGTGTTGTGCTTTAGAAAAAGAAGTTCATCATCAGTATATCCAAGTTATGAATGTCTTATAATTTATAACATTTGCAAAATTTTAAATCAAGGTGGAAGATAGGTAGTATACAAGCAGAATAAAAAATTCTGTAGGAAATTAAAGGAAAACAATGACCCAAACACCTCTGAAAAATAATTTGGCAGTTTATAAAACACAAACATATGCCAGGTGTTTTAGTCTAAATGGTGTTAAAAATGTAAATAAATATAGGTACAAATATTTTCACATGGATATTCCTACCAGCTCTGTGTTTAGTAAGGCAAAACAGGAACCAAAACAAATACACAACAGTAGATGAAGGACAAATAAAATGTCCTTTTCCCAAAAAAATAAATTATTTTTTTCTTTTTTATTGATTTATTATTTATAGCAATTTATTCACTTTGTATCCAGGCTGTAGCCCCCTCCTCCCTCCCACCTTCTCCCAGCCCTACTTTCCCTCCCTCTTCTTCCACTCACCTCCTCCACTAGTCCACTGATAGGGGATTTCCTCCTCCCCTACTATCTGACCCTAGCCTATCAGGTCTCATCAGGACTGGCTGAATCTTTTTCCTCCATGGCCTGGCAAGGCTGCCTCCCCCACCCATGTGATTAAAGAGCAGTCACTGAGTTTATGTCAGAGACAGTCCTTGTTCCCCTTACTAGGAAACCCACTTGGACACTGAGCTGCCCTATGCTCTACATCTGAGCAGGAGTTCTAGATTCTCTCCATGCCCTGTCCTTGGTTAGCACATTGGTCTCAGCAAGCCCCTTGGGCCCAGATTTTTTGGCTCTGTTGGTCTCCTTGTGGGGCTCCTGTTCTCTCCAGGTCTTTCTCCATTCTTACATAAGATTCCCTGCACTCTGAAAAATAAATACTAATCATTTGTGAAAGGAATGTGTTTCAAACATAATAGGTTGTCTGCAATTTTAAGTTAAACTTGGACCATGAACTGTTTTTTTTTTCTTTTTTTACAATACACAAGTTAACAACATTTGAAATATAATACGTATCATAAATAACCAAACAAAGAATATAAGATAGATCCTTTATGTTCCATCAGGTCTAGCAGATTTTTGGGGGGTGCTCCTAAGCCATATTTGCTGATCCCTGAATGATAACAGGGCAGAACCTCAAATTGATTCTACTAAGAGAACCATGAAAGAAAACTGATACATTTCCTTCTCACATTATATATAAAGTTCTAGACATTTTAAAATAGTCTATAAGAACAGTTGGTTACTGGTTGCTAGAAATACAGAATACAGAAATACAGAAAGACTGTAAGTTGTATGAAGAAAGACTTAGATATTGTCTTAAGGTTATTTTTTGCTGTAATGAAACACCATGACCAACAGCAACTTGGAGCAGAAAGGGTTTATTTGGCTTACTTATCCTGAGTCCATTCAGGGAAGCCAAGGCAGGGACTCAAAATAGGCAGGAAACTAGAGGCCGAAGCCCCGAAAGAGTGCGGCTTACTGGCTTGCCTCTCATGGCTTGCTCAACCTGGGTTCTGCCAGCTCAGGGATGGTGCCATTCATAATGGGGGGGGGGCTTCTGTCCCCATCAACCAGTAGTTAAGAAAGGGTAGCAGAGGCTTGCCTGTGGCACTGTTTTAAGGTGACATTTTACAATTGAGGTTTCCCCCTTTAGGAAGAATACTCGGTGTTACGTTGATATCAAAACCCACTGGCACAGCGATAGCAACTGTGTTCACTGCCTATTCTTGATCACTGATGATTTCACAGGCATCTACAGTTTTCAAAAACATCAGATTATGGGTCAGGGATGTAGCTGAGTGTTACAGAGTCCATATAATATATCCAAAGCCTGGGGTTTGATCTTAATCTACAGCACTCAAAAACAAAACAAAACAAAAGAGAAAACATCTTATTAAATTATATACTTCAAATATCTGAAGCCATTTTATATTTAAACTATTTTAAAATGACTGAGTTTTTCAACCAATAATGACAAATAGTTAAAATTATTTTCTGTTTTTTTTTTTTTTTTTGTGTGTGTGTGTGTGTGTGTGTGTGTGTGTGTATTATTTTAACATTAGGGGTATTTTTGTATTTATTTGGTGCAGCCAGGGGTTTTTCCAACTTAACAGAAGAAAAAAGACATGCTGCAAAAGTGCAGCTGCTTTTTCATTTGTTCATTCAAGCATTCAGTATTTTCCCCACATGTTACAATTTACTTCTATGAAATCATCCTTTTAGAATCTCAATGAATGACACTATGTGGTTTGTGACTTTTAGTGTCTGGCTTGACACTTAAAAGTCTTCAGGTTATTCCAAAGTGCCATTCTTTCTATAAGACTATGAGCTTACTGCCATTGAGCCTTATAGCATTGCCATAAAAATATCTCATCATATTTTTATGAGTATCATGCACACCACAGCTAAAATCTCTGCTTAAAATTGAACCTCTTCATACCAGTACATTATTGTCATAGAGAAAGGTACATGATGCAAGATTTATTGTCCGGTTTCTTAAGAAGACACAGTTGAATATTTAGTGAGGTTCATGTGTCTAGAAGATAGAATATGAGCCTGGGTGATAATGTAGAGACACAGAAATATTTGTACATCATTGATTAAAAAAATGTGATTACTAAAGTTCTTTGGAAAATACATGAAATTTTATTATACAAAGAACTACCATCAACCTCTCTTTGTAGTATGTATCCAAAAAAATGAAATCATTGTTATAAGAATATCTATTTCTGTTGTTGAGGTCCAGCTTTAATGCATGGTGATCAGATAGGATACAAGGGATTATTTCAATCTTCTTGTATCTGTTGAGGCTTGCTTTGTGACCAAGTATATGGCCTATTGGACCATTGATGCATATAACCTAGAACCCCTGCACAGATGTTGCCCATGGCAGTTCAGTGTCCAAGTGGGTTCCATAGTAATGGGAACAGGGACTGTCTCTGACATAATCTGATTGGCCTGCTCTTTGATCACCTCCCCCTGAGGGGGAGCAGCCTTACCAGGTCACAGAGGAAGACAGTGCAGCTACTCCTGATGAGACCTGATAGCCTAGGATCAGAAGGAAGAAGAGGAAGACCTTCCCATCAGTGGACTTGGGGAGGGGCATGTGTGGAGAAGGTGGAGGGAGAGGGCCATGGGGGATACAAAGTGAATAAAGTGAAATTAATAAAAATTAAAATTAAAAATAAGAATATCTTTACAACAATGTTCATGGCTGTGGTACTCATCATAGCCAAGATATAGCACTGGTTGATCCAGGTATCTCTCAATGGATGAGTGAATAAAAACCTGTGATAATGGCACACGTACAAAGACACACTTACAGTGAAATACTGTTCACTCTTAAAGGCTTATATTTTGTCTTCTCTAATACCATGGCTGGTCATTGTTTTCCTTTATTATTGTGTAATTTATCAGATCCTCAGATAGTAATATGAAGCCCTCACAAATTTTGAAAATAAAATTGAGCCAGTTCCTTTGTAAAAGCAAAACTACTAAGTTTGAAGGATAAGAGATAGTTGCTCATCTTATCTGTAACCCAATTAACAAATTTGAATAGTTAAGTATTTAATTTACTAGTGTGTATTGAGTTATGATTGTTGGTATTGTGCATTGGCGCCTCAGCCTCAAATAAAATTATTTTTTTTCTTTTATATTTATTTATTTAAGAAAAGACATATTTACTTTTTATGTATATGATTAGTTTGCCTGCATGTATACTATGTACCATGTGCATATTTGGTGCCAATAGAATTAATAAGAGGGAAGAAGATCCCTTGGTACTAAAATGATAGATTGTTGTGAGATAGAATGTGGGTGCTGGGACTCAAACCTGGCTTCTCTGTGAATGCAATCATTGCTTTTAGTGACTGAGGCACCTCTCCAGCTCCTACTGACAATTTTTTAGTGTAACTACATTTGTTAAAATAATTGGAAAACTTATTAGTGTGTAAACTACTTAAGAGCTGTGCCTGGAGAGAGGAGAAGATTTGGGGTTGTTTGTTTATTTTTATTAAGAATCTTCTTACTAGGAAAGCTTTACAGAGACAGGAAGCAGAAAGAACAAGCTAGACCCAGTCGAAGACAGAATACCACAGAGAATGAGAATGAATCAGAGATTAAAACATATTGCCAAAATTATTTTGAGACCAGTCAGAACAATTCAGTCAGAAGTCGAGATAAGCCCGTTTGAATCAGTCAGGTTGAAGAGGAGTTTACACCAGAACAGTTCAGTTGAATCAGTCAGCGAGAGTTCAGGAAGAGCTAGAATGGCTTGGGAACAGCTCTCATTTCATTCCCCCATATAAGAAAGAAAATAAGAACAACATTTGCAGTATGGTTGCTATGAAAATTATCTTAAATAGCCTACTCCACCTTTTTTAATCTCCCCACACAGAAATTTTAAAAAGTTTTTGAATGAATTGTGATGAACAATCAGTTCTGTTTTCCGCTCCTATTTAGTGGCATTTCTTGATAAAATCATAGTGTTTTCTATTTTCTTACATTCTGTGAAATGAGATAATGAATATTAAGCAAAATTATTGCAATGCTTTGAGCATGGCAAGAGCTCAAAAATTTTAGCTATTCCTCAAAGTAGTTCCAAGTTAAAGCAACACAGGCTGTTACTCTGGAAGAGACTGTAATTCCCTCAGGGACTCAGCAAGCAGTTTCTAAAGCATGGCTCCATGAAGATGATGAAAGATAGATGACCGGGATTTGGTGAGGAAAGAAAAGTAATAAGCACACACAGGGAGATGGCATGCACACCATGGGAGGAAGGATGCCAGGTTCAAAGCTCTACAAACTGAATGCAGCATCCCTGACATATACTAAGAACTTGCTAAAGGCGGGGTTGGAGAATTAAATAAAAATTCAGTCACAAAGTGTATTTGTATGAGACCTTGAAGTCTTTCAAAAGCAAGGTGATTTTATAAAAGTAACTTCAACTGTGTAGGGCTTAATGGCTTTTCTATTATGCTGCATTATTGGAGAAGGCATTATCTCATTGTGAATACTATGAATCTGCAAACATTTATGAACAAAATGAAAAAAGCACGTAACCTTGAAAATGTCTCTCCAGTTATGGTTAGTTTCCTCATGTTTACTGAGTTTTATCTAATGCCTCTCTGAGCTTTCACCTGTATTGTTCAGTGTACACGTTCATTTTCATATTTACATAATTCTATTTCATGCACATGTCTGATCATACACATATCTGTGCATAGTTCTGAATGTGAAAATAGAAGTATAATAATTTATACAGACTGGTTCAGTAGCAGATTGTCAAAAGAAATGGAGACAGAAATTTAATATGCCCATGTTGGACTCTTTTTGAAGAAATTCTTTGAAATATTTTTGAAAATTGTTGTGTTTTTATCTTTTTTTTTTACCTGTCTCTCAATCAAAATTCAAGTACTCTTTCACTTTATTGTCTGTTTCTTCAAGCACTCATCTTGTGTCTCTTGATCTAACAATACTTATTTAGCTACTTGTGTTGCTCTTTGTTTATTGTACATTTCAAGTGAGTCCTAACTATAACCCTAGAAAGCCAAAAATCATAGTACACAGAAAGCTACACAGATGCCAAAGTACAAATATTCCATTAAAATATTCTACATTCTATTTCTTTTTATTTATCTTTGTTGAAGTAGAATCTACACAAAAGTTTAATCATAGACATTTTCTAACTAAAATTTCAGGAAGTGGTCTATCGCAATCTTCGCCTCTTGGGCATTCCTGTAAAATTTCATTTTCTTTTGAAAGAAACAGGATTCATCATTGCTCAAGTGAGTCCAGATGCTTCATGAAACACTGAAGAAACTGAAGTTGAACTTGAGGATGTATAGTATGCGTGTGCAATTACCACCTACAAGCTTCTAGAAATATTCTGTGCATGGGATTTAATTAGGATTATGTCTCACTCATGATTTGCTGCTTTTAGGCACAGCCTCAAAACCCAGGAAGGCATTAGAGAAATGAACTGCTTTTTTCACCTGGAAATCCCCAGGAACTTTTAGTTTCGGTTTGAATGTTTTCATGGTCCTTAAAGGAGTTGTAGTTTGGAATTGAGATGCTAAAGCAAACACTGGAGTTATAGATAGCAAACATGTAGTGAAATGAAAAAACTAGGGAAGCTAGATTTTTTAATTTTTTAGTTTTTTTAATTTTTCAAATTTATAAGTGTTGTGTTGTTCAAGAAGTTCAGCTAGCCTTCCCCTGGGGACCTTTAGGGTCCTGACAATGTCCTGTGTCAGTGCCTGTGTCCTGTGACATCGTCTGGACTGGGTACTTAGTGAACAGTCTGCCATTTGCTTTCTTGCTCTTACTCTTGCTTTCTTGCTCCTCTCCTGCTGTCTCCCTCTTTCCTGATCTCTCCCTTTTCTCTGCAGGGGTGCCCCTCCCTTTCCCCCCACCATGTCTCTCCCTCCCTCTCCCCCTCCTCCTCTCCTTCCTTCCTTCTCTCTCTCCATCTCCATCCCATAAACTCTTTAATATTATATCTGTTGTATATGCGTGGCATTATTTTTTAAATACTAACAGTAAGAACAAACAAGATTTGACAGGTTTTAAATAAACTTGTCCTCACACAGACTGTGAACCATGTTTATATCACCTTACCAGAAATCCTTTCAGATGAGAGTAGACTTTAAAACTTCCCTTAGTTGTTAAATACCCTCAGGTATGTGTAACAAAACAAGTGTAAAGCAATCAAAAGATCTCAATCATTTTTTTACACAGCTACTCTTTTTAAAACAACAAAATATATTATGTATGATAAAAGCAAGAATTAATGATCAGGAAAGAAAGCAAAATGACAGGACAGAATATTCAAAGCTAAAATATTTATTTTTTAGGAATTGAGGGTGGCTCACTTGTAACTTCAGCACTCCCCCTACTCTGACTTGTGCAGACACCTGTACTCAGTGGAAAATATCCAGTTGTAGGCATACTCATGTACATGACCCACAATAAAAATAAATCATTGAAATATTTGTTCATCTAAAGTGTTAAATGTCAGATTGAAAACATAAAAGCTATGATCACAATCACTACCAATGAAAGCTGATATCTATAAAGAGATTATGAAGCACAATATACAATACAATTAAGCAAACGGGCAAGAGGTACAAGTGTTATGCCAACCACTCCAGAAGCTGATGACAGAGAGCCATTTAGGGTCAGGGGGTTGACTGAGATAATACTCCACACACACCAAGACTCTGCCTTACAATTCACCCATGTAACCACCTGCCCAACCATCCAGGGAGTCCAAGAAAACCACCAATTAAAAATGTCCTTGACAAAATCACCACAACTGAGTGTGTTGACCACAATGTTAAGAAATGCCAGACAGAATATTAGACTGAAAGTATCTTTGAAAAGGTACAAAATTTAAGTTTGGAAACATAGTACAGAAAAGTGGAGGCAATGAGAAAAAGAGGATAAGAGCCAGAAAAGAGTGTATTCATCAAGGGGGTAGGCTAGCACTTGGCATCTACTTATTTTGGTGTTTTAGAAAATAAATGAAACAAGCAAGAACCATTCTGCCTTAAAGTATGCCTATGAGGGAGTGTAAAAGTATATAGGCAGTACTGATTTAAAAAAAAACTTATATTTATGGTAAGAACAGTAATGTCTTCCTGAACTGGTTCCTTAAAACCTGGGAATGCCATAATAAAAGAGATTAAAGTGGAGAGAATAGATGTTTCTGATCAGCTGCCCTTAATGCTGGGAAGGACCCTGAATTCTCCAGGTATGTGCACTATGAAAAAGTAAGGAGATGGTAACACTGGAGATTAAGTATGATGAGGACTCCAGGTAAGCACAGGACAGGTGATAAAGGGGCGGTTAACCCCGGAGAGTATGTTAATTCTGAAGATGTCAGGAGAAATATCACCAACCCAATTCACCATAGCCAAATTAACTAAAGCAAGCCTTTTCATTTGCATAGATGGGCTGCCTCCTCCTACGGCAGGATTCCAGAAGTCAGCCTTGGATGTGACGAAAGTAAGACTTTCATAGTTCAGGGTTAGGGGCTTTTCAAATGGGGGATTTGGCAGGCAAAATCAGGGAGGTTACAGAAAAGGAGCATGAGCATACAAGTGAGTCCCTTCTGAAATAAAGACATGGTTGCAAGTAAGAGTAAGAAATTAGTCATAGCTCCAGGTAGTCATAACAAGGGAAGTTACAGGTAAACATATAACCTTTTGAAACAAAGGTAGGGTTTGAAAGATGGTGATAACTTTTTGAAACAAATACATGATTGCCATTCCTGGAGCAGGCAGTTCAGAACCATTTGTAGTTAAGGTTAACAGGTGAGGCATAGCCCAATCCATAAGAGACTAAGCTTTAATCATAAACAGGAATGAACCTAGTTTGTTTCTAATATAGGATGGTGTTTAAGCTTAAAATGGAGGCAAGGTGGTTCTCCAAGTACCCTGTTATTTCTTGCACAATTCTCCACTAAAGTTACCCTGAGAGTGAGAGGAGATGGAAGTGGGTGGGTGCACATAGGTGAGGTATGTGTGAAAGAGGAAGAGGAGGTTCCCTGTGAGGATAATATTGCATGCAAATGTCTTCAGCTGCTTTAGTTAGCTTTAAAAATGGAAGAAAGGGACCTGGCATGAGGCTCTGCCTATATTCCCAACACTGATGAAAAAGATGAAGGAAAAATCTGTTGACTTCACAAGTTTAAGACCCACTTTGGCAACAAAGACAAACCAAAAATTGAAAAACGAAAACCAAAATATCAGAAACAAAATACAGCAAAATGTTATGCTATTCTTTTCAAGAAGGATGTATACTTATTTTCATTTTAAAGTTATGCACTTAATTTTAATAAGGCAGAAAGGTCTCAATACATTCAGAAGTTGCAGGCTTATGTCTGAAACACTGTCTAAAATCAACCTACAATGTAGCATCTACAATTTTAAAATGATCAGGAACTAAAATATACTGAGTTTTGCAAATATATTTCAGGTAAGTTAAAAATAATTCAGTGCTATCCTTCAGGGAGAACTTAATTGGGAATGTCTGCTCCACTGCTAATAATACCACATGAAAAATTACTAGAAGCAGCTCCCCAGGAAACTAAAATTTAACCATGTTAAGCAAATGAAGAAATGCAGACCCACCTGAAGATTGATGTCTTTTAGTAATACCACTTCCATCTCTTGTCACTCTCGGGGTAATTTCAATGGAGAACTGTGCAAGGAGTGAGAGAAGCAAGCATTAAATACCCCTTCCCCCAAAACCTTTATAGTCCTGGGTGAGAGAGAATGTAAAGGGTCCTTTTCCCTGCAGATAGCAACTGTGTCTACAATGAGTGATATTCCCTCAAATTATGTCGAAGGTTTAACCCCATGGGATGTGTAATAGTGTTTAAAGGCAAAAGGTAATTAAAATTTAATTAAGTCATGAGCTTCATTCTTACTTTTTAATATATTTTTTAGAGTGGAAACATTTGTTGTGTCTCAGTGTTTCATTGGAGGTAGAAAAAGCATTGCAGCAGAAACATGAAATAATGAAGAGACATTGTACTCACATAGAAAAATCAATAGTATTAAGATATCAACTATTCCACAATGGAGAACACAAATAATGTAAAAAAAAAGTTTAAAAAATTGGAGAATATAAAGTGATTTAGTTTTTTAAAATATCAGCTAGTGAGTAGAGGCTTTCAGAGGTCCTCTGTGGAAGGCTCCTGTCCTGTTCATTGTCTTCTCCCGATGGCTATCCAGTTTGCCCTTCTGAATGAGGATTAAGTATCTTCTCTAGGGTCCTCCTTGTTGTTTAGCTTCTTTAGGGCTATAGATTTTAATATGTTTATCCTATATTTTATATGGCTAATATCCACTTTTATGTGGGTATATATCATATGTACTCACTTTCTGTCTTTCTGCTTCTGGGTTACCTCACTCAGTGCCAGAATCCTTATGGAAGAAGAGGGAGATAGAAAGACCTGGAGAAGACAGGAACTCTACAAGGAGAACAACAGAGCTAAAACACATGGGCCCAGAGGGGCCTGTACAGACTGATAATCCAACCTAGGACCATGCATAGAGAGGATCTAGACCCCCTGATCAGAGGAAGATCCTGATTGCTGAGATTCCAAGTTGGTTCCCTAGTAAGGGGAACAGGGAATGTCTCTGACATGACCTCAGTGGCTGGCTCTTTGATCACCTCCTGCTGGGGGGTGCGTTCTTGCCAGGTCACAGAGGAAGTTGAGACAGCCAGCCTTGATGAGACTTGATAAGCTAAGGTCAGATAGAAGGGGAGGAGGCCCTCTCCTATTAGTGGACTAGGGAAAGGGCATAGGGGCAGAAAAGGAAGGATGGGTGGCACTGGGAGGAGACAAGGAAGGGGGCTGCAGGGAGATCCAGAGTGAATAAATTATAATAAATCAATACATAAATAAAATTAAATTAAAAAATATTATTCTATACTTGTTCCAATTAATAATGTCTTGTCTAAATCAGGCAACCAATTGGGTCAAGGAAACAGAATGTCATTCAAAAAATACATTTACCTACCTGATACTAGAAAGGCAAGATGTTTCTGAAAAAAAACAACAAAACATGTAGTTTGACCCTCATCTCAAACCTTTTCATAGTTAGGGTTTGTACTGCTGTGATGAAACACCTTGACCAAAACAACTTGGAGAGGAAGGCTTAATTCATCTTACAACTCTCAGGTTATATTCCTTTCCTGAAGAAAGGAAGCCAGGAAGTCAAGTACAGAAGGATCCTGGAGGAGTGTGCTTAGGCACAGGCCTTGAGGAGATGCTGCTTACTGCTTGCTCTTGTGGTTTGCTAAGTCTGTTTTCTTATATCTTCAGGACCACCTGCTCAGGGGTGGCACCAACCAAGCCATCAGGGCCCTCTCACATCAATCATCAGTCAAGAAGATGGATCAGTCTTGCCAACAGGCCAAGCTGGTGTGGCATTTGTTTCAATTGAGTTTGCCTCTTTTTTTTTCCCTTTATTAATTACACTTTATTCACTTTGTATCCCCTCTGTGGTTTCCTCCCTCCTCCTGTCCCAATCCCTCCCTTCCTCCACCCTGTTCATGCATGCCCCTCCCCAAGTCCACTGATAAGGGAGGTCTTCTTTTCCTTCCTTCTGATCCTAATCTCACCAGGAGTGACTGCATTGTCTTTTTCTGTGACCTGGTAAGGCTGCTTCCCCCTTAGAGGGAGGTAATTAAAGAGAAGGTCAATCAGTTCATGTCAGAGACAGTCCCTGTTCCTATTACAATGGAACCCACTTGGATACTGAACTACCATGGGCTACATCTATGCAGGGGTCTTAGATTATCTCCATGTATAGTCCTTGGTTGGAGTATCAGTTTCAGGAAAGACCCCTGTGCTCAGATTTTTTGGTTCCATTGCTCTCCTTGTGGAGTTCCTGTCCTCTCCAGATCTTACTATTTCCCACTTCTTTCCTAAGATTCCCTGCACTCTGCCCAAAGGTTGCCCATAAGTCTTAGCATCTACATTGATAGTCTACAGGGCAGAGCCTTTCAGAGGTCCTCTGTGTCAGGTTCCTGACTTGTTCCCTCTTTTCTCCTTCTTCTGATGTCCATCCTCTTTGCCTTTCTGGATAGGAATTGAACATTTTAGCAAGAGTTCTCCCTCTTGATTAGTTTCTTTAGGTATATAGATTTTAATAGGTTTATCCTATATTATATGTCTATATGAGAGAGTATATACCATATACATCTTTTTGCTTCTGGGATAGCTCACTCAGGATGATCTTTTCCAGATCCCACCATTTGACTGCAAATTTCATGATTTCTTTGTTTTTTATTGCTGAGTAATATTCCATTGTGTAGATATGCCACAATTTGTGCATCCATTCCTCCACTGAGGGGCATCTGGGCTGTTTCCAGCTTCTGGCTATTACAAGTAAGCTGCTACAAACATGGTTGAGCAAAATGTCCTTATCGTGTACTTGAGACTCTTTTGGGTAGGTTGCCTCTTTTTAAATTAGTCGGTTTTTATATCATGTTGACATTTAATTAGCAAACATACATCCAGAATAAGTATTAGACCCCATACCCACGAGTATCAGGGAAAGGTAATTGAAGAAAAGGAGGAGGAAGAGGAGAAGAGAAGAAGAAAGAAGGAGAAGAAGAACAAAGTTTGGGAGGAGATGTGTTGCAGGTGTCTTGGAGAAATGAAGGCATCGCTTGTATAAACGTATAAATATTTCAAATAATATAATCTATGGAATTTTATGTAAGAAGTGGGAAATAGTAAGAGCTGGAGGGGACAGGAACTCCACAAGGAGAGCAACAGAACAAGATAATTTGAACACAGGGAACTTCCCAGAGACTCATACTCCAACCAAGGACTATTCGTGGAGATAACCTAGAACTCCTGCACAGATATAGTCCATGGCAGTTCAGTTTCCAAGTGGGTTAAATAGTAATGGGAAAAGGGACTGCCTCTGACATAATCTGATTGGCCTGCTCGTTGATCACCTCCCCCTGAGGGGGGAGCAGCCTTACCAGGCCACGGTAGAGGACAATGCAGCCACTTTTGATGAGAACTGATAGCCTAAGATCAGAAAGGAGAGGAGAACCTCCCCTATCAGTGGACTTGGAGAGGGGCATGCATGCAGAAAGGGGAGGGAGGGTGGGATCGGGAAGGGAGGAGGGAGGGGCTTATGGGGGGATACAAAATGAATAAAGTGTAATTAATAAAAAATTTAAAAAAAAACCTAAATAATAACTTACTTGAGATGGAATGTTAACTTAATTTTACATGTTAGAAACAATATTTCTAAAAGAAGTCAGATGAAAATACTCACTACCTTGGTCAGTTTTCTTATATAGACTATATATATAGTATCACAGACCATACATTTTTCTATAGTGTAAGAACTGGATTTTTATCAGACAATAGTTATGGGTTGTCAGTGTAACAGAGAAACAACCAAGAAGTAGGGAGCAGCAAAAATGTTTTCCTATAGCTTTCTTTCAGCATGTATGAAAACAGGCACAGCACTTCACAAAAATAACCAAATTTGAAAGCAGAGTATTCAGGAACTCATTACAAAATGTGTAAGAAATGTATGAAAAATATGTACTTGAAACAAGACACAAATCTCTTAGTTATCAGTGAAATACAAACTTAAACCATAAGATTTCTAAAAATCAACATCAACTGTTGGTGGATGTATGTAATTCTTGGAACTCATATATACGAGATTTCTTAATTATAACACAAAAAAAGCACCGTGAGAGCCAAAGTTTTAGTTTTAAGTTTTAATTACTGTGCCTGCGAGATTCATGAAAAACAAAATGCCACTAACCTATAAGCTACTTCCCCAAGGACAGGTATTTCCTGAAATGCTGAAGGTCATTGTTTGTGAAAAACAACAAGCCACATGTTTTCACTTCCTTAGTCCAGGTGGAGTATTGTAGTGTCCATCTTCTCAGAGACAACGTGGTTGTACTAAAAGAAACATCGCAAAGGGAAACCTGCAATAAAATGAACGACTGGTTCCCCGCTCTCAATTTCAGACTCCTCCTAGGAACTCTGATGTTAGCCATTTCAGGGTCTTCACTCTTCCTACCTCTATTAGCGCTTGCATCACTGACAACTAAATTATAATTCCTTCCTCGGTTCCAATAAGCTGATGCTTCTTAGATCCCAATTTAAACAGTTGCCCATCACAGAGTCAAGGATCTGACTCAGAATACAACTCAAGGGAGGAATATGAGAGTCAAAGTTATGTTTAAATTTTAATTACTGTGCCTAAGAGCACTATGAGACCTGATAGACTAGGGTCAGATGGAAGGGGAAGAGGACCTACCCTATCATTGGACTGGGGGAGGGGCATAGGAGAAGAAGAGGGAGGAAGGGTGGAATTGGGAGGGCGTGGGAGAGGGGCTACAGCTGGGATACAAAGTGAATAAACTGTAACTAATAAAAAGAAAAAAAAATAAAAATGCCACTAACCTTTAAGCCACTTACCCAAAGACAGATATTTCCTAAAATGCTGGGGCTATTGTTTATGGGACATAACAACCCATATGTTTTTGCTCCCTTAAACAAGCTTGTTTGACCCAAATGCACTGGATGTGTTAGTTTGGATGTAGGCAGAAAGGGTATATGGACAGGAAATATGTCAGGATGTATGCTTATGCCTGATCAGACCTGGGAATGAGGTACACCAGAACATATCCTTGACTGTGATCAGACCTGATTGGAAATATGATGGCTTTATGGTTTGGTCTTTTTAAGTCTTTGTAAAGTGTGACTTGTTATTTTCTAGGAAGCCAGAAATGGACCTGGTTAGAGTCCATCTTCCTGGGCATTATTCAGTTAAAGCCTACTTCTAATTTGGCTCAAAAATTGTAGAACTGGTTTTTCTCTTGAGATTTTCAGGTTTAACAGAATGTGTCTTACAATGAATACACTCTACATATACTTCGCAAATAGAAACAAAATCTGTCAGTATTAATTTTACTTATATTGATAAGAACTTTTCTTATCCCAAGAGCCATAAACACCAAAAATGTCCATCAAAATGTGAGTAGAAGAGCAAATTGTGATATAAAATTCTAAACTTTCAATGTCTTTATTATTATCTTAGTTATTAATCATTGTTATTGTGTTCAGGAGTGATGGGTACCTGTTTATATAGAGATCCACAAAGGATTCTCTCTTCCCCAATACCCTTCACTTCCCAATAGCTCCTCAGATAAGTGTGGAATTTCATGATCCCCTGCAAAATTGATGCTGGAACTTTGGCTATTTTCATCTTGTGCAAGGCTTCTCCATGTGATCAAAGCTGCTGTAGGTGATGATTCCTTGAAGACATATACCACCCCTGAATGTTACAGTCTTTCCACCTGCCTCTTTCATGATGGTATCTGAGTCTTGGAGGTGAGAGCATGTCATAACTGCTCTATTTAGAATGTTTCAGTTCACAGTCTCTTACTCTGTGCAGTACATTGACCAGGTGTGGGTTCCTGTGTTAATTGCCATCTACTGTTAAAAAGAAACTTCTCTGATAAAAGTTGAGAGATGCACTAACCTACCAGTATAAAGACAAAATATTAGAGGACATTTTATTACTATGTCCATTTAGCAGAATAATAGTATTGTTTACCTCTAAGATCGTTTATCAAGACAGCCATGCTTTCATTTGAATCAATTAACATTGCTAGGCTTGAATTCTGTCTTGTGAGATGGGCTTTAAATACATCCAGAAAGTTATTATTTACTTCCATAAAGTTTGTGTAACTATTATACCATTGGGTATATCTTGCCAGGACAGTCATTATTGGACTTCACAATGATCATACCTGAACAACACTGTTGATTTTTTTTTCTGTCAATGACACGCATAATAACTTCAGTACTATGTAAGATAACCAGAAGAGATAATCCTTCTAGAATAGTACAAGCCTGAATTCTTTATGCTCTGAAACCAAACTATGCACTTTCTTTAGCTATAGCATTTTAAAAATCAATTTCTAGAGGGTAATTAAGGGCAATGGCAATTGCCTGTAATATTTGTATGGTAGTCATGAGACCCTACTGTCAACAGATGAAAAAGAGGTAATCCATAACTGGCACTAGATTTTCAATTTGACATCTGGGAAAAGCGTTGCTTTCTGGTTAGATGGTAATTTCATTTAAACTTCTTTAACACATGCGAATGTATATACTTTAGGAAGATTTTACAGTAGTAGGTTCCCATAAGGCATTTTCAAAGGTTTTAGTGTTAACCTTCTTGACACTCCTTCCTCTATTCTGCCTTTTCACCCTTCACCCCAAATTAAAAGTTCCTGTTCCATTACTTTTTTGTCCCTCCTTTATATGCCTTAATTTCACCTCTTTTCCCTTGAAATCCACCAATGGTCCTTTACTAGTTTCCTGCCTTTATTGGTACTTGAATTTAAACACACATATCTGGAGATTAAAATCTACCATCTACATATGAGAGAGAAATGTATAATTTGTTTTTCTGGATCTCTGTTACCTGGATCAGAATGATTATTTCCAGTTTGAAATATTTACTTGCAAAATTCATTATTTCATTTCTAAACAACTGAATGCTATTTCTTTGTGTAAATGTTCCACATTTTTATTATCTTTCATAAGTTCAGCTGTTTCCATTTCCTGGTTTTTATGAATAGAGCAGCAATAAACATGTATAAGCAAGTACCTTTGTAGTAGTTTTAACTTGCATTTCCCTGATGACTAAGGATGTTGTGTATCTGAACAAATATTTCTCAGCTATTTTCCAATTGTGTTTTTAATTACATTTTTAGTGTAGGCATTTGAGTGTTAAGACAAAATATGCATCATTATTCAATCCATCCAGTAAAATATCTGTAAGTTCATCTGCTTCTAAAGGCTTGTACATGTACACAGGCAATAGAAGATGAATATTTAAAAAGGATAAATAATATTATCTCACAATTAAGTGAATATCATTAGAAATGGACATATGAGTCTCAGCATCTCTTTGATGCCACTGCTGGGTGTCTCTCAGAGGGCATCTCTGTCAGGTTCTTATCTCCAAGTTTAGCAGAGCATCCTTCATAGTTTCAGGAGTTAGCATTCTCAAAATAGGGTGGGTCTTTGGTTGGGCCAGGCATTTTCTGGATTTTACATTTAGCTTAAAAATTAGTATACATGCTAATTTTTATTCTAATGATACTATTTCATTATTAGTTATCCACTTAAAACATAGTAATAAAATAATCAAGGACAGAAAGACAATTCTGTACTATGTAGACTTATCTCTGTGGACATTTTGCCATATGTTTTCATTTTTATTCTCATAACACATTTTATGAAGCAATAATATACAATGCAAGATTATGAAAAACTGTATTTTAGTTATGATTGTTGAAACCTTAAGCACATACTAACAATTTTATTTTTTTCAATGCTGTAACATATTGAAATCGAATCCAAGATAAGGTTATTAATAAAAATATAGACCTTTATTATCTTTTACTAAAATTTAATAAAAACATTAAGACCAAAAATAGTTTCTCCAAATTCAATCTCCTTTAAGTTAAACGTTCTCTTGTTATGTTCATTGCAGTCTTAGTTTGCCCTCTGAAAGCTTAATTTTAATATGAACAGTTTTTAGCAGATCCTCCAGATAAGGCCAGAGTATAAGAAGGTCAGATAATGCTTTTGAATTTATGCCATGGTCTTTTTGGTAATTTATTTGGAAATTCCTCATAAAGTAAGGATCTAATGCTTATTAATTTATATGCTTAAGCAAGAGACTCCACTGATTCATTTATTAAATATCAAAGACCGTATGTTTTCAACCTTTTTCTTACTTACTGATTAATTGCCTCAGCCAATAAAGATGGAAGCAAGAAGATATATTCCCTAACCATAGTAAGTATTTGATCTCACTTTTATCTTAATGAAAGGTGACACTTTTCTATATACTTGCTGAAAAGTTCAAATGATATCATTGAAAGTGAGTTTTCTTGTGCGGCTATAGATTTTACAATACTTAAGGAATGTGATATAGTCTCTTAGATATAAGGGGAATGAATGCTTTACAAATTTAATGGAGGAGACAGAACAGCCATGGGACCTGGGAGAACTTACATCTCTAGACTAAAAATACCCTTTATGGTGGCAGGTAGCACACCGGAACACGTTGCTCAAAGAATATTAATAGGGATTATAAATGTTCGGGGACAATAGTGGAAAGCAGATAGGAAAAGATTTTGGTAGAATAAAGATACAAAATAGTTAGTAAAACAGAGTTTTTAAAAACTCATTTTTAAGAAAACACTCAAAGTTGATAGTGATGTAAAGTTAATAAACTTTAATTTTTTTTTTTTTTTTTTTTTTTTTTTTTTTTTTGAGCACTGAGTAAACCAAGTTTACTGAGGGAACTTTAAAGAAAAAGATCTTTCTGGCTTCATATTGACTTCATGGAACCTAGCATCCTCTCTTTCACTCACTCCTTGAGTTTTCCCACCCTTATCACGAGGCCAGAAACTACTTCAAACCTAGGGTTCAAAACATTTTATTCATAGCTGGTTGGATAATATTACACATATAAAATTTTAATTTACTTTTACTAGTTAAATTACTATGACTATAAGAAAGAGAAAGACATCACCTCAAACTGAGGAGGCACCCCAACATACCTCAGAGATCACAGAATTCACTAGGATAATGAAGCACAGTGGAGTGGAAAACCTTACAGACAACTGTTGCTGGGTTTACAATGCTGTAAATTGGAAATGTTAAGCTTTTGGATAGTTACTATTTGTGTTCAATTGGTTTCTTAGGAATATAAAAGTCAATAGTATTCTATAAATTACTGTAAAAAGAGAGGAGAAATTTCTATTTATAGGTCCCTTAATTTGAAATTTCTGGTTTCCTTGAAGATCAGTTTTGTCATGTGATGTTTTGCTGCATTTGGGGCACATGATGTTTTCCTGGAGGTTGGCTTGTGAGACAGGGCACATGATGTTTTGCTGTCTCATGCAAGGGGTGTGACTTTGGCTAGCTGAGAACATCTGTGGGTGGACTTTGTGGAGAGGAAATATACAGAAAGCTTTGCACAATAAGACATTGCTTCTTGCATCAACATCACTGCACTGATCTTCATGTTTTGACACTTGACTTTGCTGAGAGGAATGTTTCATAGAACTTCTTGGGGCAATCCTACTGACTCTTGCAGCTTTTGCTGACTATGTGTTGCTGCTTGGTGTTGGCCTTTGGACTGAGCAGCTGATATCCTGATGACTGAGTTCAGTAATCCCCTAAAGACCCATTGACCCTAATCAGCAGGAAGTAGATAAAAAAGATCTACAGTTCTTTTCCCTAATAGTCTCCTAACTAAGGTCAGGGGTCGGGAAGGGAGCTAATTGTGTTTAAGAACCCCAAATAAAGTAGGTTTGGTGAAAAATCTAAACCTACAGGCCCTTTTAATATTTTTGACTGAGACTTGGTGTTAAAGTGTAGACCTATAAGAAAGCTAATATGAAACTAGTTCAGTTAACAACAACACTACCCACGCATAGTCTACTCTGTTACTGGTTTCTAGACTTCAAATCAAAATTGGTTAGAAGATGTAAAGTAAATAAATAAATAAATAGAAGCTAACTTATATTAATAAGTGGAACAATTCATAAAAAAAAACACTTAATGGTAAATAATTATATACCAGATTTTGGTGTTCTCAGCTTTATAAACAAGTATGCATCTATAAAAGTCTAGATAGGTCCATGAATGACTTACTATAATACACTGCTTTTGTCTCTAAATAGATCATACTAACTAAAATCAATAAAGAAATAGCAGAGGTGAGAAACATCAGAGATTACCAGGCTTGCAAGAGTATTTCTTCCACCAGTAATTGCATTTTTTTCTCATAAACCCATAGAATCTTCTTTAAACTGAACACATTATGG
>NW_026596073.1:17966540-18166826 GCF_907164565.1 Psammomys obesus
CATACCATACCATACCATACCATACCATACCATACCATACCATACCACACCATAAAACCCTTACATAAATAAGCTTATAGAGAGAAACCCCATTATCATTTTAATAAATCTCAAAACTTGTAATCAACCTTTAGAACATGGCTTTATGATCAAATCTACAAACACGAGCAACATAAAAAACAACTCAATGCAGAAAGACTATGTATGGTAAATTTATAATCAACAGTATATGAAATGTGGAAAAACTAAACATTTCTATTAGAATCAGGAATGAGAGAAGGGTATCCACTGCTCATATTATGTATAGTGATCAAAGTATTGCTAGAGCAGTGAGACAAAGTAAATAAACAAAATACAAATAGGAAAAAGAAGAAATAAAAGACCATATGAGCCTATACATATAGTAAAAAGTCCATAGGAAATCTTTTGTATGTGATATATTCCTTGTGGAATGTAACAAGGTTTAATAAGAGTGGTAAGATCATTATTCTTTCTATATACACATAATGAACTTAAAAATAATTAAATGTAGAAAAATATCCATTCACAAACATCAAAAACTTTCTAGAAGTACAGCTATTTAAGGAGGTGAAAGATATCTGCAATGAAAGTTTTAAGAGATTGAGGAAAGTAATTTAATAAAATTGTAAAAGATGGAAAGGCAGTCCATGTTTATGAATTGGCAGAATGACTGAAAAAATGATTACATCATCAGAAATAATATACTGATTCAGTTCAACCCCTGTGTTATTCCAGAGGTATTCTTTACAAGGAAAACAATCTTAAACGTTTGGAGGAGAATGTGTCTGTATGTGCGTCTCTATGAATGCACATACAGATCATGAAGATAAAAGAGATTATGAGGTAAGGAAAAGTTGTGGGGAGAGGGAAACTGCCTACTGGAACCCATAGGACATGAAAACATAAGGGAGACTATTTAATAGTTGGAAGAGTTCAATTAAGAGCGGTCAGAATATAAGATAAACATACTAAAATCTATACTCGTAAAGAAGCTAAACAATAGGAAGACCCTAGGGAAGATGCTCAATCCTCATTCAGAAGGACAAACGCGATCATAGCAGAAGACAGCGACCAGGACCGGAGCCTACCACAGACGGCCTCTGAAAGACTCTACTGATTGAGGTATCGAAGAAGAGGTTGAGACTCCTAGCCAAACTTTGGGCAGAATGCAGGGAATCTTGTGAAAGAAGGAGGAGAAAGAAAGACCTAGAGGGGGCAGGAGCTCCAAAAGGAGAACAGAGCCAAAAAAACAAAACCAAAACAAAACAAAACAAAACAAAACAAAACAAAAAAAACCCAAAAACAAAAAAACAAGACAAAACAAACAAAAACCAAAACCAAAACAAACAAACAAACAAAACAAAACAAAACAAAAAAAAAAGCTGAGCCCTGCGGTCCCTGAAAAGAATGATATCACAACCAAGGACCATGCACGGAGAAGACATAAAATCCCAGCTCAGATGTAGCCTGTAGACTCAGTCTCTAAGTAGGGTCCCTAGTAAGGGAGCAGGGGCTGTCTCTGGCATGAACTCAGTGGCAGACTCTGTGATCACATCACATTTGGAAGGTGCAGTGTTGCCAGTCCACAGAGGAAGACAATGCAACCAGTCCTGAGGAGACCTGATAAGCTAGGGTCAAGTAGAAGGGCGGAGAACCTCACATATCAGTGGACTAGGGGAGGGGCATAGGGGGAGAAGAGGAAGAGAGGGTGAGATTGGGAGGAGATGAGGGAGGGGACCACAGCCAGGATACAAACTGAAAAAATTGTAATAAATGATAATAATAAAAAAGGGAAAAAAAGGTGTAATTAAACTTGAACCTTACTATAATTATAATTATCGTTAATTTAAGTGGACATTTAAATAAATTCACAAGAGACTGTAATAAAAAAAAAAGAGTGGTCAGAGGGTGGAGAGGATTGCTGGGGAGAGGAATGAATGAGTAAAACGTGTAATGATATATACGCATTAAAAGATCCTAATCCTATCATATTCTATTTTGTTAAACATTAACGAACATATACTACTCCTAACGAATTGATATCTTTAGAACATTGGTACTCATGAGCATCTAAGCGATAGTTTTAAAATGCCATCTCTATCACCACAGTCTTCATCTTCATCTTCTATTAGGAGTATGATCTTCTTGGTTAACATGCTTTAGAAATAATCAACTTATATCCTTACAGCAATCACCAGTAGTTTGTAGAAAAATCTATATAATTGTAAAATGGGTTGACAGATATGAAATATCATGTTTTCTAGAATCTACCTATTTATTCTTTCTTCTAGAAATACAGAATTGCACTTTTTGGTATCATTTCTTTAGTTTTTTTGAAAATTGTTCTCTGGACTTTTCTGAAATACTAGTTAGTGAAGCTGAAAATCTTTCATCATGTTTGGCTACAGACAGACAGTTCAAGTGATGTTGATATACTCCTTCCCATCTTTGTTTTCAATGCCCTGCCAGCTCAGATTTTAGCTCAACAAACTACAAATTGAATATTTTGTCCCAGTTAAATGAGCTTCACTATTTGAAATTACTTTTCTCTTTCCTTTTTTTTTTCTAAAAATATAACTCTTGTTCGTACTTACATTTTGGCATGGGAAATTGAAATCTTATAGGTTTATTTAAGTATTATGTTTAAGATTTACCATATATTACAATTTAATACAGTGAGGATTTTTTTTAATTTTATTTTTTTCTTATCAGTTACATTTTATTAACTCTGTATCCCAGCCCTGTCCCGATCCCTCATTCCCTCCCAGTCCCTCCCTCCCTCCCTCATCTCCACCGTGCCCCTTGCCAAGTCCACTGCTAGGGGATTTTTAACATAGTAAAATGTTGTTTAAAATACATCAATTTTGAGTAATTTTCTGGTGCTTTTGAAGATTTTTAAGAAGTTTCAGTTATGTTATATGTGTAGATCCATGTGTCAAGAATGACATGGGAATGCAAATGACTCCAGGGTAGAAAAGGGTCTCAGGTTCCATGGAACTGGTGCTGCAGATATTTGTGTGCTATCCGATTTGCATATGGAAAACCAAACTCGGGTTCTCTCCAAAAGAAGTAAATGCTGTTAACCACGGAGCCATGTCTTCAGCCAACACTTAAGTAAATTTTACTTATGTTTGTCACAGAATTTAAGAAACAGAGTTTCAGACTTTATATCTTACTTTGGAGATTGTATTATCAATTACAGAAGAAAAAAAATGAGAAGCAGCCCAATAAGCAAAAGCTGTGACTTGTCTGATGTTATATATATATATATATATATATATATATATATATATATATATATATGAATGTTATAGTGAATTTTGCTATACTGTCACATACCTACAGGATATGGTGATGCATTGTGGTTCTGTCTTCTTATGAGGTGGAGTTGCTGACCACCACTCCATGTGGGCAAAGGTAGCAGAAACAGTGAGCAGGGTTTGGTATGGTGGAAAGAACTTCCAGGAGTCAGCTTCAGAGTGGAGGCTCATTTTCTTGTTCCAGGGGTGAGGTAGGTGAGTTCTTAGAGTTATGGGCTGGAAGGGATGATTGGTCGTAACACAGTACCTGCTTGTCATATGGGCAGGAAGGAAAGATTAAGACTTCTGTGCTTTCAGGAAGTTACGTGCAGAGTCATTCTTGAAATAAGGTCAGACATCTGTGTTCAGAGATGTTTTCTGAAAAAGGACAGGCAGAAAAGAGAAAGCCCAACTAAGAAGGGAGTCCTCCATTTTGTGCCAAGCTCAGAGACATCTGTGACATCTGGACGTGGTAGATGAGACATGCATAGCAGGGTCCTCCAACAGTGCATGTACTACCTTTATTCTCACCCTTCAAGCAAAAAAAAAGCAAAGCTCCCAATAAAAGCTTACAGTGTCATGGAAGCCACTGTCTAATGTGGTATTTTGTAACTCACCAATACATACCACAGTGGCGTCTATCTTAGTGTTATGAAAGGGCGTGGCTAACACACAACTGGATACCATGTCTTCTGGGTCCAAGTCTGTCAGTCTTTCAACTCTAAACATCACTTTCCAAATTCAACAGGGGTGCTAAATAATGACTGATGCCTACGTTCCTTGCCATTTTTCCTTTTACCACATTAAAATAATGTGAAGTTTAATTTGAAATGTCACATTTCCAGGCCTCTGTTCTTAGTAGAAACAGATTTCTCTATGTGCCTCCATTGAGATTTTATACTGGGTAACAGTTTGCTGTGGGCTTGGTCTCATGCATTGCAAGATGTTTGCATCCTTGGCTTCTTTCTGATACCTGTACTAGCATCCTGAAGTCATGACAACTAAAAATTTATTCAGACATTGCCAACCATCCCCTGAGGAATAAAAGTGCCTGCCAATGAGAATCACAGCTGGAGCGATTTAGGCTAAAAAAAGCATACTTTGTCCTCTTTCCCTGAAGTTTCTTCTTAGTCTGGCGTTAAACTGTGAAGTGTGTTTAGTCCTGTGGAAGTCAAACATTTTGAAGACATAAAGAGCTTGAGAAATGCTTTTGCCTCCTTCACTGCCCCTTCTGTAGTTTGTCCTATAGGAGATAGTATAAGAATACGATGTAAGTTCTAGTCTCTAAAATATGCAAAAGAGAGAATTACTATCAAGGCAAAATAAAAAAATAAAAATAAAAAACATTATTGTACGATTGAGCTTCCTAGCTGAAATTCGTAAAAAAAGCTTTACTCGTAAGCATAACTGAGTGTGTTACCAATGTCCTAATATAATATCGTCTTAGGAAATCATTGTGGATAATCAGTCAGATGAGTATAACTTTGTATCTCTTTGTAGCTTTTTTGACAAAGTGCTTCAAAGGAGTTGACAAATCATTATATGCAATATTTACATGGAATTTTGCTCCCCTCTATCTTTTAAATCAGGGTGAATATTCCTTAACATAATGTGTCACTGCAACCATTTAGATAACGTCTTTTTATGTAGGTCTCTTTATGTTAATCTTACTGTTCTTAATCTCAGCATTTTCACATAGAAATATAAAGACAGTAAATTGCATTCTAAATTCACTTATTCTTTTCCCCCCAAAGACATGGGTTTCTGAGCAGGCAAGGCTGCTTAGGGGAAAAAGCACTTGCTCTTAAGTCCAGTGAATTTCATCGCCAGGCCCTACGTAGTGAAAACAAAACTGGTTCCTGCAAGTTATCTTTTGACCACTTCTGATTTTTTCAAAGACTTGAAGTTTTTGTTGTACAAATTGTTCACTTGTGAAGGACGTTGTTTCCTTGATTTCTTTCTCTGCCCGTTTGTCATTTGTGTATAGAAGGGTTATGGATTTTTTTGAGTTAATGTTGTAGCCAGTCACTTCCCTGAAGGTGTTTATCAGATGTAGGAGTTCCCTCATAGACGTTTTGGTGTTGCTTATGTGTAATGTGTACTATTGTAGCCTCTGCAAATGATACTGTGACTTCTTCCTTTCAAGTTTGTATCTCTTCAATCCCCTTCTATTCTCTTATTGCTTGAGTTACAACTACTGTATCAAGTAGATATAAAGAGTGGATGGCCTTGACTTGTTCCTGTGTTTAGTGGAATTTCTTTGAGTTTCTCTCCCTTTAATTTGATGTTCACTGTAGGCTTGCTGCAAGTTGCCTTCATTATGTTTATGTATGTCCCCAGTTTTCCTAATTTCTCTAGCACATTTATCATGAAGTGATATTAAATATTTTCAAAACCTTTTTAAGTATCTAATGAGATGATCATGTTTTATTTTGTTTATATGATGGATTATATTTGACTGATTTTTCATATGTTGAAACATTCTTGCATCTCTTGGATGAAGCCTACGTAAACATTCTGGGTAATCTTCTTGATGTGGTCTTAGATTCAGTTTGTGAGTATCTTTCATTAAATGTTTTTGCATCTGTTTTCAAAAGGGAAATAGACTTGTAATTCTTTTTCTTTGTTGACTACTTTCTTTGGGTGTCAGGGTGACTGTAGTTGGCAATATTTCTTTTGATTCTATTTTGGGGAGTAATTTGAAGAGCATTGGCATTAGCTCTTTGAAAGTCTGGTAGTATTCTTCACTAAAAAGTTCTTGCACTACATTTTCCTTTGTATTATGCTTGTTTGATTTGTTTTTGTTTGTTTATTTTTGGTTGGGAGACTTTTAATGAATACTTCTATTTCACTAGGGTTTATAGGTCTATTTAAATTGTTCAGCTGACCTAACTCTTTTAGAGTTTCTAATTTTGTGAACTACAAGGGGTTTTGTTATTTGTTTTTTGTTTGTTTGTTTTTTTGAGAAACGGTTTTTCTGTGTAACCTTGGTTGTCCTAGACTCACTTTGTAGACCAGGCTGGCCTTAAACACACAGAGATACACAAGTCTTTGCCTTCCCTAGTGCTGGGATTACATGCGTGTGCCACTGCACATGGCTGAAGTACAGATTTTTAAAGTATGACCCAATTATTCTTTGGAATGCTTGGTGTCAGTTGTTATGTCCTTTTCCTTGGTTCTGATTTTGTTAATGTGGATATTCCATCTCTGTCTCTTAGAAGATTGAATGAGGGTTTATCCTATTGATGTTCTCAATGAAGCAAATATATTTCCTTGATTCTTTGTATTGTTCTCTTTCTTTCTATTTTATTGATTTTAGGCCACATTATGATTTTTTCAACAGTCTTTTGTGAACTTGCTTTGTTTTTATCTACAGCTTTCAGATGTATTGTTAAGTTGCTAGTGTGAGATCTCTCCAATTATTTTATGGAACTTACTACAATGAATTTTTTTCTCAGCCCTACTTTCACCATGAACCATAAATGCTGGTATGTTGTGCATTCATGTCCATCAAATTCTAGGAAGTCTTCAATTTCTTTATTTCTGTTTTGACATGGTGGTCATTCAGTAGAGAGCTGGTCACTTCCCATGAGTTTGTATGCTTTCTGCTGTTTCTTTGCTCATTGAAACCCAGTTTTAATCCGTGGTGGTATGACAAAATACAGTAGGTTATTTTAACTTTACTGTATCTGTTGAGACTTGCATTGTGACTGAGGATGGAATAAATTTTGGAGGTTTTGTGAAGTGCTGAAATGGTGTATTCGTTTGTGTTTGAGTAAAGTGTTCTGTAGATCTCTGCTAAATTCATTTTGTTTCTAAAATATGAGAGTTCCAGTATTTCTCTGTTTAGTTTTCTTCTGGATGGCCTGTCTATTGGTGAGAGTGGTGTATTGATGTCACCCACTATCAATGGATGAGGGTCGATGAGTATTTTATACTTTAGTAGTGTGTCCTTTACATAGGGTGCCCTTGTGTTACAAGAGGGCATTACAATCAATGCCCTCTTGCTATGTTGCTCTATTTTTCCTTTGATGAGTATGAAGTGCTCTTCTTCATCTCTTTTGATTGATTTTTGGTTTGAAGTTTATTTTGTTAGAATGGCTACACCAACTTGTTTCTTAGGTTCATTTGCTTGGAAAATATTTTTCCTATACTAAACTCTGAGGTAATACCTATCTTTGATGTTGAAGTCTGTTGCAGAAGGATGGATCCAATTTTATAGTCGTTTATGTTACTCTGTATCTTTTTATTGGGAATTTGAGTCTCTTGATATTGAGAAATATAAAAAACTAATGATTGCTAATTCATGTTATTTGTTGGTGGTGGTGTGTGTGTTTATGTGTTTCCTTTATTTTGGATTTGCGGATGTGAAATTATTTATTTCCTGTGTTCTCATGGGTATAGGTAACCTCCTTGGGTTGAAAATTTTCTTCTAGTATGTTCTGTAGGGTGGGATTTGTGGATAGATAATTCTTAAATTTAAATTCATTATGGAATAACTTGTTTTTGTTATCTATGTAGATTGGAAGATTTGCTGCATACAGTAATAGACTTGTATCTGTGGTCTCTTAGAATCTGCAATACATCTATTCAAGCCCTTCTGGCTTTTAGAACCTGTGCTGAAAAGTTGGGTGTATAGATCTGCCTTTTATATTACTTGCTGTTTTTCTGTTGAAGCTTTTAATATTCTTTAATATTATTTGTTCTGTATGTTTAGTGTCTTGATTATGGTAAATTGAGCAGACTTTCTTTATATGGTGTTCTGTAAGTTTCTTATACCTTTATAGACATATCCTTCTGGAAGTTAGAAAATTTTTCTTCTATGATTTTGTTTAAAATATTTTCTGGGTCTTTGAGCTGAGATTTTTCTCCTTCTTTTCTTATTTTAATTTTAGATTTTGTCTTTTCCTAGTGTCCCGGATGTCCTGGATTTTTGTGTCAGGAATTTTTTAGATTTACCATTTTTTGACTGAAGTATCTATTTCCTCTATTGTATCCTCTATGTCTGAGATTCTTCTCTCTCTTGTAGTCTGTCGATGATGATTGTGTCTGTATTTCTTATTTGATTGCCTAGACTTTCCATCTCAAGGATTCTCTCAGTTAGTGTTTTCTTAGTAATTAAAAAAAAATTGCATTAGTGTTCTGTCTGTATGTATGTCTGTATGAGAGTGTCAGATTCTTTTGGAACTGAAAGTACAGACAGTTATAAACTGCCACATGGGTCCTGGGAATTGAACCTAGTTTTGGTGGAAGAGCAGGAAGTGCTCTTAAACTGAAGCATTTCTCCAGTGCCCCTTTAAAGTAATATTTTGTTTTTAGTTAGTTTTTTTTTTAATTACTTTTATTTCTGTTTTCAGGTCTTAAAATAGTGTGACACATTTTCTTAAACTGTTCATTTTTTTTTTCTTTCTTAAAGGGATTATTAATTTCCTCCAATTTGGTTTGTCTTTTTTCTTTTAATTTCTTTAAGGAATTTATTCATTTTCTCTTTAAGTATCTCTAACATCTAAATAAGGCTGATCTTAAGGTCTTTTACTTGTGTTTCAGCTGTGTTTTCAGCACTTGCCATAGTAAAATAGCTAGGCTTTTGTGATGAAATATTGCCCTGGCTGCTGTTGGTTGTATTTTTATACTGGTTAGTAAGCATCTAGGTTTGTGTAATTATAAGTCTAGGGGCCAGTTTCTGAGTTCACCTTTGTTGGATGGGTGTTTTTGTTTGTTTGTTTGTTTGTTTGTTTTTGTTTTTTGTTTCTGTTTCTCAGGTCTTCTTGCCAGAGTGACCTGTGGTTGAGGAGTTCAGGCAGTTGGTGTGGTCCCTCTGACAGTTTGGGTGCCTCCACAGGAGTTAGATATGCTATAGAATGATGGGGATTGGTAGGGCAATTAGGGGTAGACTATGTGAGCACTGAGTAGGGACAGTTACGTGGTTGTCAGGCTACCTGCCATACTTCTTTTCACTGTGTCAGGGTGCTTCTTCTGAAGATGTGGGACATAATATCATGGTGAGGAGGGGTCTGCTATTTGGAGTTGTCTAGGCAAGCACTGAGAAAGAGGGAGTGGTGCAGGCATTTGGTCTTGGTTGCCATGGTTGCCTCTGCTAGGGTAGTTGGGGTCATCAAGCAGAATTGTGAGCTGGAGTATTCTGGGCAGGCTTTGAGGTAGTGTTGGCAGTCTGTAAGTAGGATGGGAGCTTACCTGGTATCCTGGATGCTGCCATGGCCTCAGAACAAGTTGCTCCTTTCCACATTTTTATTTGATACACTCTCTGTTCATATTTTTGTCCTTTCATCATTAATTTCACTTCTTTTATGCTTAAGAATATTTTTTTCTTTTTCTAATTTTTATTTATTTTTATTAATTACAGTTTATTTACTTTGTATCCCAGCTGTAGCCCTCTCCCAACTCTCTCTCAATACCACCCTCCCTCCCTCTTCTCCTATACTTCTCCCCCAGTCCACTGAGAAGGGAGGTCCTCCTCCTCTTTCAGCTGACCCTAGACTATCAGATCTCATCAGGACTGGCTTCATTATCATCCTCTGTGGACTGGTAAGGCTGCTCCCCCATCAAGTGGAGGTGATAAAAGAGCCAGCCCATGAGTTCATGTCAGAGACAGTCCCTATTCCTATTACTGTGGAATCCTCTTGGACACTGACCTGCCATGGTCTACATCTACGCAGGGGTTCTGGATTATTTCCAAGCATGATCCTTGTTTGGAGTATCAGTTTCAGAAAAGACACCTGTGTCCAGATTTTTTGGTTTGGTTTCTCTCCTTGTGGAGCTCCTGTTCCCTCCAGGTCTTTCTATCTCCTCCTTCTTTCATAAGATTCCCTGTACTCTGCCCAAAGTTTGGCTATGAGTCTCAGCATATGTTTTGATGCCCTGCTGGGTAGAGTATTTCAGTGGCCCTCCGTCGTAAGCTCCTGTCCTGTTCCCTGTTTTCTCCCTCTTCCAATGTAGGTCCCGTTTGCCTTTCTTTATGAGGATTGAGCATCTTACCCAGGGTCCTCCTTCTGGTTTAGCTTCCTTTGGTGTAGAGATTTTAGTATGATTATCCTCTATTATATGTCTAGTATCCACTTCTAAGTGAGTATATACCATGTGTTTCTATCTGCTTCTGGGATAGCTCACTCAGGATGATCTTTTATAGATCCCACCATTTGCCTGAAAATTTCAAGATTTCCTTCTTTTTAACGGCTGATTAGCATTCCACCATGTAAAGGTACGACAATTTCTGTATCCAGTCCTCAACTGAGGGACATCTGGGTTGTTCCCAGCTTCTGGCTATTAGAAATAAAGCTGCTACCAATATGGTTAAGCAAATGTCCTTGTTGTATACTTGAGCATCTTGTGGATCTATGCTTAGGAGTGGTATAGCTGGATCTTAAGGAAGCACTATTCCTAATTGTCTGAGAAAGTGCCAGATTGATTTCCAAAGTGGTTTTACAAGTTTACATTACCACCATCAATGAAGTAGGGATCCTCTTTCTCCACACCCTATCCAGCATGTGTTGTCACTTGAGTTTTTGATCTTATCCATTCTGATGGGTGTGAGGTGAATTCTCAGGGTCATTTTAATTTACATTTCCCTGATGACTAAGGTTGTTGAACATTTTTTTAAGTGTTTCTCTGTCATTTTATATTCCTATATTGAGAATTCTCTGTTTAGCTCTGTACCCCATTTTTAAATTGGATTATTTGGTTTGTTGCTCTTTACTTTCTTGAGTTCTTTATATGTTCTGGATATCAGCCCTCTATCAGATATAGGGTTGGTGAAGATTCTTTCCCAATTTATAGGCTGTCATTTTGTTCTGAAGACTGTGTCCTTTGCTTTACAGAAGCTTTTCGGTTTCATGAGGTCCCATTTATTGATTGTTGCTCTAAGAGCCTGTACTATTGGCGTTCTGTTCAGGAAGTTGTCTCCTGTGCCAATGAGTTCAAGGCTCTTCCCCACTTTTTATTCTAACAGGTTTAGTGTCTGTTTTCATATTAAGGTCTTTGATCCACTTGGATTTTAGTTTTGTGCAGGGCGATAAGTATGGATCTATTTCCATTTTTTTACATGTAGACCAGCACCATTTGTTGAAGATGCTATCTTTTTCCATTGTGCGGTTTTGGCCTCTTTGTCAAAAATCAGGTGTCCAGAGAGTGTGGGATTATTTCAGGGTCTTCTATTTGATTCCATTGATATACCCTTCTGTTTCTATGCCAGTACCATGCAGTTTTTATTACTGTTGCTCTATAGTACAGCTTGAATTTTTGTTTGTTTTTCAGACAGAGTTTCTCTGTGTAGCTTTGACTGTCCTACTGGACTTGTTTTGTAGACTAGGCTGGCCTCAAACTCACAGAGATCCACCTGCCTTTTCCTCCTTGTTTGCTGTGGTTACAGGCATGAGCTACTATGCCCAGGAAGAATATTCTTGATTCTACTGTGAATTACATGAAATATATAATATCTGAGGGCCTATGAGATGCATTGTCCCTGAAGGCCTTAGTAATTTTGTTAGTATAATGTTAAAAAAAGATGAAAATCTTATTCTTTGCTGTCTTGGAAGCAGCTAACCAGCTGTTCTTTTTTCACACCCTCTTTTTCTTTCAAAATTATGACTGGAAAATACCACCTAGACTGGGAATAAAAAGTTAGTAAGTGTTTCATTTCTCATCCTGAGTGGAATCTCTGTCATATCTCAGTCATACTTTTGAGGATGTAAGTCCACTCTCCGACCAATGTCATAACATTGACATTGCTAACCCTTGAAAAGAAATCTAAAAATCTAGCACATCACTTTTTTAAGACTTCTTCAAACTGTTATTATTCTTTATAAATAAACTATTACGATTTCAGAAGATTATGATTTGCTTCTGGTAAAAATATTTTCATGAACTCTACAATTTTATTAGATAGAAATCCATGGGTAGATGTTTAACTTTGAAAATATTTTACTTCATTTATTTTCTTTTTACCCAAAGAGTAGCATTTTCTCAAAGACATCTTAGATTTTTTTCATCATCCTTTATAAATATGGCTGTAAATGATTATATTTTCTGATATATCTTTTCCTTTGTTTTTTGCACATAACATTGGCTAACTTATATGTACAATTTTTACCTTTCAGATAAGAAGGGACAAGCTAACAGCCAGCAGTGTGAGATTGTTCCTTTGCTTCATGTATGCAGTTCTTTAGGGTCCCTTTAAAATTTTTCTTACATTCATTTATTCATGTCTTCATTTTCACATGTTTACAGGTTCTTTGTAAGGGTTCCAGTGGTGCTCTCAGCTGAGCTTTGATGAAAGCACTGGCAAGGGCTCTTTCCCATGGATCTACTGTGCAAGATCCCAGACATCAGCCAAGACTCAACATGTTACTGTACAGTCACACACTACTAAGTATCATGAGGAAGATTAAATAGCCAGGTCTGAGATACAAAAGAAGCTGATACTGATACTCCAACCAAGGACTATGCATGGACATAACCTAAGACCCCTGCACAGATGTAGCCCATGGCAGTTCAGTATCCAAGTGGGTTCCATAGTAATGGGAACAGGGACTGCCTCTGACATGAACTGATTGGCCTGCTCTTTGATCACCTCCCCCTGAGGGGGAAGCAGCACTACCAGGCCACAGAAGAAGACAATGCAGCTACTCCTGAGGAGACCTAATTGACTACAATCAGAAGGAAGGAAAAGAAGAAATCCCCTATTAGTGGACTTGGGGAGGGGCATGCATGCAGAGGGTGGAGGAAGGGAGAGGTTGGGAAGGGAGAAGGGATGGAACCACAGGGGGGATACAAAGGGAATGAAGTGTAATTAATAAAGAATTAAAAAAAAAGTAGTATGTCCTTGGAGGCTTGCAAAGGCTACCTTCAAAAAACTTCTACTAGATCTGCCTGTATCATGGCTCATTGAATCTGCTTGTTAACAGCAGATATGATACAGAGGAATCCACAACTTTCCACAGTAAATAATGGCAAAAACTGGTTTGTTGTTCTTGTACTATTCCTGGGAGATATTTTATACATTGAAACACGTAAAATTCATAATATTTACAAGCAATTTTGGTCAGTCTATGCAATATGTTTCTACAGATAGGTAAATATGTTAATTTAAAAAAGACTCTTTCAGGGCAATAATATAGCTCAGCAGATAAAAGCATTTAATATCAAGCCTGATCCTGATTGGCCTAAAGCCGATTACCAGAATCTACCCACCAAGTTGAAGGAGATCATGAACTCCAACTGTCCTCTGAACTTTATGTGCATGCTATGGCATAGATATACTCACATAAAGACTATGAAGTCAGGAGAAAAAAGATTTCTAGAATGGCTAACTACTATCTGAAATTTTGAATAAGTTTCTTTACTTGTATTGAGACTAAACTTTCACATCTATAAAATAGGATTATTTGTTCCTGTAGATTTGGAATGAAATCAATATTTATTGTCTAAGATTAGCTACTGTTAAAAATAAAAAACAAAAATCCCCAGTAAAGAACTTTTAAAAATTGAGTAATAAGCATGGGTTATAGGTAGTCTAAGTATACTGTGTGTGCTTCGACGAGTACATCTTGCTTTTCCTGCCTTTGTGTTGAGCGTATCATTTTTCATTCCAATGATTCAGTGGACAGATGCAGAGTGGCATAAGATGAGGATGGTCTATACTATGGAGAAATTACCACCTTCAAAGCTCTTATGAAGGAAACAAGCTTTATCCTCATTAGAACTCTGAGTTCATGTGACAGTAGTGGTGGACCTGTTGTGACTGTGCTCCATAATATGAATAGCAGCAAGTAATAAAACCTGGGACTCTATCCAGTCCAACTATTTATAGATAAAGGCTCTATCTTCTGCCACCCACCAAAGTATGTAAAGTACAGGAAAAAATCAGGTTAAGAATCTAATTAATGATTCCAGATAATTTCAATTAAGTAAGTAGTTCACACTCAGAATAAGAAATCTTAGAAACAACATGAATCTTGGGGGAAAAAAAGCTATATTTGATTTTTTTTTCTTAATTAAATGAGAGCTAAGAGTGTGAATTGTGCTCAATGCTCAAAGTATGACTGTTATTATAAATGCTAACAGTTTCAAATAGAAAATTTAGAGTAGAAAAGGGTCACAGACTACTCTGAAGTGAAATATGAGCACATGGCTTGAGCTCGGTTTTTCTCAGTAACTGTAACCCCAGACATGTCAACTTCAGAGATTTTATTATCTTATCAACACTCACCAAAGCGTAGTGAGTATTTTATTTTTGTAAAACTTCCTAGCATCATTGAATATACACCAGTTTTAGCACTTATTGAACAAAATTTGTTTTAAAGGGACAGAGAAGATGAAATGACCTTCACTTTATTTCAAATGAATAACGAGAACAATGAACAAGGAACCTAGTGATTATAATCACAGAGGAGAGCCAAGGTTTTTAAGTTATCAGGTCAAACTGAAGTTTGGAAGAAACTCTGGAATTATAAGCTAGACAAGGAAGAAAAGAATCTTATTTTTGAATGAATCATATGATTCCTTGTCTTATTTTCTGTTGCCAAAGATAATAACAACAGTTTTTAGAGAAAACAAATGAACAAACAAACCATAACAACAACAACAAAAAGCAATAAATATTATTTTGAAAGATTCATTTAGAACAATTATATGTTATTCATTCCAATTTTCAAACTTTTCATGACAAGGGATCCTGTTTATGAGTGACCCAGTCAAAATCATAGCAGTCAATGGCTTACATGTATTTTAGCTTCATTGTTGCTGTACCACATAACTGACAGAAAGGAAAGGGGTGAGTTTTTTTGGTTTGGTTGGTTTTGATTTCTTCTTTGGTTTTGTTTTTTGTTTTGTTTTGTTTTGTTTTGGCTCATGGTATCAGAAGTTTCAGTCCATCATATTAAGGAGAGCATAGATAAATGGAGCCATTACGATCATGGTGGCCAAGGAGCACAAGGAGACAGCTTGCCACAGCACAGAAAAACAGTCACAGGAAGAGGCCAGGTCACAGGAAGAGGCCAGGGCAAGATACAATGCCAGCAGAAGCTGTTAATGAAATGCTTTCTCCAGTGGGGTCTCACTTCCTAATCTCCACCACCTCCCAGTAATACCAACCTGAGATGAAGCCATTAATTATGCTGCAATCCCCAAGAATCAACAACTTATTTTGAAAGCCCTCAGTTGTCAATTAAATTCTCAAATCTTGAACCTGTCTGGGGAAGATCAAATTCGAACATTCGAACTAAAGGAAAAAGCCTAGCTAGTAAGATAAAAACCACTGTTTACAGTGAAACTTAATATAAGCAACAGCAGCAGAGTTGTTCTTAAGCATGCACTAATAATGATGCACATAGTTTCGTGCTCAGTCATTCTCACTGATCATGAAAAAGAGGAAGCACGGGTTAACTACAAAAGAATAATGAAGAAAATGTTGGCTGTTTTATTTGTCAACTTCTATGTTTCCTCCTGATGAACCTGACTGTTTTTAATGCCTCATGAGAAGAAAATAGAGACTGAAGTTCAAAAAAAAAAAAAAAAAATATATATATATATATATATATATATATATAAGATGCTTGTCTCCTCTTTTATTAGTACATGAATTCAGTGACTGGGGAGAAATAAAACTGATCTTTGCTTTAGTTTCGTATGGTTTGTTACTTCAAAAATCGAATAATGGCAGTCTTCCTTTGAAGCTAGATAAAAATCCATAGGTAACTATGATAAATTGACCTAAAAAGCCGACCATAAAGTCTTGTATGTCTCATTCCATTTGCCTGGATAACTGAACCTTTTTGATCTATGTTTATTGTTTTATATTTATAGCATATGGTCTAAAATGAATGAATGTCTACAGTCTAAAAACCATAAGATATAGCTTTTTGCTTCAGTTGAGACCTAGCTCACATGTTTATGTTCTTTCTCTATCTTTTTGGGAATTGTGAAGTCTGTGAATTGTTCTTAAACTGTAAGCTGAATTTTTATCGAGAAGAAAGCATTTAGGGCTTCCAATTAAGACATACTATAGATCTTTTCAATATCAATGTCGTAATGTACTAGGAAAATTGCTTGTTCATCATGTTGTGAAGAAATCAGATCCTGTAAGCTGACTTTATGATTTAATAAGTATAGTGAGAATTGTGACTAACAATATGCAACACTCAATTCATAGCTCTAAATTTAATGAATTATTATAGAATACAACAGACTTCTGGATCGGAGACCAATGACAGCATTACAGCAGTAGCTGGAGGCTAAGTACCATAATAGATTCCTGGTATCATGGGTGTCATGGGGAAATCTGATGTTCACAAGATGGTACCAGTGAATGATGCAGATGGAGTATCTTAGATCTTAGAGAACATTTTGGGACCAATTGCAGAGAACTCACAAAGAAGGTGTGTTCTATATATAACTTAGGGCAGAAGTATTTACGCTGTGGCATCTGCACCGGCAATGTCAATGTCCCCTGGGAACTTGTTAGAAAGGCGGTTTTTCTCTTTATCCGAGACTTGCAGAATCAGAAAAAAAAACAAACCTGGAGCCAGCAATCTGTGTTTTAACAAGCCTCTGGGTGATCCAGCTATGCACTAAAGGTTCAGAATCATTAAAAACGCAATGCAAGAAGAGCCAGAATTCACAAACAAAAGAAATGTGGTCCTGTTACTGTTTCATGCAATATTATCATTGCTAAAATAATTTTCTATCCCCAGGTTGTGTATTATATAACATACTCATTCATACTTTTTCTTAACCCAATAACTACTAATTGAGCTGATTATTTCTAGGATAACATTGCATGTGCTCTAGAGGCAACACTGAATAAAGGAATTAATGTGCTCTTAAATACTAGAAAATCAGCACAAACTCCCTGGGAACCCACAAGCCACTGTGACCGAGAAAGCAGGTAGGCTAACTGTAGATCTCCACCTCTGCTTCCATTCCTCCAACTCCAATCCTGCAATCTCATCCCCAGCTCTGTAGAACAACACCGTGGCAGCCTCTGTTCATACCTCATCTCTAGGAGATCTCACAGATCTTTCTCTCCTAACCTTCTTCCCTCTACCCTTTGATTTGTCCCAGTGTCAACTACAAGCAGGCCTTCCCTGAAAGCTCGTAGGCCACTCTGGGCAGGAGAACAGGTAGGCTAACATCAGATCTTTGCTTCTCCCTCAACTCCTCCTAATTAAATTACCCAGTCTTATCCCTGGAAGAAAACCCGATGAGGCCACTCTTCTACCCCTGCCCACATCTTCAGTGGACTCCTCAGATCCTACCTCTCTGCCCTCACTCATTGCTGTGCCCCAGCCCTCACTCCAGCAGGCTCTCCCAGGAACCCACAGGCCACTTACACAGGGGAATCGAGTAGGCTAATGACAGAGATTCACCCTTGTCATCATTTTCTCCAGGACTCATTTCCTAACCTCATATCCAGCTTTTTAGCAGATGTATGTTGTGGCTGAGGGCTCTACTTTTTATCCTCATTCCCAGAGTAATAATAACCAAGCACATCCTGGCACAACACCTGCCTCCTTGCTCTTGCGAAGACTCTCTACTGTCCCAAATGGATACCCATTTCTATATATCAGAAGCCAGTACCCAACCAGAAAATCCAGATGATTTCAGCAAAAATGCTATCAGACCTCTAAATAAGAGTCAATACCAACACACTCCAAAATATTCCACTAAACAGAAGAGAAGAACCATTACCAAGCTTATTCTATGAGGCCAAAGTCACCTTAATACCTAAACTACACAAAGACCCAACGAAGAAAGAGAATTTCAAACCAATCTGTCTTTATGAACATTGATGTAAATGTAATCAATAAAATATTCACAAACTGAATCCAAGAGCATGTGTAAGATATCATCCACCAGGCCAGACAGGCTTCATCCCAGGAATGAAGCATTGGTTCAGTAAATGGAAATCCATCAACATAATCCACCATATAAACAAACTGGAAAAACAAACAAACAAAAAAACATGATCATCTCCTCAGATGCCAAAAAAAAAAATTGACAAAATACAACACTCATTCATGTTTAAAGTCTTAGAGATATCAGGGATAAAAAGCACATACCTAAACATAGTAAAGGCAATATACAGCAAGCTTATAGCCAACATCAAACTCAAGGGAGAGAAACTTAAATCAATTTCACTGAAATCAGGGACAAGACAAGGCTTCCCATTTTTTCCATATCTCTTCAATATAATACTGGAAGTTTTAGCCAGAGCAAGAAGACAACTAAAGGAGATCAAGAGAATTTAAATTGGAAAGGAAGAAGTCAAAGTATCACTATTTGCAGATGATATGATACTAGAGTGAGCCAAAAAAATTCAAACAGAGAACTGCTACAGCTGATAAACATCTTCAGCAAAATGTCGAACACAAAATTAACTCAAAAAAATTATTAGTCCTCCTGTATACAAAAGACAAATGGGCTGAGATAGAACTCATGGAAACAACACCCTTTAAAATAGCCACAAATAACATAAAATACCTTGTTATAACTCTAGCCAAGCAAGTGAAAGACTTGTATGAAAAAAACCTCAAGCCTCTGAAACAAGAAACTGAAGAAGATATTAGAAGATGGAAAGATCTCCATGCTCATGGATTGATAGGATTAACATAGTAAAAATGGCCATCTTACCAAAAGCAATCTATAGATTCAATGCAGCCTCCATCAAAATACCAACACAGTTCTTTACAGACCTTGAAAGAAAAGATCTCAACTTCATACGGAAGAACAAGAAACCCAGAATTGCTAAAACAATCTTCTACAATAAAATATCTACTGGAGGTATGTCCATCCCTGATCTCAAGCTGTACTATAAAGCAACAATACTAAAACCTTCATGGTAATGACATAGAAATCGACTGGTGGATCAATGGAATTGAATAGAAGACCCTGAAATAAATCCACATGCTTATAGTCACCTGTTTTTTGACAAAGATGCCAAAACCATTCAATGGAAAAAGGATAGCATCTTCAACAAATGGTGCTGGTCTAACTGGATGTCTACATATAGAAAAACACAAATAGATCCATACTTATTACCCTGCACAAAACTAAAGTCCAAGTAGATCAAAGACCTTAAAAGAAAAACAGACACACTAAACCTGTTAGAAGAAATAGTGGGGAAAAGCCTTGAACTCATTGGTATAGGAGACTACTTCCTGAACAGAAACCAAAAGCTCAGTCTCTAATATCACCAATCAATAAATGGGACTTCATGAAATTGAAAAGATTCTGTAAAGCAAAAGACACTGTCAGCAAACAAAACAACAGAATATAGAGTGGGAAAAGATCTTCACCAACACTATATCTAACAGAGGTCTAATATCTAAAATATATAAAGAATCCTAGAAATTAAACTACAACAATCCATATAATTCAATGAAAAATGGAGTTCAGAAATAAATAGAGAATTTTCAACAGAGGAATATTGAATTGTGGAGAAACATTTAAAGAAATGCACCCTTAGTCATCAGGAAAATGCAAATCAGATGACTCTGGGATTCCATCTTACATCCATCAAAATGGCTAAGATCAAACACTCAAGAGACAGCACATGCTGGTGAGGATGTTTAGAAGCATCCTCCATTACTGGTTGGAATGCAAACTTGTACAACCACTTTGGAAGTCAATTTGGCCCTGTCTCAGAAAATGGAGAATAGTGTTACTCAAGACCATCTATACCACTACTGTGCATATACCCCAAGATGCTCAACCATGCAACATGGACATTTGTACAACCATGTTCAGAGCAGCTTTATTCATAATAGCCAGAATCTGGATACAACCAAGATGTCCCTCAACGGAACATAGAAATTGTGGTACATTTACACAGTGGAATACTAACCAGCTGTTAAAAACAGGGAAATCATGAAATTTACAGGTAAATGGAAGAAACTAGAAGAGATCATCCTGAGTGAGGTAACCCAGACCCAGAAACACAGGCATGGTATATACTCACTTATTAATATATATTAGCCACAATACAATCCACAGACCTCAAGTCGCTAATTAACAAGGAGGAGCCTATGGAGTATTCTTAATTATCATTCAAAGGAAAAAAAAAATCAACACTTGAAGTGGTTAAAGAGAGGGAACAGGATGGGAACCTATCACAGATGCTCTCTGAAAGACTCTACCCAGCAGGGGACCTAAGCAGTTGCTGAGACTCACAGCCAAACTTTATGCAGAGTGCAGGAGCCCTAGAAAAAAGTGGCAAAATAGAAAGACTGGGAGGGATAGGAGCTCCAGAAGAAGACCAACAGAGCCAACAAATCTGGGCCCAGGGGCGCCTGCAGAATCTGATGTACCTACCACAGGCCATGTATGGAAAGGACCTAGACCCCCTGCTCAGCTGTAGCCCAGCTCAGTCTATATGTGGAATCCCTGGTAACCAGAAGAGGGGCTGTCTCTGACCTGGATACTGTTGCTAGCTCTTTGATCACTTCCCTTTGGTGGGAGGGGCTTGCCAGACTACAGAAGAAGAGGATGCAAGCATTCCTAATGAAAAATTTTAAACTTGAATTATATGGTAGGAGAGGGGAACTTTCACTTTCTGAGGAATAGAGGAGTGGCATAGGGAGAAAGAGGGAGGAAGGGGACCTGGAAGAGAAGAGGCAAGGGGCTACAATCAGGATGTAAAGTGAATAAATCATAAAACATAAATTTAAATTAATATATATATCCAGAAGTTTATAATAAATGTAGAATATTTTTCTTTACATGCAGCAACAAATTAGCCTCACCCAAGGTCTTTTATTTTCTGTCTTACATTATCTATGACCAAGTCTTCCCAGAATTTAACTAGACTTGGAACTCTGAGAAATGTGACTTAATTATGTAAGTGACTAGTGCAAAAACAGAAAGAAAAAATGATGATGACTGTCTTGTTTAAATAGTAGGAAAGCTTCAATTACAAAATACAATTACGGGTATTTTATAGTGAAATTCTAGATATGATATGATCATGTTGTAGATATGCGGGTCAAAATGTCCATCTGTTTATTTTACCCCATCTTCCAAACATCTAATGACATCTATTCCTTTCTGACACATGTTATCTGTCTTTGTATTCAGGGCTTATGACACAATATAAAAACAAACAAACAAACAAACAAAACAGCTTCGTGTTATCACAAATGCATGATTTCAGTATTTTGCAACTGAGTAATATTCCGTGCTTTATATTTAACAGTTAATTCATTCATCTGCTAATCGAAACTAATGAAAATTTTACATCTTGGCTATCACGAATAGTGGTGTGTTATCCATGGATATGCATGCTTATTTCAATGTGTTCATTTAATTTCTTAGTAAGTTATTGTGTACCATACTCTTTGTTGTCCTACTTTTTTTATGTCCAGTGATTATTCAGGAAACTGGAAATAGATTTACCTCAGTCTACAGCTACACTTCTCTTGAACATATACTCAAAGTTTTCTACATTCTATAGATACACTCGCCCATATATGGGCAGGGCTGATATACTTGTAATAGGAAGGAATTGGGAAGAACCTAGATGCCAATCAATAGATGAATGGATAATAAAGTATGGTGTATTTATACAATGGAATATTATTCAGCTGTTAAAAATGAAACTATGAAATTTGCAGGTTAATGAATAGAGCTAAAAAATTATCCTGAGTTAAATACACAGTCCTCCAAAGACAAATATATGTTTTCCCTTATATGTAGATATTAGATTTTATGCCTTCAACTGACATGTTAAATTTATATTATCAGAAAAATTAGGTATAGAGTAAGGAACTGGGGGAAGGAAAGGATCTTCCAAGGAAGGGAAAGAAACTATATAGTTATGGAAACGCATGGGGTGGGGAAGACTTGAGTGGGAGGATTAAATTGAAAATGGGATAGAAGAAGAGGGAAAGGAAGGAAATATGAAGAGGGACAACTAACTCTAAGGGACATTGAGAGATCGTGTGAAACCTACTAATGTAGAAGTTTTTAAATATATATATATATATATATATATATATATATATATATATATATACACATAGATGAAATAAATCTGAATAGAGGAACCAAATAACAATGGAGAAAATGGCTTCACTAGACATCTTTCATTATCAAGTGCCTGGAATGGTTTACATCTAGTTGAGTCATTAGCCAAAGGGGCTCCATGGAAACCATTAAATACCTCAGGGTATCTCAACAAATTGATCCTTAGGCCCTATTTTTGAAGAAAACATTTGCATATTTTATTGAACATGGACAAGTTAAGCAGGTGCTTTAAAAGAGCCTTTCCCCAAAGGGTACTGTGCACACTACCATAGGAGAAAGGTAAACCCCAACCCTGCTACAAACCCTGCAATCTGCAACAGTGACGTGCCTGAGTAATATACTGGTTCAATCGTGACATAAATGAGATAGCAACCACTGTGGTGGGATTAAAGGTCCACACCATGAGATAGAACCCGTGCCTGACATGCTTAGAAGGACAGTCTTTGGTTCTGTCTGTTTATCCCCCTGGTGTATTATACCAAAATATACTACACCTGGTTAGTCAAATACACAACACCATTTCAAGCTCAGTCTACGTTGGTTGCATGTTTCTCCACCATGTTGCCCTTTCTTCGCAAGCCTCTTGTTCTGTAACTGCGTCTTTATCCCTGTCTCTCAAAATTTGTTTTTGTCAATGAATGCATAGTGCCTGTATCTAGTGGATGTCTCTTGGAACCTGTTTTACTTACCTTCTAGGTTTCATCTTCCTGTATTTAATTGCTACATAAATATTTCATACCTTTTGTTGTATGAAAAATACTTCGAATAAATTACTTAGATTGTCTTTGTAGCATTTTTGTCTCTATAATACCAATTTAATTTTCTCACATTAAATTATTCAATATGTCATATCCACCTTACATCTTGTGGAGTAGAATATAAAGCTACTTAAAATAATTTTACTACAGGTACTAATAGGTATGTAAAGGCAACATGTATTGGTTTCATTTTATGCTAAATTATTTAAAGCAGATAAAACACTGAAACTATCCATTCTTTCAGTCACAGCTTTGCTGAACTTATCTTCTTTATGGTTTAAAACACTTAGAAAAGATCCCAAATGTGAAGTTTTTGATATAAAATATAACACGTGGTTGGCAGGTTTTTTTTTCAATCACAGTTCACCTGGCAGTCATTGTGATTTTAGCATTTGTTGAAAGAGACTGAAAAATATCTCAGCCATTCTTTGTATAATTGTGTTATTTGATTTTATATTAGTAAGTCCTGAAATACAAGGTAGAAACTTAAGTTGTATTCAACAATAAATTTGTTGAGTATCCGTAATTGTTCTAAGATATATGTGAGATATTTAACTCACACTTATTCCACACTGATAATCATATTGTTTGTTGACATTATTCAATAGCTGTTAATGGTGTTTGATGCTAAAGCATTTAATGCAGAATGTGATTCAGATCAGTGGAAGATTTTGACTTTTCTCCTGCATTAGAGCCATTTAACATCTGTCAAGAGCACTGAGGCTTGAGTATCAAATGCATAAGCAGTGCTTAATAGCACTTTAAAAATAAAAGTGATTTTTTGGAATGCGTAAATAAGTTTAATTAGGCCTCCAAATGTCTAGTGGCAAAACCACTGATCTTTTGACCCTTCTGATGATAGCCATCTTAAAGCAACTAAAACAAAAACTGGTCACATAATTATTTGGCTGTATTCCACTGCATGTATATTTGAGAACTAGAATATTGATTTTTATTTCCATTCCTCTGGGTGGTAATAAAATTTGCAGCAATTGAGAAATTTGTTATATTTTTGTCAGTCAGGATTTTTTCTGTCACTTTGTTATTTAAACTCTACTAAGGAAAGTAAATATGGCCATTCTGTTTGCAATTGCACAAACATCCCTGTCTCTTCATTCTTCTCTCATTTCTACTGCAGAATTCTATTTCAACTTTTGAATTTTTTTCCTGTCATGCCATCCATGCTTCTCTGGAGAAGCAGTAATGAAATCTAGACTCAGAGGCTGCCACACAGCCCGTCTCCTTAGCACTCGGGCTGCCTTCCGCAAGTCTCTTGTTAGTGAGTTTTAGGCAGCATGGACTCAGTCTGTGGCACGGCTGTCCTCAGATTTGCCCAGACTCTCCTGTCTATCTTCCATGTAGCTGCAGCTCACGAAGCCTTCTGAGTAAGTTCAGCATAAAAGCAGACTGTTACCTCAAGCCAGAAAAGGAGTTTTTGAAGTGCTCTGGTATCTGCTGATAAAGGAATTCTCTGGCTTTCAATCTTACATTATTTATGTACTACATAGCCCATGGAGGAAATGAGCTGCCGTAGTGTTAAGGATGAGATAATAAATTCTTCAGCTTTAAGGTAACAAAATGAAGAGGCTGTGACCTTTCACTAATAATCTTGTGCTAGAAAGGTCAATAACTAGCAGAAGCTAGGAAACAAATATTAAAGTCTAATCTGAATAAAAGTCAACTTTGAAATGATTTAATTTTGTATTTTGTCAACAGATTATTTTTAATATAATGCTTATCTATGTACTAAGTAATGACTAAATACATGTTTCAGACACTATAGACATTACTCAAATATTTTAAAACATGAGCCATGAATACCAGTCATTCCATGTTTTCGTAACTGATCAGTTACCTCTTAATTATAGACTCCCCATTAATATTAAATTTTGAAATAGTGTAGCAGAAAATAGATAGATAAATAAATAGATAGATAGATTAATAGATAAATGTAGAGATAAAACGAGCTCAACAAATTAAACGTTGGAATGGAAGGACATTAAAGATCTTTTAAATCTAGAAAAAGAAAAGTTCAAACAGACCAATTTAAGATATTAAGGAACAAACACAGCCATGCGTGGAGGGAAAAAGAAAAAAAAAAACTATAACACTTGGAATGGAAGGTGAAGGAATAAAAGTTTATTCCTGGCTACATAAAGTTTAAGGCTAACCTGGGAAACAAGAGACAACCCTTTTTTTCAGTTTTAAGACAACAACAAAAAGAAACAAACATAGTCACCTTTAATTACATTTTCACATGGTAACTTTCTCAAACAATTGACACAATCATGACTATCTTTACATATGAGTTAAAATTGCTTTTCCAGTTTCAATCAATGATGTTTTGAATTGTTTGATACCTCAAAGGGGTATGCATATATATGTATGTAAATGTAACATTAAACAATATGTTTTCTTTAAGTAGCAAACCATGTCACAGGAGCAAGTGTGCATCCTAGAAAGAAAAGCCAAAGCTAGCTTTTCAGTAAGGGCCATATTAAATTTTTCTTTTATTACACTCCTACCGTTTATGTGGGGTGGCGCAGGTGCGTGCCGTGGCATCTTTGTGGAAGTCAGAGAACAATTTTTTGGAACTCATTTCTTTCCTTCTACCACATAGGTTCAGGGGAAACAAACTCGGTTCATTGGATTTGTGAGGCAAGCCTCTTAATCGGACAAATCATCTGAATCAGCCTAATGGAAAATTTTCACCCTAGAAGATGCACAATTGTTTAATTGATATGCCTTCATATGTAGTCAATATTCCTATCCTTTCTTTTACAAACTACCCAGTTGTTTTGACTTGCAATTTTCATCAGAATGATATAAAAGATCTCAGAGATAAAAAATAAATTTTTATATGTATATAAATATATATTATGCACATATTTATTTCAACCTCCATCTATTGCATATACAATAAAAATGGGAGAACATCACACATTACATGCTATCAACAGTAACACTAACAACAAAACAATATACATCTAACAGGAACACATAAAAACATAAATATCACCAGGCATCCCAAATGAGTTTTTGAGTATGGTTGAGGTATATATTAAGCAGTACCACAGGAAGTGATTCAAAGAAAAAAAAACCAAAAACAAAAACAACAACTTTGGATTGATTCTTCTTGTTCAGTCTTAGAAGGAAGTGTTAATCTCACATTGAAACTTGGTTGAAGTATTATAAAATGAGTCTATGTTTTAGAATTATTCAGTAACATAGTATATTACATAGTCAAGGCATTTTAGTAACAATGTGATAACAAAAAAACATTCACAAAATGGTAGTCAGATGGCTTTTCTGGAACCCTATTCCAAAGAACAGCAAGATCTTTACAAATACAGCCTTGGAACTGATGTCAGTGTTGGAAAGGAATAACGTAGATCATAATAATTACCCTGTTACCGTCATGCGGCTTGAGAATGAAATGTTCCCGAAAGGCTCCATTATTGAGCATTGTGTGTATGATGCAACACTTAGAGAGTGAATCCTAGCTGAAGGAGTTAGATCTTTGATCATGTGCACTTAGAAATTCTATTTGTCCCTGGCTCTTTCTTCTCTGTGTTTTGCTTGCTAACGTCTATGCAGTATATCTGTCACTACTTAACACAGAAAGAATGTGCCCATTTTCTGAACTCCAAAGATCTGTGGGGTTACAGAATGGCACATAATGACACCTTGAAGTCATACTTTTCTCCACTAAGTGAAAAAGTTATAGAATTAACTCTCAAAAGACCTAAGCGCTCCTGCAGTTTTTCATATTCAAGCAATTTAATTATTCATAACCACTATAAGTTAATTTATATGAAAAACTGAGTACTGGAGATGTAGGCTCTGTGACTGCAATAATACTCATCCTTGTTGTATAGATCACTTCACAAGGCACACAGACATGACTTCAGAGTTGATGGGGCTTCAAGTCACTGTGTCCTCACTGCAGACATATGTTGTACATTACAGAACTGCCATTTTACATCTGGGGATAATGTTTCAGATGATGTAACTGATCACCTACCTGAATCACTATTAAATTTCAATAACCCTTGAAAAAAATCTAAGTGAGTACCAATTCTCACATCTCATTCAGAAAAGATTAAAAGCTCATTATTTGTTCAATTAGACATAAGCGGGCATTGATTTTCACTTTAAGGTTTTGCATTATTGAATCACCAAAGCTATATGCACAGAAGGCAATTTCTTAATCTAATGAAAACAATTCAAGGACAATATCCCAGGAAAACGTCAATATGAATATCAACATAATGCCTGACCCAGTAGAAACTATTTTAAACTAAAATTAATGCTTGTATAGTAGGTAACTATTTAACATTTTGAACTTAATATGCTTATTATACCTTTAAAGTACAATTTTAAATTCTTCTATATATGTATTCCTATTAAGATGCTATAGAATCCCTGCTAGGCCACAGAAGAGGACTTTGCAGCCAGTCCTGAAGATACCTGATAAAACAGTATCAGATGAAAGGGGAAGAGGTCCTCCCCTATCAGTGGACTTGGAAAGTGGGCAGGGAGGAGATTAGGGAGGGAGGGTGGGATTAGGAGGGAAAGAGGGAGTGGGATATAGAAGGGATACAAAGTTAACAAACTGTAACTAGTAAAAAAAAATTTAAAAAAATGGAAAAAAAGATGCTATAGAATGAAAATTCAAGACATTAACCTGGTCTCAGTCTTATATTGCCATTTTTTCTTTCAGATCACTCCTAAAAAGATTTATATTACTCATTTGGCTTTTTAAAATAAAATACTATTTTGACATATGCACTCCTTGAATCACCATTCAGTTTCTCTGTTGGAATTAGTTGTAAACTGAATCTCTTGTAAGAGTAGTCAGTATTTTCATTTCTAACGCTTTTGCATGTTTTCCTGCAAATCTAATTTAGTTATTATTTAATCTCTACTACCTCATCAAACTTGTTCTTTTCAAGTAAGCAGAGATTTTATCATACCAAATCAACACTCAATATAGCTAATATAATACTTGACCTAATAACAATCATAGTAATCTCATTTCACTTTAATTTGTTCTTATTTTACCACTGTGGTCATCCTTAGATATGTTCACTACTGAACTTTTCAGCCCTTCCCTTCTTTGCCCCATATTATTGGCAGACTCATTCACCTTCATGTTTTTAGATTCCATTCTACTTTAAATCATTCCCTTATAGTTTAACCCTATATAATTCTCATCTACCTGCTTGATACTACTTATGGATGCTAGATAGCTCTCTCAAACTCAAAATGACTATCCTCCAAACGTGATTAATCTACTGGCTTTCTCGTTATAGTTAATAACAGCTGGGGCCTCACCCCTGCCTTCTGCCTTCTCTCCTCCTCACCTTGTGCGGTAAGTGGGAAAGAGAAACCTCATTTAGAAAACATTTCCAGGTCATTCTAACATGGCCTTTTTCATATCCTTGTTGCATTTATCATGCTATGTTTTTATTTATTTTTATAATTGTAATGTTTGATATCATGGAGAAAAGAGGTGTGATAAATACTTAAGGAGGAGCATCATGAAAGCATGTCCAAGTGAGCCTTTAATAAACTAAGAGAAAATACAAGGACATGTGCAGATGCTTTAAGCTGTATAAGAATAAAATCACAAGAATCATTTATGTATGGATTTCGACTTAGTAGTTCAACATCACTAGAATACAGTCAAATGAGAACAAAAATGGGGACTTGTTCCAAGAACAGCCTTCCCACATTGACATATCTGATCATGGGAAAGATGCACATAGTCTCCTTCTGGAAATGTCACCAGGAGATAAACAGTTTAAATTTTTATGATACACACCTTAAATCCAATCTAATAGATGGCCAAACTCAGCTATCTCACTACCTATATGGATCCTTCATGTTGCAACAATGTGCATCTAGACACTGCCAGGACCATCCTTCTTGCCCTCACTCTATTTTCCTGTATCTGTCATCTCTTTGTGCACAGCAGGTAGAAACTTCCCATTTAATTTATGTCCAGTTATCTCACATTTGTTTGAACTTCCTTTGAATGAGTGAAACAAAAATTCTCAAGTGATACAAATTTCTTTTTTTAACTTTTATTACTTATAAATTATTCACTTTGTATTCCCCCATAAAGCCCTCCAGCCTCCTAATCCCACGTTCCCTCCCTCTTCTTCATGCATGCCCCTCCCCAAATCCACTGATAGGTGAGGTCCCCCTCTCCTTCCTTCTAATCTTAGTCTATCAAATCTCATCAGGAGTGGCTGCATTGTCATCTTCTGTGGCCTGGTAAGGCTGCTTCCCCTTCAGAGGGAGGTAATCAAAGAGCAGGCCAATCAGTTTATATCAGAGGCAGTCCCTCTTCCCATTACTATGGAACCCACTTGGACATTGAACTGCCATGGGCTACATCTGTGCAGGGGTTCTAGGTTATCTCCATGCATGGTACTTGGTTGGAGTATGAGTCATGAGTCTCTGGAAAGACATCTGTGCTCAGATTTTCTGGTTCTGTTGCTCTTCTTGTGGAGTTCCTGTCTTCTCCAGATCTTATTATTTACCACTTCTTTCATAAGATTCCATGCACTCTGCCCAACAGTTGGCCATAAGTCTCAGCATCTGCTTTGATAGTCTGCAGGGCAGAACCTTTCGGAGGCCCTCTGTGGCAGGTTCCTAACTTGTTTCCTGTTTTCTTCTTCTTCTGATATCTATCCTCTTTGCCTTTCGGGATGGGGATTGAGCATTTTAGTCAGAGTTCTTAAATATCTTAAAATATTAACTCTTTACCTCAGCTTCCACAAGATTTTCATTTTGTTTCAAATAAATAAGAAGATAGAAGACTTTTCTGTCCTCTGAGTAATAAGCACAGCTCTTAAAGCTGGCCTTGCAATGTTGGAAAACATTTCCTACATATCTTCAAGACCCTTTGTGGTAGTCTGAATGAGAAAGACACTATTGGATCATATATTTGAATTATTTTTCAATAGGGAGTTGCACTACTTGAAAGGGATTAGAAGGTATGGTCTTGTTGGAATAGGTGTGGTCTTGTGGGCAGCAGAGGGCAGAAGTCTATCACTGGATGTGGGCTTTATGGCTAACATCTGCTTGTAAGTGAGTATATACTATGTTTGTCATTCTGGGTCTGGGTTGCCTCACTTATGTTGATCTTTTCCAGATTCATCCATTTGCTGCAAATTTCATGATGTCCTTATTTTTAATAGCTCAATATTATTCCATTTGTTTATTTTATGGATGTTAGTGATCTCTTTGCATGTATGCCTGTATGCCAGAAGAGGGCACCAGATCACAGTTAGATGGTTGTGAGCCATCAGATGGTTGCTAGGAATTGAACTCAGGACCTCTGGAAGGGCAGACAGTGATCTTAGCTTCTGAGCCATATCTCCAGCTCTTATTTTATTTTTAGTTATGTGTATGTTTATCTTTGTTTGCCTGTGCAAGTCAGAGACATGGGATTCTCCACAAATGGCTCTTGTGTACAGACCACTGTTAGTGTTGGGAATCAACCTCAGGTCTTATCCAGGAGCTGTACACCCTCTTAAGAGCTGATCCATCTCTCCAGCATATAATCAGCTATTTTATGCAATTGGGAGCAAGCAATTTTCTTGTAGTAAGACTAGAATATAAAGTCAAGGTGTTAGCAAGGCTATTTCCTTTCAAAATTCTAAAGGAGATCCTTTCTTGTTCTCTTTACCTTTGACATTCTTGACTTTCACGATGCTGTAAATTTCTGCTTTTCCCACATGGCTTTCTCCTATGTTTCTTTTACCTCTGGTAAGCACTTATCCTTAAAGCTTATTAAAACAGACAATGATGATTGCACCTCAAAATGCTTAACTTACGTATATCTGTGAAGGTCTTTAGCCAGTTAAGTTCACAATCACAGGATCCAGGTGTAAGGAGGTAAGCATATTCATGGGAGGACACGGTGCCAACCAGTATAACCAGGGCTGATAAAGCTAGAATTTCATTTTTCTAACATTATTTTTTCTGTTATCTATATTATTTCTGCCTCTTCTTGGCACTACTTTTATGTATATTTCAAGATGGCACATATTTTCCCACCATGCTATTTCTTGCCTGCAAAATTACTTGAGGACAGACAAATAATCCAAACTACCATGTAGTTTTCTTGTTAGGCAAAAGGGAAAGCTTTTAAGCTGGAAGTAAAGATTTACATTTAATGTTGCAATGCACTTTAGTATTGCTGGTAATCATTTCAATTATTTTTTAAGGTCTTTAAAGCTTTCTCAAAGTGTGGCAAATGCACTTAGGCTAAGGACATGTCTAAATGTATAAAGGAGCCTGTTACAAACTGGAAGCAAATACCAATTTAGTGTGTGGAGCTGAGCATTTGGCAAAAAAAGCCTGTGACAATGGAATGTACTGAAGAAGATGAAAGAGTGCTCACTGGGTAGTAGTTTTAATGAACTGACCCAGAGTATAAAAAGATAATTAGAGTCATAATTATGCAGCAGTAATTCATACTTGAAATTACATGTGGATACCCTACAGTAAAATGCTACAGTTACTGGTTGGATCAATGCAATCTTTAAATGAATTCTAATGTTCACTATTTTTGCGAGGACAAGAGACCATCTCCCAATTTTTCCTTGAAGGCAATGCTGACAGAGAGAGACGCCATGTGGAAGAGCACATTTGGTTTTATTAAAGAGTGAGTTGCTCTTAGCAACTGAGCTAAAGCTGGAAATTAGCTTGTTTCCTTCACCCGTCAGTGACTTCTTCCCTGTGAAAATAGTTTGAATGCCCAATGAGACAGTTTTAAATGTAGGCATAATTAAAATTTTCCTGTTCCACTGGACATGGTAGCACAGAACTGTGATAGCAACATTGAGCGGTAGAGATAAGAGGATGAGGACTTCAAGCTCATTTTTGCCCTCAAGGAGATTTCAAGGTCAGATTGGTCCATTTAGGCACTGTCCAAGCCCCTTATACCTATTTCCATAGGGTACATTATGTTTGAAGATATTCTAAGCAGAAGTGTGAATTCTCCTGAAGTCTCTTAAACTTGATATGAATTTCACCCTGACACAAAAGCATCCCTAAGAACTCAGGAAAGGAGCCAACTGAAGATGCATGAGTCATCTTCTGGAGTGGGCCATCTACTAGCACTGATCAGCTTCAGCTGTGGCACCAAAAGAGCATGTAGTGAGTAGTTTAAACAGAAAACATTTACCTCACAGTGTGTGTGCAGTGTTGTGTTCCTCTTTCTAGCGTAGAGCATGTATTCTCACTGTACTGTCTGTGTCACACACGGAGAATAGAACTGGAGACGGTACAGAAGAGAGAAGAGGAGAGGGGAGATGGAAGATAGTGTTCGTCTGTGATCTCTCTACATCCAGTCAGAAGTTTCTATCCAGTAAAATCATCCAATGTTCTCATGAACCAAAGATTATATTTTCAAATATCATCACTGTGAGGGGCTAAGATGCTGCAGATATTTGAAGCACAGGGGCACTCTTCATCACTTTGCTTCTGTGTTCTATTCTGTAATCCTTTTTGTTATGTATAATTTAATTGTTATACGTGTATGTGCGTGTGAGTCTGTGTACCTGAGTTTGTAGGGGCAGGTGCAAGTGCACATGTATGTATGTATTTATGTATGTAAAGGCCAGAAGGTGAACATGGTTGTTTGCTGGACATGTCAACCTTTTATTTTTTTTCTTTTACTTTTTCTTTCCTTTTGTGTTTTTTTTTTTTTTTTTTTTTTTTTTTTTTTTTTTTTTTTTTTTTTTTGGTTGCTTTTGAGATATGGTTTCTCTTTGTAGGCTTGGCTATCATGGTACTCACACTGTAGACCAGGCTGGCCTCGAACGCACTGAGAACCACCTGTCTCTGCCTCCTGAGTGCTGGAATTAAAGGTGTGTGCCACCACTGCCTTGCTTTGAGTTTTTTTCTTCCTCTCTTTTTTTCTGTTTTTATTTCTTTCTTTCTTTTCTTCCTTCCTTCCTTTTCATTTCCTTCCTTCCTTCCTTCCTTCCTTCCTTCCTTCCTTCCTTCCTTCCTTCCTTCCTTCCTTCCTTTTAAAAAGTGAACTCTGAGGGTTTGACTTGGTTCCTCACTGTTGCAAGGTGAGCATTTTACCCACTGATTTATGTCTCCTGCCCAGATACACAATCATGAGATCCATACTTGCTGATGTGTGCCTGCTGTGTTCCAGTCACATTGATAAGCTATAGCTGTCTGTTCTTATGAGAATACTTCACTAGCTCCTGCTTATTTATCTCTCACACCATGTTTATAAATTTATGATTGATTAATTTATTGCTCACAAACTGTGTCCATGGACATAATTATAATCCCCCTTTGTGATGGCTAAGGAAAACTCCCTTTTGTGCTAGGCATCCGTTCTAGATTCTTCAATAAGAAAAACTATTCTTTGTGAGGCGCCCATTTTAACATTTTAAAAAGATAATTTCCTGGCAACTCTGACTCCTGGCCCCTCCCTAAAATTGCAAAACTGCTAGGAGATAATTAAAGGTTTGCCCTGGCTTTGGTAAACCCACTTATCACTATGTACCAGGCTGTGAGACAGTTCCTTTGTAGCTGTGTACAGGTGAGTATGCTCACAACTGAGGGGAGTAAAAGCAGTTTCTCACTCAGCTGCATGTTCCACAGAACTGAGATAATTGTGCTGCCTACCTTTAAAAACCCTTCTTCTGCCCTCTTTTGCACATGCCTTTGGTTTAACGTTAAGGCTGTCAGCCCACTAGCAATTATTAATAAATCCACCTAATTATAATTTGAATAAAGTCTGGGGTCTTTTCTGGTACTTTTGAACTCCAAAACTTAGTGGAAAACCAGGGCTACGTAAGTTGAATAATGCCCAATGGCGCAAGTCAGAAACTGTAGCTCTGACTTTCATCTCACATTATCCGATCCTCACCCTAATTGAGCCTCCTTTTGGGTATGTTAGAACCATTCTGAAGCACACCACCCGCACTGGCTTCTCACCTCCATCTTTGTACTGTGTTGCCTTGTTTCCCCGTAAAGCTCTGCCCTTTTAGTTCTTGAGCAGATGATGAACTTTCAACAACACATTTGATTCCTTTCTTTGGTGTTATGTGGTCCATCTCTTTAGGGCTTCTGCTGGAGAGGACCCTAAAGCTCTCTTTGTTACTGCAATAGCTGCCAGAAAACCAAGGAGGGAATCACTGAGGACTGCGGAAGAAGAAAGGATGGGGAAGAAGGCAGTTTCAGGCAGTAAAGGTCTCAGGTGGGGTAGAGACAAACAGAAGATTCAACAGGCAGGCCAGGAAATGCAGTGACTCTGTCTTTTGTTTTTAGTTTTTGTATGCGTTCATTCCACTGGGCCTCAAGCACATGGAGACTGTGAAGGTGAATTAGTTACAGCCGAGTCTTGCTTCTGAAAAGCGCCTACCACATTTTATTCGCCCAAGTTCTTCACAGCATTGACACACAAAGCTCCCAGAGCCAAGCAAGAAAACAAACACGACTTTTCTCACTTCAAAAATTACTCACATTTCCAGAGCAGCATTTTTGATAGTACACGGATAGGTCCCTAATGTGCCATCTCTACCTGCTCCTGAGGTTCTCAGTTTTCAGAACCACTTTAAGCTGCACAGCAGCTGTGCTCACAGTTTGGGTTGTGCATGATGTTTCAGCTGGGACGAATCAGAGAAAGAAAAGGCCGTTTCCTCTTTATTTTGGTAGAGCACTTCCTATAGAGAAAATTGTAAAGCACTATAGTTAAAGTCTAAGAGGCACAAAGTTCTTGAAGACTAGCTGTAGTGTGTTTAGAACTTGGTAAATTAACACTCAGACCATAAACTGGACTCAAATCCAGCCTTCACTGCTTGTATGTTGGGTGAACTCCAGCACATAACAGTGTGTGAACTCAGAACTTGCCTGACACCAAACACAAAATCATTCTGGTCTTCTTCCCTCCTGAAATAATCTGACTAACATAAATGAAATATTGGAGGGGCCTCTAATTCACAACAAGCATTCAATTTATTTATTCATTTATTCATTTATTTATTTATTTATTCATTCATTCATTTATTTATTTATTTATACAAAATTTTGCCTTTATTAATTACACTTTATTCACTTTGTATCCCCCCTGTGGTTTCCTCCCTCCTCCTGTCCCAATCCCTCACTTCCTCCACCCTCTACATGCATGCCCCTCCCCAAGTCCACTGATAGGGGAGGTCTTCTTTTCCTTCCTTCTGATCCTAGTGAATTAGGTCTCATAAAGAGTGGCTGCATTGTCTTCTTTTGTGGGCTGGTAATGTTCAAGCATTCAATTTATAATAGTACATTTACTTCATGCCATAAGAGCTACTAACTAGTATTCCTGTAATTTTCTACATAAAAGTAGGTCAGAAGACGTCATTTTAAAATTCCAAATATTTCTAGTTTTTTGCACTGAAATCTAGGTTTATTTTTCTAGAAGTCTGGATAGTCACTTGAGACTAGTAGTGGTCTGGCTCCGATAACTTTGCAAGGATGGGCTTATATTCCTGAGACAGAGAAACCAGAAAGTAACTACCTCTGGAATAGTAATGTGGCCCCTGAAATTTTTATGTCATATAACTGAAATGCACACACACACACACACACACACACACACACCACAGGGGAAAATGTAACACATTTATTTTCTGATAAGAAAAGAGGTATGATGCTTAAATCTTTGCTATTTCCACTTAAATTAAGACACAGTCCTATTGCCCTCAGTTCCCCAAGCTATAAAACCTTCAACCTCCTGCCAGGAATGCTTACAAATTGTGACTCATCTTGAAATCCCCATTAGCAGTTCTTAGTGCTAAATTGGTCCTTTCAATGTGATAAGTGCCTTTCCAGCCTCGCATGCACCCTTCTATTGTACCAGGGCTACAGGGATGTCTTTGATTTTTGCTGTTCCAACCTGTGGTACTGGAGAGTCTCCAGCAAGAAGCTTTGGAACTGATGCTCAGCAGAGTGTGATAGACAAAGTCTTAGCGTTTTCATCTTCATTCCCTGTGTCGCTGCAAATAATCATTCCTTCTCATAATTCAGAGAGTCTAAAGGCTCGGCAGGTTTCAATTCATTATATTTCATCTGATAGATGATGATCTTCAAAGCAAAAATGGAGCTCCTGGGAAATGAAAATTCAGGTAACTGATCCAGGCAATAAAACAGAAGAACCCCAAACTTACTGCCAGTACTCTTCAGTTTGATGACAGAATTTCAGAGCCAGAACTACAAAGTCCTTCTCATTATCTTCCTTTAAAATGTTTCTGTACTATCACTGAAGGTGTTTTTATCAACCATTTCTCAAAAATCTAATAGGTATGGAGAAAAGATTTTACAGGCTCAGGGCAAACTTTAATTTTAAAAGGAAACTTTTTAAGCAGAATCAATGATTACCATGAGAAAGAAGTCAGTGAGTAAGAGGATTAAGCAAACTGGATTTACTTGAATGTCATGTCAGGAATGGGGCAAATAAAGGTAAAAAAAAATCATGTGTATGCTGAAAAGGGTGTTTTGTTTTGTTTTTGAGAGAGAGATAGATAGAAAAATGCACAGTTTTTGAATAAAATCATACAACTAAAAAAGGTGTTATTGTGGGAAGCCTGAAAAGATATGAAATATACATTACAGCCAAAATTGGCAATGGAAAATGATAGTCCAATATATGCTTCATAGAAAAGAAATGGATAACAGGAAAAGTGGCAAACTGAAGACATCAATAAAATTAACGACAGAGTAACACACCAGAAGAAAACAAAACTATCACTGATGTTCCCTACAGGAACATCTGATATTTCCACAATTTCTTTTTCTATCTGAAGCAGACACGGAACATAAGTTTTCTGGAAATCATCTGAAGAGAAGGTGGTTTCATGCTACTATTTTGGATATTAGAGGTTGTTCTCAATAAGATATTACCTATTCAGTTTTACACATTATGTTCACCATGAATAGTTCAAGATTAAGAAAAATAATTCTAATTTGCTTGTTGAACTACTACATTCAACTTGGTTCCTGGCTGAACACACACTACTTATTGTCTCCTTCACCTGTATATTCTACATTTCAAAAACCATGCATTCATTTCATCCAAACACTGTGAGAACTATAACAGAGAGAAGTAACTTGATAAGATCACACACCTTGCAAGTGTGAGAAAGTAAATCTGAGTGTACACAATGCCATGTGATATTGTTCTTAAATTGTGCAAGAAATTTGTGCTCGTCACTGGTAGAGCTATTTGCATGACTGATGTCATCATATAACTACTACTGTATCTTCCTGTTTACAAACTAGTTGTTTCATATATTGATGATATTAACTTCACAGGTAGCAGCAATATAAAGCATAGAGTCCTAAAACTGACTCACTGGGGAAGGTGTTGGCTACTTGAAGACATAGTCCGTCCCTTTCAAACATCTGTAATAGATAGACTGGCATGAAATACAGAATCTATCCTCAGTCACGCTCACTGAGCCTGACACACAGGAGTAAAAATCAGACCCTGGAGGAAAAAAAAATATATGGAGTTTATCTCTTTATTTAGTGAAAATTGATAAAGGAGGCATGCAAAATATAATGACAAAAGAGAAGCCATTCATTCCATAAACTCATGTGTGATACTTATTAATATTAACTTGGTGCTTAGCACTGATCCAAAAATATCATACATATTAGCTTCATGAAAACTGTATCCAAAGAGAATGAATAATTAGATCAATTATCAAATAAAACAATTTTAGAAATAAGTATCTTTTAGAACAATTTTAGGCTTATAGAAAAATTGTAAATATAGGAGACTATTTATCATGTATCCCTGGTAACATATTACATTAGTATAATTAGTATATGCATTATTCATGACAGACAGTGAAAGAGGAAAGAAAAAGAAAGGAAGAGAGTGAGGGAAGAAGAGAGAGAGAATGGAGTAGAGAGATTATGAAGAATTTGCTCATGTAGTCAGTGAGCCTAAGAAGTGTCAGGGTTTCTATTCTGGTAGTTCAAGACTAAAGGAAGCCATTGATAGATCTACAATAAAGATTATGCCTAGACAATTAGCAAAATAAAACCATCAATTCATGTTTTGCAATGCTAGCCTGAGACGCAAGTAGCTTTTAGTGTGTTTCAGTTCAAGTGCAGGATGTTATCAGAGTTCCATTTTGAAAAAAAAACCCACACACACAGAGTGAGTGCTCCTTTATCTTAAGATTTACTCAAGCTTCCAGAGGATTATATGCCACTAATCCTGGGTTGTAGGGTGGGAAAGGGAATCTGCTTAACTAAATTTATTGATTAAAATTGAAGAATATTTTATATTTTATATTATAATCCATTATTTAGCTATTTCTATTTCACCTTTGAATATTTTGAGCTTTTTAAAGTTGGCTACTGTTTTCTTTTTTTAACAAATCTCCACATTTTGAGTGTTTATAATAAGACAGGATAACATAACTTCATTTTACGTTTCCATATCATGTCTAGAATCTAAACACTCACCTCTGCAATGGATATAAAATGGGACCGAATATCTGTCAAACGTAACTTAAGGTAGACGAAGCTTACTTCAGTCCATGGTTTGAAGGAATGCAGTCTTCCATGGTGAAAAGCATAAGTGCTGGGACTTCTGTAGTGGTAGAACTTGTGACTGGATTCCTTACTTCTCAGTAGACCAGAACAGAGCTGATCACAAACTCTGAATCCTCAGCCCCTAAGGCCCTGAGCCCCATGACCGAAAAGTTCCATAGTGTTTCCAAACCATCTCTCCATTAGGATCAAGTATTCAACATAGGAGCTTAGGGAGGATACTTTACATTCAAAACATAATATTCCTTCTTCAACTGCCATAGGCTCATGCACATCTCAAAAAGAAAAATGAATTCAGCTCAACTTTACCAGTTCCTATATTGTTAGTTTCAGCAGTGATTATGGATCCACTGCCTGACATATCTATTAGGATTCAAGGCAATGAACCTCTGTAAAATCAAAATCAATTATCATATTTTCAATATACAATCATTCATTGTTAACATTCACATTCCAAAAGCCATGAACAGGAGACAGGAAGGAAAGATCAGTGCAAATCAAGATTGAAAACCAGCAGGGCAAACAGTCAACCCTGCAGATCTGTGCCTAACAACCAGTATTTTTGATAGCATCTTTGGGCTCCAACACACTTAGGAAATGTGACTTTTCTACCCTTGACACTTGCAGCATATATGGGTACTCTCATAAATCGAATTACTTGGTGTCTACCACTTTCTTTGACAGATCTTCTGTATTCCTGATATCTCCAACATATAGAGATAACTACTGTATGTAGGTCTCACCTTCACAGCTTTCACAGCTGTTTAGGGATTCCTTTCAGGGAACCTGACATTGTTTTGTCTCATTGTTTTCTGGAGCCTGGGAACAAGACTCTGTGACCCTTTAACTCCTGGATTTTCATGCCTGGAAATCAACAACACTTAGAAAATGCCAAGTTCTGTTCCCAGTTCAAGATGTAACATGGCCTCTTTGACCTTAGCTAAAGCAGCTGTGGAACATCTGTGGAGCTGAACCCGGGGAAACATTTCTCAGTGCAGTCATGTTAAAGCAGAGCTCCTGTGGAGGCTCTATCTCTACAGACTTACCCTTTTCAGATTAATTTTATGTTTACTGGTGGTGCCTTTGAAGGTTGGGGTCTTGCCTGAAGGCATCTTACCCATTTGTCCTCGTCAAAGTCGGTCAGTGGTTTCCCATTAATGTCACTCTTATATAAAAAAGTTACTTAAAATCCACTCTATTCAAAACTTTAATCATGCACAAGGTCTTTTCATTTCCAATCTGTACAGTTTCTTACATCTGTGTGTTTACCTTTCTGCCAAAAGCTGCAAGCAATAACCATGCCACAGAGGGATGTTATGCATGTCTTCAGATCTCCTCTGCCAAAGAAACTATTCCATTCCTATTCTGAGCAAGTGAAGCCTTGCTCAGATCCTTTGAATACAGTCATAACATGGCCACACCTTTTTTCCAGAATATAACACAAATAGACTCAATCCCTAATATAGTACCCATTCTCAAGAGCTGGGTCTTCATTCCATGCATATTAAGCAGTAAATGATCTTCCACAGTCATATAGAAGATTCCTATTAAACTCTGACAATAGCATGATAAAGATTTCATAGCCAGCAGCTCCAAATTCTTCCATATTCTGCCCACAAATATATTCCAGAGTTCTGCAAACTGTATGACCAGACCTCATCATAGCATAAGGTTTATTCCTAGTATCAATTTCTCTTTTAGTTACTTTACTTAATAACTGAAACCAATACCTGGCAAAAGTGGCTCATGGTATATGGTAATAAACTCAATGGTTTCAGGGACGGTGTCACAAGTGGATCTTTCTATGATGGCAGAATCTAAGGCCTAGGATATCCCACATCTCATCAGACTAGGAAGCAGAGCTTGAGCCAGCAGAGCTAGGTTAGAACATCAAGATGAGCAGGTGTCATCTCCAATATGTTATAGCTTCTCATAACCGCATCACCAGCCAGAGACCCAGTGTTCAAACACATTGGCCTGTTAGAGCATTTCACATTCAAAGAACCATAACAAATAATCTGTCAGCTTTCATATTTGTGAATCTTTGCTCAATCTTAGACTAAATATGAATTTATAGTGGAGTATTCTTGTTTGAATTCATTATATGAATCTATATAACTTTTTTTTCTGTGCCCCTTTGTAAGGCACCATGTGGTTGCTGAGAACTGAATTCAGGACGTTTAGAACAGCCAGAACTCATAACCTCTGAGCCATCTCTCCAGCCCCATCTTGTGTCCCTTTGTAACCTTTGACTAAAAAAAAAATAGGATTGTTGGCTCTCAAAGCAATAATAACTTATAGAATGAGCCTGGATGTCCACAGATGAGTGGATAAAGAAAGCACAGTTTACATTCACAAAGAAGTTTCATCTAGCCATAATGAGGAATAAAATGTCATGTGTAGGGAAATGGATTCAACTAGTAATGATCAAGTTGACAAATTAAGCAGACTCAATGAGGCAAATATAAAATGTATATCAAAGTAAAAGAATTTGAAAGGAAAAAGGAAACAGCAAAGACAAAGGAAATGTTGGAGCAAAGAGGCCAAAAAAAAAAAAAAAAAAAAAAAAAAAAACAGAAAATAGGAGGTGAATATGACCAATGTGATTAATATACTGCAGCTCTCTGAGGGGGTTTCTCTGATACTCTGTGATGACCCAGTGAAGTTCTAGTAGGAAACCCAACACTGTTTTACTATACCAGACCCCTGCTGTGACTGCTGATTTCTTATTTGCACCTTGACTCTCACAATTTATTGAAAGTCATTTTTACAATATGATATATGTGGATTATATTTACAACATTGCCCATTCTGCCTTCCAACCCCTTCTATGGCCTTCTTTCACATCTGTCTCAAATTCATGTCCCTCTTTTCTCTAAGTAAAATTGTTACACAGACATGTATGAATATTTGAATATAAATACAACCTACTGAGTCAATTTAGTATTGCCGGAATTATATTTTTTTAGGACTATCAACTTAGTATTGAAGAACAAATTAGGGGGCTGATCCCCAGGGAAGACCAAGTCTCCTGTCTTCAGTGGTCATTAGTTGTCTGTAGTTTCTGATCTCTAGGTGGAAGCTTGTGAGAGCCCTCTTCCACGTTAGTATGCCTATGGTGGACATTGCTCCTGTCTCAGTTAGACAGGCATGCTGTTGAACTGTATGTGTGCAGCTTGCCTTTCATTCAAAAAGCTACAGTCTCCCAGTGGATGTTTCCATTCTCTGACTGTTAACACCTTTGGAGAGGTTCCCTGAGTCTTATGGGTACGCCGTGAGTTTACAGTACCTGGCACGAACTCCTTCCTGTTGTGTGAGCCTTAAGTCTAATTAGACAGCTGGTCACCATCAAGATATCAGTGGTACTATTGCAAGTTTGGGGCTTCTTGCTGTGCCGGTCATTGTTGGATACTGTAGAAACCACATCACTTTAAGAACTGTTCCTACTAGTTTATTGCCTCAGATACTTCTGCTTCAGGAGGGTAGCTTTAGTGTATTATCCAGATCGAGCCCCTGTCTCCAAATTTTAGGGGAATGGTTTTTCTTGTATCTTTACTTCCCTGTGGTGTCCAATAAAGGTTACTAATTTTATATTTATTTATCCTTTTTATGTGGTGAGCACTGGACTGTGACACCTGAGCTCTTCACATGTTATAGCCAGAGCTAGAAAGAGTCAAGCCTTTTTCATGAGCTATTATCCCCTCTCCTTGAATAAAAGCTAAGGTTCATATTGATTACAATGCTGTGATCTAGGAGTTACTGAGTCATAGATTGAAATAGAATAGGATGATTTTGACAGGATGTTCTTAACTGCTATAATACACTGTTTTGGTATGATAGGAGAAAAAAAAACACTGTTAAGTATGTGAACAAAATCATGTTTGGTATTGAAAAATTACTAACTTTGATAGGTAATTATGTGAAAAAAAACATTTATGTAAGGGATCACAACTAAGTGGAATGAGTGAGGCAAAAAAAAAAAAAATCCATCCAGCAAGAGGACCTAGTAGGCAAATGCAGGGCATTTTAAACAGACACAAGAGCAGAAATACTATAAAAAATGTCACTGATCTTGGTCAAATGTCTGTTAGAGGGTACATGCCAAGTACGCTTAAATCTGAAGAAAGAATCTGTGCTTTGCAGAGGTAATGACCTAGGGAATTCATAAACTAAAGAAGAACAAGACAATTCTCTTGATGTTCTTTTGCTGTTTTAGTTTTAAGTCAGGAAGGTTCCATTAGAGAGAAAATGGGTATAACAGATTTGTCCGTACTGTTGTGTGGTCATAACTGAGGCAAGAATGCAGCATGAATTGCTGGATGTGGTGGCCTATTTCAGTAATCCCACCACTCTGGAGGCAGAAGCCAGTGAATCACTTCAGGATTTCTCTTTGCTGCATAGTGAGTTCATGCAAGCTGCTAAAACAAGGGCACATAAAAAGAAAATAAAAAGAATGAGATATAAGGTGATTACATTTATGTATATGAGTATTGTGTGTATGTGTGTGTGTATATATATATATATACATATACAAATATATATAAATATATATGTCTAGTTCTTTATGAACAGAGTCAAAAAAGCACATTGTCTAAAGAGCAGATCATCAGTTCATTCTGTGCTTTCTCATGTTCCTATGAGTGCCAGTACTCCAGTAAGACAGATTTCATTATCCTGGATTTCCTGCTTGCTGACTAAAGGTCTAAAGACATTGAGCTTACAACAAAGCTAGTATATACTGCTTGCATAGTGAGTATTAATATTTATATATATCACCTATTATATAAATATATTTTTCATTTTAAATGGCAGTAATAGATTCAGAATATTTTATTTTTAAGTTTTCTCTTACATTTATTTATATTATGTTTATGTATGAGAACATAAACATAGGTGCTGTAGAGAACATAGGGGAAGTCAGAGAAAAACACGTGAGAGTCAGTTTTTTTTGTCTAGCACCTTGTGTGTCCATGAGATTGAACTCAGTTTGCAAGGCTTGATGTCAGGTGCCTTTACCCAGTGAGCCCTCTTACTGAGCTAGGATCTCATGCCCAAGCCTGTATGAGTAACTTAACAAAATTAAGGCTAGAGCTGTGGCTCAGCAGCACAGCATACACTTCATTAGCATACTCTAGGCCCTGTGGTCAAGCCTGAATAAGGGGCAGAAGAAAGCCTTTTCCTGACACATGCTTGACTATATGACACTTACTTAAATATATTTGTGATTTAAAAAATGGCAAATGTCATACCCTCAAAGCATTGTTATAGAAAATGGAGACTTCTCTTTAAATTAACTGTAATCATATCCAAAGAGCTTGCACTTGCTTGAGCACACTGGGTTTAGCATGAGACTGAGGATCATCTCACTGCACCTGTAAGCAGAGTGGCATTATTTTCATTGCTGCTGCTTTTGCTTGCCTCAGCAACATTCCTACAAATGAAATGTCTCAAGATTAACTTATAGCAAATGAGACTTTGTGTCCAATTATTTGTCAACTGGCTGTAACATTGATGCTCATTTGTCTCCACAATTTTCACACATCTACTTACTGCTTTAGCAATGCAGAGATTGTCTCTGTATTCATAATGATCTCAAAGTAGACATGAATCTAAAGAAGAGACAGTGACAATTATCTGACTTCTCTAAATCTTGAATCTCTTTTATTCCATTATTCAAGAGGAAATGTAAAACTTAAGATTTCTGGAAGGAGTTCCAATACCTAAATAACTGAATGGAAAATATTGGGAGAAGGGCCCCCAAAGCCTAGCCAACTATGATATTTATACTCACTTAGTAGCCAACAATTTGAATTGGAAGTAATGACATGAAACTTTTTTTAATTCATCAGGAAAATGGAAAAAATGTTTCAGACAATAAAGTGCTTGTCATGAAAGCAGGGGGATCTGAGCTTGATTCCCCAAAACTCTTTTAAAAGTCAGGTATCAGCACACATCTTCCATCCCAGAGCTGAAAAGCAGAGGTAGAAGGATATTCTTGGCTTACTGGCCAGTCTCGTCAAATCAGTAAGTGAGTGAGAGACACTGCCTCAAAAAACAAACAAACAAACAAACAAACAAAAGCCAAAAAACAAAAACAAAAAAAAATCAACAACAAAAAGCAAATAGACAAAAGGGAGACTGTGGAACGCTGAGTAATTGTTGCTGCAGAGGACTGGGGTTTAGTTCCTAGAATCCATATAATTGCTCACAACCAACTCTAACTCTAGTTCCAGGGAATATGATGCCCTCTTCTGAGCTCATGAGATATGAGGCATGCATGTGGTAGACATACATACATCCAGGCAAAACACTCACCACACAAAATAAAATAAATTAATTGAAAAAAAAAAAAGATAAAAGTGAGAATGAATGAGAAAGACACCTGACATTGCCTCTGGTCTCCACATTCAAGGTAGCACAGATGTTTGGGTGCCTATTCACACAAGACATACACAACACAAACACATGTGAACACAAAGGAAAGAACTGAACATATTTATATTATATTATATTATATTATATTATATTATATTATATTATATTATGCTTGAAAGAAGCTAGAACCAGAGCTTTCTTGATTGATTGATGTATGTTTTCAAAGGAGTGCTAAAATACCAAAGTAAGCAAGAATTCAAAATTAGGCCACAGAGAGCTGAATAAGGCAGAGCAAAGGGTTAATGGATAAAACAAAGGAGAACACAGGAATGAGGCCAGGAGGAACCAACCAACAAAGGAACCTGTTAACCAACGACTTTCAAGTTCAGTATACAAACAGTTAGGCAAAATCACCATGTTTGCATCTCTATCTCTTCTCTCCCTTTCTCTTGATATATTTGAGAAAATGTTCATTTTCGGGAAAAGAAGAGCCATATGGCCAAGCTAAACCTCGAAGGAAGCAGAATTTCAAGCTACATTAGACTAGCAAAGCTAGATGTGCAATCATCATTAAACAAATAAATGCTCTGCCTGCCATGTAAATAAAGTTCACTTATGTTTTCATATATATATATATATATATATATATATATATATATATATATGTATATCAATATATATGGAAGGCTTAGTTTTAATGACATAAGAATAATATTATAAAGAAAAGAAAGTCTGAAATGGCCAGGCCCAAAGCTAAGTGTGAATACTATTAATCAAGTTAAAACTAACAAATTATATATCATTCTCCATAAAATAAGTTTTCTTGATTGTGACAGCTAAATAAGACCTATAATTTAACATATAACATGTTCACTGTAAAAAACTTTATTTGATACAACAAATACTAAATAATTTACTAAAATTATTTCAAATAATTTATGAAGTACAAGGAAATTATCCAAATCAAAAATGAAATAAACAAACAAAATTATAAAAATGTAAAGAATTGTGAATGTAAGTCAAGCAGCTTTGTTTGATCCGAGGATTTTTCAAAATAAACCCATTTAAGGAATAAATTTACAGCAAACCTCATCCTACCATTTCTGTAGTTATAATGAAACTCATTAAAATAAATATTTAATAAATGCATAAATGAATAAAGATGAAATGAATAAATGAATGGAAAAGGATCATAAATACTAAATGGTGGAAATTAAATGAATAATTCTCATAAATAAATCAGCTGCACTTGAGTTTTCTAGCACTCTATATATAAATAATGCCATTGAAAATGGTCATTTTGAATGGATTACGGCAAAGAATTTATCTGAAAAAGAAACTTATTTATATAAATTTGTGACTATAATTAATATACTCTAAAACTACTTTTAAAATTCTGTCTTCTAAAACTCAACACACTACCATTAAATAATACTTCTACTACAATAGACAGCCTCACTTGTCTTTTTATAATTCTTTAACACAGATTTACTTATGTTCCTGGGACCAAGAGACAGCTTTCTCCATTTGTTTTTTTCCCAGAACATTAAACTTTTCAAATTAATTGCCCTTCTTGCACTATAATTCTTATCCATCAGAAACATTTCCCATTGTCCTTAGTATAGCTTTTTTGGGGTTATGTTTTAAAACAAAAAACATATTGATAGCAAGGAGGTTGTGTTGCAAGCCTTCGAACAAGGAGTGTTTGCTGTTTGCTTTCAAATGTCTGCAAATTTACTTTTTAAAAAAAACTTTTTATTAACTTTATTTTTTCATTTTTATTTTTCATTTTTAATTAATTTATTTTTTATTAATTACAATTTATTTATTTTGTATCCCAGCTGTAGCCCCATCTCCTGGATGGCATCATATTCCCTGGAACTAGAGTTAGAGTTGGTTGTGAGCAATTATATGGATTCTAGGAACTAAACCCCAGTCCTCTGCAGCAACAATTACTCAGCGTTCCACAGTCTCCCTTTTGTCTATTTGCTTTTTGTTGTTACTTTTTTGTTTTTGTTTTTTGGCTTTTTGTTTGTTTGTTTTTTGAGGCAACATCTCTCACTCACTTCTGATTTGACGAGACTGGCCAGTAAGCCAAGAATATCCTTCTACCTCTCTTTTCAGCTCTGGGATGGAAGGTGTGTGCTGATACCTGACTTTTAAAAGAGTTTTGGGGAATCAAGCTCAGATCCCCTGCTTTCATGACAAGCACTTTATTGTCTGAAACATTTTTTCCATTTTCCTGATGAATTAAAAAAAGTTTCATGTCATTACTTCCAATTCAAATTGTTGGCTACTAAGTGAGTATAAATATCCTTCTTCTCCTCCCATGCCCCTCCCCTAGTCCACAGATAGGGGAGGTCCTCCTTCCCTTCCATCTGATCCTAGCCTACCAGGTCTCATCAGGACTGGCTGTATTGTCCTTCTCTGTGGCCTGGCAAGGCTGCACCATGAGGGGAAGGTAATCAAAGAGTCAACCACTGAGTTCATGTCAGAGACAGCCCCTGTTCCCATTACTAAGGAACTCACTTGGAAACTGAGCTGCCATAGACTACATCTGTGCAGGGGTTCTAGATTATCTCCATGCATGGTCCTTGATTGGATTATCAATCTCAGAAGAGACCCCTATGCCTAGAGTTTTTGGTTCTGTTGCTCTCTTTGTGGAGCTTCTGTCCTGTGATTTTACTTTTATCTACAAGCAAATGTCTTTTGGGAAGTTATTTATTTAAAGATCCATTGTTTTGCCTCAAAGTGGGGAGGTAACATATTATTCAAAAAATAGGGCTTATTATATCAACAGATACATTTAGTACCTAAAAAACAAACAAACAAACAAACAAACAAACAAAAAACCCCAAATCATATCTTGATTAAATGAGTGAGGTTCTCAGACTCCTCCTGTGCATGGGTAAGCTGGGGCAATGATCAGAAAAGCTATTATTTAGAGTTGTAGCAGAAGTTTCTGTATCTAAGTTAGTGGATAAACCTCATTTACAATGTTCTTTTGTAACACAATGAACTTGCTGCCTTTTACATCCTTCAGGAATTCTGCTGGAACCATTGTTGCTGGACCTGTTGACAATTCACCTTCTCTCTTAAATGGAGGGGACAGGGAGAGGCACAGGATCCTTTCCTGAGTATTCAGTTTAATTCAGTTCTTTCCCAATTGCAAGTAGTTGAGGGGAGAGGCTAGAGGACCAGGGAATGGGGTCCCAACTATGCATCTGTGAGGAAACCATCATCACGTCTGGGTGCAAACCTTCTACTATGGATCTTTTAAGGAAACCCACCTGTGCCCCTTCCCACATATCCTCACCTGTTGTCCTGTATGTAACTCTTGTAGAGTCATCGGTTCTCCAGTTGAACTTGTGGTGGGTAGGAGAAGGAGTAGACTTTCTTTTTTTTTTAATCTCCTGGGAAGAAAATTTAGCAACACATACCATTTCATTATCAGTAGTGAACAGATAAATGCTAGCCCGCCTCACTTCCAAATGTTGCCAGTTCTTAAAGAGTCGGCTTTAAATTCATTAGTGTTAATTATAGTTTTATCAACAAGATAAATCTTACAGAGTCCTAATTATTAATCTAAGAAAGTAGAAGGGGTGCACTTTTTAAAAGTAAGCGAGTTTGCTCACAGGCAGCCTTGTACATCTGCCAGGTGTGCAATTGGCTCACTGTACAATTGCTAAAAGGTTTTATGCTTTGTCTGTGTTCCAATTTCAAAACCTTCCATGCATTTTAAAGGCTTATTCATTTGCTTCTTAAAATTGTGTTTCTTTCTTTATCTTAATATCACAATAAAAACATTCAGAGACATATTCAGTATACGTAAATTAAAATTCAGTGTAATTAAACCTAGTGTCTTAGGAACCTTCTTCCCTCCTGACTGAGCACCATACTCCCATGGGGTTTGATGTTGTTGCTGTTTCTTTACTTCTGACACATGGTCTAAGAAACCTCAGATTGGCCTCAACATCTCCATGTAGCTGAAGACTTGGCTTGAATTCCTGATTCTCCTGCATCCAAGTACTGAGGTTATGGATATGAACCACCATGAGCTATGTACTGCCTGCCTGCGCTCAAATCCAGGCTTCTGTGAATGCCCAACAAGCACCACTGAGCCCTGCACCCAGCCCCACTTCAACAGTCCTGCATCTGCATGTGCCCCCACTTATTTCTCCACCCAAATACGACCATCCTCTTAAAGACATAAAAGGATAGCGTTACCATGTAGTTTACCTCCCCAAAATCAAGTCACTGATTTTACTTTCCACAGAAATAACACACCAACACACACACACACACACACACACACACACACACACACACACACACGTATGCTCATGTGCACACACAAACTACACAATAGTGTTATTCCAGCATGGTTTAATAAAACGGCTCATACTTTCACCAGGGACCTTTGCAAGAACTAGAAATATAATTACTAACATCGACTAGATCATCTTTATACAGCTGAGTACTGTGTGTATATATATATATGTATGATGTATGTATGTATGTATGTATGTATAGCTTGCCTCTTCTTTTGTGAACACTGAGAAAAGAATCTGTGCATGCAGGTTGATTTCTTCATGAAGTGGTGATGCCATATTGTTCAAGTGTACCTCAGAATGAGCTTGCTGGATTGTATGCCATCTCTGTTCTTAATTTCTAAGAAATTTCCTTGTTCATGACCTTAATGACAGTATCAGTCTACATTTCTACCAACTATGTCCCAAGTTTCCTTTCCCCTAAGCTAGCCATAACCCACACTGGCATTTTTTGACTTTTATAACATTAACTGGCATTTCCTTGTGACTGCTTGTGAATTGTATGTTTGTTATGATATTTGGAAATTAAATTCTTCTTGGATTATTATTTGCCAAACTTGTGAAATCCACTAATTTTCTAGCTGAAAAGGATGATCTCTACAAGAAATAGCATTAGGAAAATTGTGTTTCTACACAAAAACAATAAAATAGGAAACTTATTTATATAGAAAACAAAGAGTAACTCAAAATGGAAAAAAAAAAAAAAGACTTAAACTTGATACCTGAATCTGTAAAACTGCTGTGATAGAACAACAAAAGAATCTCGCTGACATTGATCTTGGCAATGACTTCTTGTTTTAGATAACACAACAAAAGCTTAGGATACAAAAGCAAAGACAAATGCATGGGACCTCATGACAGTAAGAAATGTCTGCACAGCACAGGGAACGAGCATGAAAACACAGTGGAGACACATCCTGGGGATTTTGAAGAAATGAGCATATTTTCTAAGATTTTTAAATGCAGTAACACTCTACATTGATTTGGGGAGGGTTGATCCATACAATATTGATAGTCTTTCTGTACTTTTACCATTTTTTTTAAATATAAACTACTTTTGGATATACATTAGTTTAAGATATTTATATATTCATGAGCTTTTATTACAATACAATGGCACTTTCTGTTATGGGTTCAGGAATAGCTGATCGGTGACCACTCAGACACCAGACTCAACTCAGCAGAAGTTATTGAATGTTATCAGGGCTGTAATCTGGACTAGGGAGCCAGACTATGACTTTTTATGCAAATAATAACAAAAAAGATAAGCAGGTAGCAACCAGATAACAAAACTGTAACCAAGTGTAGGAAACAAATCACAACTAGGTAACAACCTGGTTAAAAAAAAATGTAAGCAAGTACCCAGGTAGGAAGCAACATTACATCATTTTGACTAGCTAGAAAAAGCATTTCTAACTGACTTTTAATTGGATTGTTTCTGCAGTTGAGGTTTTCTTATAGTATCCAGGTAACTAAGTATACAAAGTTTGAGAAATGAAACCATAGAGACATAATCAAAATGGAGACTTGGAGGCAAAATGGCTTCTGCTATGCTAAAGGCTAAAGCAGGTGTTAACAGAGGAACCATAGCTATGCTAAAAACTAAAGTAGGTCTCAACAGAAGTGCTATAGAGTTTAAGCAGGTTAAAAACTTTCTAGACCTAATGATGGTTTTTTTCCTCATCTATTTAAAATGAGATTATTATTATTATTATTATTATTATTATTTTAGTTTTTATTAACTACACTTTATTCATTTTGTATCCCCCCATAAGCCTCCCTCCTCCCCTCAGTGCTGACAGCTTGAGCAATAGGTCACTCGCAAAACAAACAAACAAACAAACAAACAAACAAAAAACCCTCATATTTTGAGCATCTTTTGAGTGTATGTGTATACATACACACACACAGGCAGAGACAAAGACAAAGAGAAAGAAAGAAGAGATATAAGCCAGGGCAAAAATCATAAAAAAAAAAAAGCCCTAGGAGCTATGTAAGAATAACAAAGTGATCTGAAGACAGTATCTGTCTGGCTTGACTTATAATGAGCCACTGCAGGTACAATCCACAATCAGTTGACAACTGGGGAATCCAATACATCTAGAGTTAGCTTTTACGATTTCTGTTTTTCCTAGCTGTGTGTTAAATTTATGCTAAATAAGTTGCCATTATTGAATTACCCATTGGATTATACTTTATGCGTTGAGGGCACTTAAAAACCAACCATTTTCTTGTGTGGAAAATTTTCCTTCATTCTATTCATATTTAAGATTTTTTATGATCACAATAAGGGGAAGAATTTGTGAATGATACGCATATTTTTAACTTAAACCTTCATTAAATCTATTTCTTTATAGAAAAACAATCCTTAGTAATAAAAAATGAGTAAGAAATTGTAGCACTGCTATTCAGACACAAAGATAAATAGGTCTCTGAAGGACATTCCTTAAGATTCAGTGACTGGTCAGCTATGGATCACTGTGGAAAGGGAGAGTCTTCTCAACATCTGAAACATATAAAGTGCTCTCTGCATGGTGCATGTTAATTGGGCTACAGTCTCACCTCACAAAACATAACTGGAGAATGATAACGGTCATTAAATTTCGGGATAGCCATGTGAATAGCAGAGTGGTAGAAAGACAAGGCGACCAGACACTGTGAGAGAGCCATCACCCTGGGACCTTTGTTTGTTTTTTTCCCAAAGCTGAGCAATTCTGCTTGGAGGTTGTCTTAGTCACTGTTCTATTGCTGTGAAAAGACACTATGACCATGGCAGTTCTTATAAAAGAAAGCATTTATTTTTGGCTTTCTTTCAGTTTCAGAGCTTTACTGTATTGTTTTCATGGCAGGAATCATGGCAGCATGGAGGCCAACAGGTGCTGCGAAAGTAGCTGACAGGTTTACCCCCACATCTGCAGGCAGCAGCAAGGGAGACAGTGGACCTGGTTTGCTTTTTTTAAAAAAAAATTTATTTTATTTTTATTAATTACAGTTTATTCACTTTGTATCCCCTGGCTTGGGTTGTTAAAACTGCAAAGCCAACTCCTAGTGACAAATTTCCTCCAAAAAGGACACACCTCCCAATCCTTTCAAGTAGTGCTGCTCCCTAAGCATTCAAATATATAAACATATACGGGCCATTCGTATTCAAACCATCACATTCCACTCCCTGGTCCCCGTAAGCTTGTAATGCGAAAATACATTCAGTCCAACTTTATAAGTCTTAAAGGATATAATAGTTACTGTATGAATGTCCAAAGTTCAATGTCTCTTCTGAGATTCATGGCAATCTCTTAACTGTATCCCTCTGCAAAATCAAAATTAAAAGCATATCACAAAATATCCATCATACAAATGGCACAGAATATGCTTTCCTTTTTCCTCCCTTCAAACGGGAGAAAAGAACGTATAGTGAGTAAATAATGAATCAAAGCAAGACAGGAAAACAGCTAGGCAAAGTCCAAACTCTACATTTCCGTGTCTAATGTGAAAGAGCTCTTCAGATTTCCACTCCTCAGGGTTGTTGACTGCAACATACTTCTCTCTCTGGGCTTGTTCAACACTCAGCTGGCAGCTATCTTTGGCAGGTATTCCATGCCTTTGGCATCTCCAACATCTTGGAGTCTCTAGTAAACTTTAGGCTTCACTTTCACAGCTTCACACAGTGGTTTCTCTGGGTCTCTAAGCAGGTTCACCCCTGACACGCACCTGGCCTCAGTGGCTTTCCTTAGTCACAAGGGAGATTCCATAAGCCCCTTCTTTGTTCTTTGTCTCTAAAGTGTGAACCACATGGATGAAACTATCAGTCTCTGCTGGAGCATCACACCCATATTCAGTTACATCTGCACCAGCTTTCAGTTTTCAACAGATTCTGTTACTATTTAATATTTTTTTCAATTATTTTCCACAACCTGGAAGCTTAGTTGAATGAAGTCTTGCGCTAAGATCACCACTCTCTTTATTCTGTGTAGCATCGGGCTTTTCTTTAAATGTTTGATCTCCTTGAGCCCTGGAATTTGCTCCATTACATATTCCGGAGCACTTTTTCTTCTCAAACTGTACACTGGTACTCTTCCTCATTGAGTGTGTTTCTTTTCACAGTAGATCTGAGTACGGTGACTACCATAACCACAGAACACAACCAATGGTAGACTGCCTTGAGATCTCTTCTTCCAATGGCATTAATCCAAAGCTCTTCAATTCGGCCTTAGACTGATATTTTGGGCCTTAGGCTGACAGCAGCCACATTCATTGCCAACGTATCATAAGAATAGTCTCCAGACCATATCTGAAGACTCCTGAGCTGGACTGTCATAATCGACATTGCTCTCAGCACCACCTCCATACTCTTACTAATATGGTCCATTAAACACTGCTTAAAGCATTCAACTGCTTTCCTAATCCAAAGGGTCCATACTCTGCCAACAAGCAATATGGTCAGGACTGTCACGGAAGTCCCCATTTCCTGAGATGAACTTCTGTCCTACTCTGTTGAGGAGACCTTGCTGTGAAGAGACATCAAGACCATGGCAACTCTTACAAAAGGAAACATTCAGTTGGGGATTGACCACAGATTCAGAAGTTTAGTCCATTGTCATCATGGCAGGAAGCATGGCAGCATGCAGCAGACATGATGCTGGAGAAGTAACTGAGAGTTCTACATCCCAATATGGAGAATGAATCTACTTCCTCTATGAACTAAAATGAGGGTCTGACCTACACATACACATGTTGTGGAAATTTTGGTTTATAATACGTAAGCACGTTTTTGTTTTAATACCAGGCATGGGATACGGGACTGATTCAAATTGTTCACAGCAGCAAACTATTTGCCTCGTGCAGGCTTTGAGACGGGCTCCTTACCAGCTGGAGATAAATATGAGGACTCTTGAGAGGTAATAAATGCTAGAACCAGAGAGTGTTGGAATCTCCAAGGAAGAAGAAGGCTGCTGGTGCTCTCTCCTGCTGCTCCTGGTTGCTGTTGATGCAGTGTGATGAGAAGAAGTTGGAGCTATCCTGAAACAAAATTTGAACTTTCCCCCAAGGAACCCTATGACCCTCAATAGCAGGAAGTAGTTAAGAAAAACTACACTCCTCCCCAATAACCTCCCATCTCTCCTACCCAGTTTTGGGATATTGCAAGGAAATGGAGTAGAGAAAGACAGAAACATAAGAAGCACAAATAAAATAGTTTTTTTTTCGTACTACTACATACACGTCTTGGTATTTATATCCATGTGCAATAATTAATACCACAACTAATAATAAATATATCTTAATTCTCAAAAACAGCGTAACTGAAAAGAAAATAATTTTTTTAAAATATTGAAAGTCCTGTTTTCATTCAGTTTCTTAGAAAATACACTTCCATTTAGGGAAAAAAAAAGAGAGACAATATACCTAAAAATAGAATAACCAATTTGTACTGAACTTTCCAAGAAGCCGAAGTTTACTTTGTCTGTGAGTCTCTGCCATTAGGATGGTTATGAAAATATCCACATGCAGTGAAACCCATGATTGACATCTAGACATTTGTGAGCATCTTGGTTGTGAGAATGTATCATGTATATGTGACTCTCATAAGCCTCAGCAAGTCTTCAAAATTCAAGTAGTACTCCTTGTAAGTGCCTCTCTCTCTTGGGAAATCTTGTGTTTCAGGCACTTCATACCAAAAGAAAGCAGAGCTGGAAAGAGTAGGAAAGGATAAATATCCTAGTTTTCTGGAGCCAAATTAAATATGTTAATAATACAAAAATATCATAATAAATTGCAATGCTAGTTTCCTCTTAAACGTTTGAAAGTACAGGTCTAAAATGGGCAAGGGATTTTTTGTTAAACTCACTCAAAATATACTATTATGTCATTTCAATCTTTTTAGCTATTGATTTTTAAAATTGGTTTAGACACAATTTCACAGTAGATTATGAGTGTCGCTTGACCAGAGAGTACAGTCCTCTGACTCAGTACTGTAGACAAAGGCTTACCACAATGCCTGAGCAAATCAATACCTCTCCAGGATAAAGTCTCAGCTCTGAGGAGCAAAATGACAGCGTAGAACATCAGTGAACAAGTGAAAGGAACAAGAAACAAGGTGGCTGGAGATGTCTCGTGCACTTGAATGATGAGAAAGTGAAGGATGCTGAGTGTTATTTTTACATTTCAGAAACTGAGGGAAATGAAACCCATAAGAGAGTGAGCAATGCTATTTTCGACAAATTTAATTTTTTTTTGTTTGTTTTGACTGTGTTGAGATAGTACTGAGTACTGATCAAACCCAGAGATGGTTTGAATACTGAGTTATGCCCTGGGCTTGCTTGTTCTTTAGACAACAAAGTGTCCTAATAAGGATTACAGTCTCTTCTAACAATGTTAAAGAATGTTAAAGTATTTTGGTTACTGCACATGCTTCTGCCCCTTGCAGTGAATTCAATAAACCTGTTTTTCTCCTCCTAAAGGTAAATCCAAATAAAAATTTTAAAAATGAGAATTCTAGTTTAATGTATAAAATAACTAAACTACATAATCAGAATTACTGTAAATTGCACTTTCTATGTCCTCAAATATCTATTTAATTTTTTTCTATTAAATAGAAACATTATTTGAGAACAATTACAGACAGAATGTATTGATCACATTATTAATGGAAAATGTAGAAGATACACATGTCTCCCAGTTCATGATCTTTTAATAGAAAGTCTGCAGGTTTGCATGACCCAACATCATCTATTCAACTTTTTAAAGGTATTGTTTGATGTTTGAATTCCATTGTATACACCAAGATGTCCCATTTAAATATTCTACTGTAAAACTATTGTGGAAGAATGACAGTGGGTGTTATATCCTTTGTCTATAAATGTGTGTTTGATTTATAAAATGAGCTTCAGTTGAAAGTAGGACTCTTTTATTTTAGCCAAAATGTTATAATAAAAGCTGATATTTGACATCAAACTTGTGTAACATTTCTTAACTTTTCTTCAAAAGTAACATCTTCCACTTTATACCATCCATCTAGAAAACTTCATTTAAGCAAGAGGGAAACAGTTTACTGCTACGTTGTTAACGAGTGAAACACTGATTTTAGTAGTTTGATTCAAAAAAGTCCAGAGTTCCTAGAGAACTCCATCCCCAAGGATTAGTTTCCTAATAATATAACTCTAGAAATGAATAGATAACAATGATATTGATTATAGTGTCAAGGTTTCTGAAAATGCAGTCTCTTCATATTTTATTATAATATGTTTTTCTTTATATGAAAAGCAGAGATTTGATACCTGGGCACCTGTGGAGCTCTCAGCTATTGCTTTAACAAGAACCCTTCCTTTTGGCTTAGATACGCTCTGACCTCACATTCTTCCTTGATTTATATATTGTGTTCAGCAACAGGAATGGCCCAGCCTTTTCCTTTGTGGATTTTTTTTCATCCTGAGAACTTGGCCTAACTTCATATTTCAGTGATTTCACTTGTCAGTTCACCTAGAACTCCTTCACATCCTACCTCTAACCTCAGGCAATGCATCTAACTGCTCTCTCTCTCTCTCGATTTGTGCAACGAAATGAACATTTGTTCCATGGCTGGGAGCCTCCTCCTGTCCCCACGCCAGCCATGCAATTTGGAATGACTCAAACCATGGGAAGCCTTCCCGCACTCTCCCTATCACTGCGTTTCAACAGTCTTCAGTTCTGTGTGTCACCAGGCCCTCTACAACTGTTGAAGCGTTCAGGAAACGTCTATAGAGCAACACATAATCTTCTGAACCGTGAGTTAAATGTTCATTTCAAGACCTGTTTGATCAAGCCACTCATAACCTTTAAGGATCATCCTATCTTGTTCTTTAATTGAGGCTTGCCTTTTACATTTGGGCACACCATATCTTGGGTCATAAGGTTCTTACAACTATGCTAACAATATTTACTGCCTTCTAGATGTAGCTAGCCTCTCCTTAATACTTACTTTCATGTTATTGCTCTGCCCACATTGTCTTTTTTTGGCTTCTTTTCTTTTTTCTACTTATTTTTATATTTTTATTAATTACAGTTTACTCACTTTGTATCCCCCCTGTAGCTCCCTCCCTCTTGCCCTCCCAATCCTTCCCTTCTTCCTCTTTCTCCACGCATGCCCCTCCTCAAGTCCACTACTGGGGAGGTCTTCTTTTCCTTCCTTCTGATGCTACTCTATTAGGTTTCATCAGTGGTGGCTGCATTGTTTTCCTCTGCATCCTGCTAAGGCCGCTCCCCATCAGGGGGAGGTGATCAAAGAGCAGGTCAATCAGTTCATGTCAGAGACAGTCCCTGTTCCCATTACTATGGAACCCAGTTGGAGACTAAACTGTCATGGGCTACATCTGTGCAGGGGTTCTAGGTTATTTCCATGCATGCTACTTGGTTGGAGTGTCAGTCTCAGGGAAGACCCCAGTGCTCAGATCTTTTGGTTCTGTTGCTCTCTTTGTGGGGCTTTTGTCTTATCCAGATCTTACTATTTCCCACTTCTTTCATAAGATTCCCTGCACTGTGCCCAAAGGTTGCCCATAAATCTCAGCATCTGCTTTGATAATCCGTAGGGCAGAGCTTTCAGAGGCCCTCTGTGGCAAGCTCCTAATTTGGTCCCTCTTTTCTCCTTCTTCTGATGTCCATCCTCTTTGCCTTTCTGGATGGGGATTGAGCATTTTAGCCAGAGTCATCCCTCTTGATTAGTTTCTTTAGCTGTACAGATTTTAGTAGGTTTATCCTATATTATATGTCTATATGAGTGAGTATATACCATGTGTGTCTTTTTCTTCTAGGATAGCTCACTCAGGATGATCTTTTCCAGTTCCCACCACTTCATGATTACTCATTATAGCAGCACTGGTATGGTTCATGAATATATATATTCATTTTACCAATAAAATTGGTAACAGATTTGGGAGAATGAATAACCAAGCAAGCTCATGTAATCACCACCAGCAAGTATCATGGTCAGTGTATGTGTATCTCACCATAGCATAAGTCCCAATATTTCTGATTATGTCTATAGCTTCCTGAAGGTACAGAGATGCCCTTTATTGAATTATTGCACATGATGATTACTCATACTTTCTTATATTTTCTTTGGTGAGTTCATTAGCACACAATAACCCCTACTACAAGGGAGACTGGAGGGGGTAGCTAACAGTTTGAGGCCTCCTCTCTTCCGATTTTCTGCAAAATTTTCTTCTTTTCAACTAAAGTGAAAAGTAAATGGACTATGTACTCTTAATTACTTGTAAATGTTCATCTTCTTTGGATTTTTCCGATATGTTTATTACTTTCATTCTATGTGCATGAGTGTTTATCTGAACATATCTCTGTGCACTACATGCACAGTGTCAACAGAATCCAAAAGAGGGCATCAGACCCTCTGGGACTGAGGTTTCTGTTAGTTTTAGCCACTTGGTATCCTGGTTGCAGCCCCCTCCCTCATCTCCTCCCAGTCCCACCCTCTATCCCCCTTCATCACCCTCCATTCTTCTCCCCTAGTCCACTTATAGGTGAAGTTCTCCTCCCCTACTTTAAGACACTATCCCACTAGGTCCCATCAAGACTTCCTGGATCCTCTTCCTCTGTGGGCTGGCTAGGTCACCCCACCATGAGGAAATTATCTAAGACAAGCAATGGAGTTCATGTCAAAGACAGCCCCTACAGTCTTTACTAGGGAAACCAAATGGGAATGAGCTGCCCATGGGCTACATCTGAGCAGGGAGTGTAGGTCCGCTCCATGCATGGTCATTAGTTGATGCATCACTGTCTACAGGCTGCCCCGGGCCCAGCTTTTTGCAACTTGTTGGTCTCCTTGTGGAGTTTCTGTCCCTCCGGTATTTCTATCACTGTTTTCATCCATTAAGACTCCTTATGATCTGCCCAATGTTTGAATGTGAATCTCTGCATCTGCTTTGATCCCCTGCTGGGTGGAGTCTTCTTAGAAGATATCTGTGGTAGGATCCCATCCTGTTCTCTCTCTTTTATTGCTTCTGGTATCTATCATGCTCTTCCTTCTGGATGAGAATTAAGCATCTTCTCTAGGTTCCTCCTTTTGTTTAGCATCTTTAGGTCTGTATATTTTAGTATGCTTATCCTATATTATTTGGATAATATACACTTATAAGTGAGCATATACCATGTATGTCTTTCTGCTTCTGGGATACCTCATTCAGGAGGATCTTTTCTAGTACCATCCATTTGGCTGCAAATTTCATGATTTCCTTTTTTTTTTTTTTAACAGTTGTATAATATTCCATTGTGTAATTGTATCACAATTTCTGTATCCATTTTTCAGTTGAGGGACTTTTTGACTTTTTCCAGATTCTGGCTATTATGAATAAAGCTACCATGAACATAGTTGAGCAAATGTCCTTGTTGTATGGTGGAACATCTTTCCGGTATATGCCCAGGCTTGGTATAGAGGGGTCTTGAGATAGAGCTACTCCCAATTTTCTGAGGGTGTGCCAGATTGATTTTGAAAGTGGTTGTACAAGTTTACAATCCCACCAGCAATGGAGAAGTTGTCTCCTTTCTTCAAATCCTCACCAGCATGTGTTTTCACTTGAGTTCTTGATATTAGCCATTCTGACAGATTTTAGATGGAATCTCAGAGTCTTTTTGATTTGTATTTCCCTAATGACTAAAGCTTTGAAAATTTCTTTAAATGTTTCTCCACCAGTCCATATTCCTCTGTTGAGAATTCTCCAGCTCTATACTCCATTTTTTTATTGGATTATTTGGTTTGCTGGTCTTTAATTCTTGAGTTCTTTATTTTGGATGTTAGCCTTCTGACATATATAGGGTTAGTAAAGATCCTTTCCCAGTCTGTTGGCTTTCATTTTGTTCTGCTGATAGTGTCCTTTGGGATACAGAAGCTTTTCAGTTTCATAAGGTCCCATTTATTGATTGTTGATCTCAGAGACTGAGCTTTTGGTGTTCGGTTCATGAAGTTTTCTCCCGTACCAATGCGTTCAAGGCTCTTCCCAACTTTTTTTTTAAATTTTTTATTTAACTTTTATTAATTACACTTTATTCATTTTGTATCCCCCCATTAGCCCCTCCCACCTCCCCTCCCGGCTCCACCCTCTCCCCTTTTCTGCATGCATGCCTTTTTATTCTAACAGATTTAGTGGTCTGGCTTTAGGTTGAGATCTTTGATCCACTTGGACTTTCCTTTTGTGCAGGGTGATAAGGATGGAACTATTTTCACTTTTCTACATGTACACACATGTACACATCCAGTTAGACCAGCACCATTTGTTGAAGATGTTACTTTTTTTTTTTTTTCCAAATGTATGCTTTGGGCTTCTTAGCCAAAAAAAATCATGTGTTTCTAGGTGTGTGGGTTTATTTCTGGATATTCAGTTTGATTCCATTGATCCTCTATCTGTTTCTATGCCAGTACCATGCACTTTTTTATTATGTTGCTCTACAACTTGAGATCAGGGATGGAGATAACTCCAGGAGACATTTTATTTTACAAGGTTGTTTTAGCTATTTTGGAAGAATTTTTCTTTCAAGGTCTGTAAAAACTTGTGTTTCTATTTGGGTGAAAATTGCTTTGAATCTGTGGATTATTTTTTGTAGGATGGCCATTTTTTCTGTTAATATAGATTCATGAGCATGAGAGATTTTTCCATCCTCTGATATCTTCTTCAATTTCTTTCTTCAGAGAGTTGAAGTTTTTATTTATTTATTTATTTATTTAGCTATTTATTTATTTATTAAAAAAAACCACAAGTCTTTCACTTGCTTGGTTAGAGTTACACCAAGGTACTTTATGTTATTTGTGGCTATTGTGAAGGGTATTGTTTTCCTGATTTCTTTCTCAACAAATTTGTCTTTTGTATACAGGAGGACTAATAATTTTTTTGAGTTAATTTTGTATCCTGCCACTTTGCTGAGGGTGTTTATCAAATGCAGGAATTCCCTGGTACAATTTTTGGGGTCACTCATGTGTATTATCATATTATTAGTGAATAGTGATACTTTGACTTCTTCCTTTCCAAATTGTATCCCCTTTATCTAGTTGTTTTATTGTTCTGGCTAGAACTTCCAGCACCATGTTGAAGATATATGGAGAGAGTGGGCAGTCTTGCCTTGTCCCTGATTTCAGTGGGATTGATTTAAGTTTCTCTCAATTTAGTTTGATGTTGGCTATAGGCTTGCTGTATATTGTCTTTACTATGTTTCGGTATGTGTGTTGTATCTCCGATATCTTTCAGACTTTAAACATGAATGGGTGTTGGATTTTGTCAAATGCTTTTTCAATATCTAAGGAGATGATCATGTGTTTTCTCTGCTTTTAGTTTGTTTATATGGTGGATATCATTGATGGATTTATGTATTTTGAACGACCCCTGAATGCCTGGGATAAAGCCTACTTATTTATGGTGGATGATATCTTTAATGTGTTCTTGGATTCCACTTTTGATTATTCTATTGCGTATTTTTGTTTCAAAGATCATAAAAAAGATTGATCTTAAATCCTCTTTTATTTTGGGGGGTGGTGGTCTTTGTGTAGTTTAGGTATCCAGGGGACTGTGGCTTCATATAATGTGTTTGGTAATGTTCCTTTTGTTTCTATTTTGTGAAATAGTTTGAAGAGTACTGGAATTAGCTCTGCTTTGAAGGTCTTGTAGAGTTCTGAGCTGAAACCGTCTGTTCCTAGGCTATTTTTCGAAAGACAGACTTTTGATGACTGCTTTTATTTCCTTAGGGGGATTATAGGACCATTTAATTGACTTACCTGATTTTGATTCAACCTTTGGTAAGCAGAATCTGTCAAAAAAAATTAATTTCATTTAGATTTTCAAATTTTGTAGCATATAGGCTTTTGAAGTATGATCTAACAATTCTATGGATTTCCTCAGTCTGTTGTTATGATCGCCTTTTCCTTTCTGATTTTGCTGATTTGTAAAGTTTTTCTCTGCCTTTTAGTTAGTTTGGCTAAGGGTTTGTCTATCTTGGTGATTTTTCTCAAAGAACCAGCTTTTGGTTTCGTTCATTTTTTGAATTGTCTCCTTGTTACTAATTTATTGATTTCAGCCTGGTGTTTGATTATTTTCATCAGTCTACTCCTGTATTTGCTTCTTTTTTTTTTCTAGATATTTCAACTGTGCTGTTAAGTTGCTTGTATGAGGTGTCTCAAATTTCTTTATGAAGGCACTTAGTGCTATGAAGTTTCCTCTTACCACTGTTTTCATTATGCACCATAAGTTTGGGAAAGTTGTGCCTTCACTATCATTAAATTCTAAGAACTCTTTAATTTCTTTATTTATTTCTTCACTGACCAAGCTGTTGTTGAGTAGGGAGCTGTTCACTTTCCATGTGTGTGTAAGCTTTTTGGTATTTCTGTTATTGTTGAGGTCTAGTTTTAGACCATGGTGGTCTGATAGGATACAAGAGATTATTTCAATCTTCTTGTATCTTTTGATGCTTGTTTTGTGCCGGATTATATAGTCAATATTCGGAAAGGTTCCATGAGGTGCTGAGAAGAAGGTACGCTCTTTTGTGTTTGGTGAAAAGTTCTGTGGATATCTATGAGGTCCATTTGATTTAAGACCACTGTAAGTGTCATTATTTCTCTTTTTAGCTTCTGTCTCAATAACCTGTCCCTTGTTGAGAGTGGGGTATTGAAGTCTCCCATTATTAATGTGTTGATATCAATATATGATTTAAGCTTTTATAATGTTTCTTTTATGAATGCAGGTTTCCTTGTATTCAGAGCATAGATATTCAGGATTGTGATGTCCTCGTGATGGATTTTTTCTTTGATGAGAATGAAGTGTCTCTCCCCATCTCTTTTTATTAATTTTGGTTGAAATTCTATTTTATTAGATATTAGGATGACTATTCCAGTTTTGTTCTTTTGTCCATTTGCGTGGAAAACCTTTTTCCAGCCCTTTACTCTATGGTGCTTTCTATCTTTGTTGCTGAGATGTGTTTCCTTAATGCACCATAATGTTGGATCTTGTTTCCACAACCATTCTATTAGCCTGTGTCTTTTTATTGGAAAGTTGAATCCATTGATGTTGATAGATATTAGTGACCATGAATGTTAATTTCTTTTATTGTGATGTTGGTGGTGATTGTGTGTTTGTTTGCTTGTTTTATTTTGCTTTTTTTGTCATGAAGTTTGCTTTATTCTGTGTTTTCTTGAATTTTCCTTCTAGTAATTTCTTTTTTTAATTAATTTACTTATTTTTATTATTAATTACACTTTATTCATTTTGTACCCTCCCATAATCCCCACCCTCCTCCCCTCACGATCCCACCCTTCCTCCCCTTTCTGCATGCGTGTCACTCCCCAAGTCCACTGATAGGGGAGGTCTTCCTCTCCTTCTTTCTGATCTTAGACTATCAGTTCTCATCAGAAGTGGCTGCATTGTCATCTTCTGTGGTCTGGTAAGGCTGCTCTCCCCTCAGAGGGAGGTGATCAAAGAGCAGACCAATCAGATTATGTCAGAGGCAGTCCCTCTTCCCATTACTATGTAACCCACTTGGACACTAAACTGCCATGGGCTACATCTGTGCAGGGGTTCTAGGTTATCTCCACAAATAGTCCTTGGTTGGAGTATGAGTCTCTGGGAAGTTCCCTGTGTTCAAATTTTCTTGCTCTGTTGCTCTCCTTGTGGAATTCCTCCAGATCTTGCTATTTCCCACTTCTTACATAATTGGCTAGGTTGCTGCATATATATTGTTTAAATTTAGTTTTGTCATACAATATCCATCTATGTTGATTGAAACTTTTGCTTGATATAGTAGGCTGGATTTGCATCTGTGATCTCTTAGTGTCTTCCTGACCACTACCAGGCCCTTCTAGCTTTCATATCTCTGTTGAGAAATCTGGTATGATTCTGATAGGTTTACCTTCATATGTTACTTGGAATTTTTCTTTGCCATTTTTAATAATTTTTTTCTTTTACAGATTAAGTGTTTTAAATATTATTTGGTAGGAGGAATTTTTTTTCTGGTCTAGTCTATTTGGTGTTCTGTACAACTCTTGTATGTTTGTATCTCCTTTTTTAGATTGGGGAAATTTTCTTCTATTATTTTCTTGAAAAAAAATTTCTGAACCTCTTTTTTGCCTGTTCCTATTATTCTTACATTTTGTCTTTTCATGTTGTCCTTGATTTCTTAGATGTTTTGTATCAGGACCTTTTCTGTGTTTACATTTTCTTTGAGAGACTTATCGATTTCTTCAATTGTATGTTCAATGCCTGAGATTCTCTCTTCCATCTCTTTTATTCTGTTGATGCTTACATTTGTGGCTCTTGATCCCTTCTCTAATGTTTCCATCTCCCAAGTTTTCTTGTTGTTTTTTTATTGATTCTAATTCCATTTTCACATTGAATGATTTTATTAATTTCCTTCACCAGTTTGATTGTGGATTCCTGTCTGTCCATGATGGCCTCTATTTGTGTTCTTGTATTTGTCCATATTTCTTTGAGAAATTTTGTTTCCTCTTTTGTGTCTCTAATAACTACGTAATCATAGATTTAAGATTATTTTCCTGTGCTTCAGCTGTGTTAAAATATCCATTCATGGGGGGGGGTGTTCTGGTGAAGCCATTATGTCTTGGATTTTGTTGATTTTGTTTTTACTCTAACTTCTAGCTATCTGATTGGCTGTACCCTTGACTGTTCCTGGATTCTCTACTGCAGAATGGGTCTTCCTGTCTTGGGAGTCTGGAGTAGAATTCAGGGAGATGAGAGTGGTCTAGGTGCTGAAGAATGGGTGTTGGCTATTCAGATGTAGCTAAAGAAGGGAGGGCAAAGGCACAGTTGAGTACAGCTAGAGACCCTTGTTTCACAAAGAAAGAAAAAGAGACAGGTTTAGAAGGATTCTCCAGACATGTCCTTTGTCTCGTGTTCATCTCTCTGCTCCTTGAAACTTACTCATCTAAAAAATATTAATTGAATTTATTCAGATAGTATCTCAGAAAACACATATCATAATCAAGAAATTGCATAAAGTCTGGGAAAACTAATGGCTTTCACAGGAAATATACCGTACAAACAATATCTACAACAGCAATGTCCCAAAATGAATATACCATTCACATGCATCATAAATATTACAGGTTAGGAGAGCCAGCACTATAAATTCTAATTGTTTACCTATCTAGTGAATACTTATTCATGAATTTGCATCCACATACAGTTGACTTTTCCATTGACAGATATGCACTTCTCTTCATGTTTCCTCAGTATATTAAAACGTCTGGGGCAATTTACCTACAAAGAAAAAAGTTTATTTTGTTTCAAAATTTTGGATACTATTTTCTAAAAAAAAAAAAAAAAATTTGGAGGGCACAATTCTTTGACCCTGTGGTAGAACACCAGATATGGCAGAAACAACTGCTCATTTCATCAGTCATGAAGTGAAGACAGAAAGAGAAGAATGCAGAGAATGAGTTTCCAGTATCATGTCTTTCTATACTTAAGATTCCCCAGTCATGCTAGCTTGGCAAGGCTTTATGACTACTTGGTCAGTCCAGTTCTCTGGAACATACCACTGATACACAGACCACTGGAGGACATAAAGCATCCAACGGATGCAGCTGTCTGTGGCAACTTCTGGAGTCTGAGTGACTTCAACCTGAGTCCTGCCCCAGGCACTTAACATAAATGTGAATCAGTTCAGTCATATTGGGGCTCTTCCCAGGCAGGTACAGAGTCTTGTTGATCTCTACTTTTCCCACATTCTCACAATAAGTACTTCATGTAGGAGACTGATGCTTACGGAATTGTCCTGATGTCAAAACAGAAATAAGAAAATACCAAGATAACTCACAAAACCTTCCATGCTATTTCTATTATCTGAATATCCTCAGTGAAAATTATATATATATTTTTTTCTCCTGAAATGAAATGTCAATATCTAAATGCTGCAATTGAGTTCATGCACAAAGATGCAAGAAAATGAATATTTATACCCTTCCTGAGGAACTGAAGCATTTTGGCAGTTGCTCAATGTAGTAGATGTGTTGTTACAACAGCACAGCTGACTCAGCGTTTTCATTCAGGTGCTGGTTTGCTAATGTTCCTGGCCTCCTGCGGTAATATGGACATATAAGTAGGTAATTCAGTGAATGCACCAGTTTTATTATCATCAAGAACAGGCCCCATAGTGATTTGAAGTCATTTTCTTAATTATAATTTCTCCCTTTTCCCTTATATGTGAGCCTTAAATTTAAACTGACTCTCTTCCTTTTAGTTCATAGCGGGCCTCATGCAGGCCTTTAAGTACATAGAAAGAATAAAACAGATGTTAAATCTCTTCTTTACCTAAAATACAAGTAACAAAAAACACATGGTTATTTCAGTCAAAAAAAAAAAAAAAAAAAGACAGTTACTCACTCATGGAAAAATGCCTTTTTGTCATATTATTGTTGATTTCTATTTCTTCCTTGAAAATTGTTATTTGTTAAATCAATATCACCTTGTTATTTATATATAACGTTACCTGGAAAGTTGTACAATATACTCTCCCAATGTAGATTGTAATTATTTTTGTGAATATTTTATATTTCAGGGTGTGCACATGTGGTACACTCAGGTATATGTAGCTGTGAGCACATGCATGTTTCCATGCAGAGGCCAGAGCAGGACACCAGGTGTCTCCCTCCATTGCCGCCGTGTTCACACAGCGTATGTTCCTGCCCATCACTCGAGCCCTGTTACATACTTCTAATTACTTAAGAATTTTCTGATGCTGATTGTAAGTTGTCCTATGTTTTCACCCTCACGTACGCCCCCCCCCCCCAATCCCATTGTTTTTTAATGTGGGGTTAATTTATCCGAAGATACCTTGTCCTGCTTCTAAAGACAATCATAAAAGCCTGTCTCTTGTGTTGTTTCTCATTAATCTATGGTGTGGCTCTAAAAGGCTGGGAATTCCTCTTCTCTAAGTATTTCTCTATGCAGAAAGGAACCCTTGATATTTTATAACTGTGTACTCTTGAGTTTCCCAGATGTGTGTGTGTGTGTGTGTGTGTGTGGAGGGGGGGATCAGAAATCTCTTGCTTTATAACCTCCTTCTTGATGTCTTCCAAAAGGTAACAGAGGAAAAGACAGACTGAGTTTCAAAGAACGTCTAGTCTCCGACTTATGACAAGGCTCTCCCAGCAAAACTAGGGGACTGTGTTAGCCTGCCATTTTTATGTCTTCTCTTTACAAGATGCCTTAAGAGTCCTGGCCAGGGAGTGCAGGCTAAATGCAATCTGCCTGTGAGACTCAGGAGTCACAGCCTGGGCTATCCAGGCAACTGATTAGTAGATTGCTTTCTCTCTGTGTTTATTTCAGACTTTCCACAGAATGACACTTTCACGAGCCAAAAATACTGACTTAACAATTGCTGCCAGGAGTAAGAACACTTCTTCTTAGCTAATGGGAATTGTAGTCAGAAGACATACAAAATAAGACATTGTTTCAAATGGACAAAAAAATATTATTAAGGTTTTGAAAATAATTTAATTTTTCAGGGCCACATGGTAAGAGGAATCGAAATCCTAGAAATTGTCCTCTGATATCCACATGCTGTGACACACATGTACCCATACATACATACATACATACACACATGCATACATATGTACAGACTTTATGTGAATGTAATGTCGTTTTATAAAGTTCACTGAATAAAAACCCTGATTACATTCCTGGTCTTTGGTTCAAGAGATGAATATCCAAGTATGAACTTGGACATTGAGAGGTTTCTTAGCATCCCCAGAACTCTGCAGTAACTCACTTTGTCTAAATTTATTTGTTTAAACCATGGAATTTTTTCTAATCACTTTTTTTTTTGTGGGAAACTGGAAACTTATACGCACTAAACTGCAGGTGTTATTGTGGTCAAATCCCACTGATAATCAGGGTAGGTCACTTACAGTGAGTCAATGTTTCACACATCTTGCCATACTGATTGTCAAGGAGAGTAAGCATGTTCCATGAGATTCCATCAGAAGAACATAAACATGACATTGATTTCATCTAGTGTCGGAAAACCCTGCTGCTAAGGTTGAAGTCTGACATTACCAGAAAGATCTCAGCTTGGTGCGAAAGGGTGGCCTCCCTCTGTCAGCAGGGCTCACTCGTCTCTGCCTGATAGGCGGAGCCCGAAACACCACATCCTCTACCTGAGGAACGTCATATAATCTTTTGGAAAATTTCACACCCAGCTCCCTTTCTTTTGGTAGAACCAGCTCAGCAAGCACTTGGGATTTCTGAAATGCCTCCCCGTGGAAATGAGGCATCTCAGTTCCTTAAGCCTCCAGCCAATGACATTTGCCCATCATGGATTTCCCCATTCCCTCCCCAAAGTTCTATTTAACAATCCTTCACCCCAAATAAAATTGATCTGTCTCCCCACAGTTGATCCCAGAAGGCCATTTTCATCATGCTCAAGACCCTTCAATACCCTGTCACCTCCTCTGCTTCCTTTGCCCTCAGGGACTAATGGCCATGATCTCAGGAATCAAGGCAGAGCCATGGATGGCTCTTGAACAAGGACCCCGGAACACATGGAGAAAGAGAGTTCCCCAACAAGGGAAAGCTGCATTCTTTGCCTGACTGTCCCAACTGAGGACTGGTAGTATCTCCTTCCAATCATGGGGAACATCTTATCTCAAAACACAAACACACACACACACACACACACACACACACACACACACACACACACTCCATATTAGAATACAGACCCCATTAAAACTCCCTCAGATTAGATTATGGGCCCTATTAAATTCCTCTATTTAAAAAACTCACCAAAGAGCCACATGGTCCCCCAACACCATGTGCTTCCCCACCCCCTCAGCCACACTTTGTCCTGCAGGACTCCTTTACAAAGGTAGGTGCTGCTTACCCCGCCCCATTTCCCCTTTTTTCCCAGTCAAAAAGTCTGCATTCTTCAGGAAAAATAGAGAAAACCTCCTTCTCCAAGCAAAGAGCAGAGAGGGTGCTTCCCTGGCTGGATTTGTCTCTTCCCCTGCTTGTGGCCCTGCTCGGAGTTCTGAGTTCTGGGTGTTCCCAGTAGAACCTGCATCAGACACATTGGGGCTCAGGTCCTTGCAAAATTCTTTCAGATTGCCATTTTAAACAGACAAGTGTGTCTCTCTTCTACCCCCCGGCTGAACATTCCTCAGCAGACTTTGGGCTTGAGACAGGATTGGCAGGCTCTCTGGATCATGGGACTTGGGGGCAGGCTACCCAAATTGGATGAGCTGAGCCCCAGCAGCTGTCATCTTGGGGGACACACCTGAGCCAGCAAATGCACATACCTCCAGCCCACCTATGGGCTAGGGAAAGGGGTGAGAGTTCTGTGTATGGTAGTGAGAATAAGAACACATGCCCACCAGAGACTCTGGTGGCAGTGGCAGCAGCAATGGTGGCAGGCCAAACTGCCCCACCTCTTGCAGCTATACAAATGAGTCCATTATTGCTTTCCTGGCCCACAACACCACCACTGCAGTGACAAATGGTAACTGCCCACTGGTGACCTGGCACCAAACCAAAAGATAACTGTAAGGTACAAATAAACCAGTGAGTATGGAACCCTATACTCTGGATCTTACACCCTTAACAAAAACTTCAGGAAAAATATAGACAACATAGACTGGCTAGTTGACAAGTTGACTTTGGGATGAAGAGGTGGGAGCCATAGTTTCATCACTATCTTGCTAAGGGCAGTCACATGACTGTCGCCATCTTTGCTGTGCAAGAATTGTGGCTTCACTGCCAGTTTAACTAAGGGCTACCAAATGTTCAGTACTTTGCTGACAGTCAGTTCTAGATTCTGTCTTTTAAGCTTTGGCTGTTTGGATAAACTAAGCCACAGAGAAAACCATGATCAAATCCTTTCATGTGTTCAGAAATATATATTTAAAGTCATGCCAAGTACTCCTGTTTTTTGTTTACAATTTAGAGCAAGAGCACTAAAAACAGACAATTAAAAATAAAATCCAAAAAACAAGGAGACTAGAGTTTCAGCTCCTGGTATAAAAATCAGCCTTATAAGATAGTTGATAAGAGCAACCACAGCTGTGAAAATTATTATTTAACATGAGTTTTTAAAATAAAAGGAAAAAAAAGAGCAGAAAGAAATAAAACTTTCATGAGGACAAACAAAAAATAAAATTTATAAGAAACAACAACAAAAAAATGACTAATAAAAACTTAACTCTACCACAGGGGGAAAGGAGAGATACCTATGGTGTTTCTAAGTGAAGCCTCACATTAAGCCTCCTTTTCTGCCCTTCTAATGACTGTTTTTATCCTGCTTACCACTAATTCCTCCATATCTCCCCACAACCTGTACCAGAAGTTAAGCCTGTGGTAATTCATCACAATATTGTTTTGCAGGAAAAACAAATGGAAAAGCAAATAAGATCAAAAACATCCTAATAGTTGACAACCTCCAAACTGCAGTATTTCCTTCATGAAAGCAGGATTAACTCCAGAGACTGAGTTTCTAATGCTTCTGTGCTTGAACAGTCAGTTTTAAAAAGGTAGTGAAGACATACAGAGAATCTTCCTACACAGGTCACATAATTAATATATTGCTTCAATCCTCAGCTACCTTAAGCAGGTAGGATAACTGAAGAAGGATGCTGTACCAGGATTGAGACCAGCCTCTAACACCTGCCCCCTGCTTTCTGCAACGCCTACAGATACTTCTGTTATAACTCCAGCCTAAGGAAAACACACCTGTCCAGATCTTCAGGATATCCACTCTTTTAGTCAAACATTTACCCTACCCATAGATGCTCTTCCAGGCCTGCACAACATGCTGCCAATCAGACTGTCATTGTTTAACTTGTGCATTACCTCCTCTCTTCCTATAGCATAAAGAAAAAGTAACCTGCGTAGGTACCCTCCCACATGATAGGGTTCTGTACCACCTTGTGATTATTTCAATAGCCTTCTTCTATGAGGAAGAAGAAACTACTACAACCAGCTTGAGACTAGATACATCCCCTCCCTGGATCTACCATCCCCCTTGGATCTGCCTGGCCACTACAGCTGCCTATGTCCACATGCACCCCTTGGCTGGGGACTTCTGAGACAAGCTTAACCAGATAATAACACCCACAGATGATAACCTTGGACTTTCCCAAAGATAGATGTACTAAATATGAGGGGACTTGCATAGTATTGGGACAAAAATGCTGTGTCTATGTAGATTAATCAAATGTTGTTTGGGGCTGGGGATAGCCACAGTCTAGAATGCCTCTTATGTATATTTTCCCTCCGTTGATTTTCTTTTGTGCCCTGAAGCTACAAAAATTAAAAAAAGTGAGTTCTGAGCGCTCCAGCAAATTAGTAAATTCATTAGTGTCATAAGAGACCTCTTCTATTCTCTAGGAACCCTCTAAATAGCTCTTTCAATTCTTGTATGTGTGTGTCTGTGTGCATGTGTGTGTGTTTCAAGACAGTGTTTCTCTGTGTAGCTTTGGCTGTTCTGACTTGCTTTGTAGACCAGGCTGGACTTGAACTCACAGTGATCCCCCTGCTCTTACCTCCATGAGTGAGTGCTGGGATTAAAGGTATGTGTCACCATACCCCTCAGCTCCCTTGATTCTTACTATCACATTCAGATAAAATTCTAAGTCACAATCATGTGAGATTCTGAAACATGAGCCACATTTCTTGGAATAATACCTTATGACAATATGGTTTATACTAGGATCCCAGAGAAACTCATAGGTTTATTTTCTTTTTCTGGTAAAATGTCCGTATTTTATTTATGCTTCAATAGCTCCGACAAAACATCATGACTGATGAAATTTATGAAAGAAAGTATTTAATTTGGAGCTCAGATTTCCAGAAGGTTAGAGTTCATGGCTATCATGGCAGGGGACACAGATAGGCAGGTGTGACACTGGAGCAGTAGCTGAAAGCTCCTATCTTGATACACATCCGTGAGTCAAAAAGAACTGTGAATGGTGTGGGATTTTTGAAACCTCAAAGCCTGAGACATACCTCCAATAAAGCCACACTTCCTAATCATTCCCAAACAGTTTTCACCAGCTGGGAATCAAGCATTCAGATATTTGAGCCTATGGCAGTCATTCTCAATTAAAGCACCAGTCTCTAACATAACAGCCATAAAATGGCAGTCAGAAAGATTTCCATTCATTAAAGGTCTCCAAGAAGGCATTCTTGCATCTGCAAGGATGGTTAATATGTTTCTTATCCATAGATGACTTAAATTATGTAATTAGAATCACAGTGATGCTGGGTAGGGAAACAGGGCTGATTAATAGGTGACTCTATTCTTGGGGTTAGAAAGTAGAAAGTGTGTGGCTCCTTCTGAGAACCAGGGGAGTCCTCTCACATTTTTGTGGCAATGTTGTTCATGTCGAGTGCTAGCCTCGGCTGTACTAGGGCACAGCTGTTGTACTGAGTTTCTGGACGGGAAACAGACTTTTGAGTTTCTCTGGAAGGCTGGTCCAGGCGCTATTTGCTTCTGGAAGGTAACTGGGAAACCCCATTGATCAAAGGTTCCCTTTTAGTCAGGAACAGGTAGAGCACACTTAAGGCAAGGCCCTTTTCTTAGGCAAGACTCCCGGTCTCACCAGGGGAGGTGGAAATAAGTTTTCCACTGGGTGTTACACTCAGCTCTTTTAAAATGAGATTTCTAGATGGCAGTGGAAATTTGGGTGTCCGAAAACGTGATGATACAGCCCTTAGGTTGAGCTGCCTTATTAATGACCAGAACATGGGTACCTGGTAGGCTCAGTGGGCTGGAAGTTAGGGCCTGGGCCAGAAAGTGTGTTCAGGCCCAGCAGGCGCTTCTCCAGCGATCAATACCAAGCCATGGCCATCAGGCAGGCCCCAGTGGTAACCGAGGCAGCTACGGCCGGCCTGGCCAGCAGTCAAGCTCCTGGAGTTCAGCGGCGAATTTCCAGGGAGGAGGAAAACTTTCTTTTCCCCAAGAAATTTTTAATAAAGGTTTTATTGCTGCTAATCTGCAGTTTCTTTTGGTCACTGAGTGGCTGGGGTTCAGTTTCCCCATTGTTTGAACTCTTTCTTCTCGAATTTTAGGCATTTGTCCATTCTATAATCAACTTGAAGTCTTCCATTTCATCTTATAGACCACAGTACTGACTTTTCAGTTCATCAGCAATTTGGTTTACAGAAATCTTAACTTGATTGAAATAGAAATTTTAACATATTTCAGGTAAACATCATTGGTAGATTACCTTTGTCCAGCACTTTTTCTCTTTTTTCATTGTCACCATCCCAATTACTACAGTGTATAGAAGTGTATTTTAATGTATATGTCTATGTTTGTGTGTGTGTGTGTGTGTATACATGTATGTGTGTATGTTTAGCTCATCAGTTGACATTCAGTGCCTTCTATTACTTTTGACCTTAGTCTTTAAAACACTGCCTCCTAGTCAACATGGCTCTTACTGATTGCTTGCACAGGTTAGCCAGCAAGCTCCAAAGATCCTCTTATTTACATCTTCTCTAACTACCCACCAGATTTGGCTTTATAAGTAAGAGAGATGTGTGTGTGTGAGCAAGTGTGTGTGTATGTGTGTGTGAGCGCATGTGTGTGTCTGTGCACTGGGGATCCATTATTGGGCCTTCAAGTTTGTGCTTTTTCCTAACTTCTCTACTGTTTTCACTTTTGTTTTTACAATCCCGGAGTGACCTTTAGACCTGAAGCTGGTACCCATTCCTCTTTCAAGAAAAGGCATGTAGGTAGGTAGCTGACCAGGATTCTCTTTCCTTCCTGTTGGCAGCTAAAAGTAAATTTCTAAACACCTTTTCCTTGAATGAGACATCTACCAATGGCTCTGCTTCCATGAGAGGATTTATTTACCCATTAATGTTGAACTCTGAGTTGAGCAGGAAGGAAGGAGAGCTGGCTAAGCCTCACTTCCTAAAACCAAATTTCCACATTTGCTCCACCCATGGAACATGATTTCTCATCTGTAGTGTGAGGGTAAACAGGCTCAGAATTGTCTGAGCCCTGGCATCTGCAACAGAGCTTCTCCCAGCATGCTGCAGGATCAGTTTTGACCTCTGCAAACCATCCAGCTCCACGGTAACATTACCTTCGAAATACAAACTTTCTTTTGCCTGAGCATTTCAATGGTCATCTTAAAATTCAGCAAAACTTTCCATTTGTTCTCATGCTAGTTGTTGTTCACAAACAAATAGCAACAACAACAGCAACAAAAAATGAAACAAGCTACCTCAAAACAAAACAAAACCAAAACTCCTGCTGTCTTTTGTTTTTGTTTTTTTGCTTGTTTTCTGTTTTTCAAATGAAACAGAAACCTTTTTGGCTACCTTTCTCAAAGAGAAATGTAAATTATTCCCATAGTCTATCGCTGCACACCCTTGACATTTCTTTATATTCATATTTACAGATAAATGATATTATTTGAATCTGTGCTTTCTATTTAACATATGCCCTCTTTAAAAGTATGCCAACTTATGATGATTTCTGAGATTTAAGATTTCTCAGTTAAAGAAATTAGATACAGATCTATTAAATTTTTCAAAAAGATTAGTGGGTGCATTGAAGAAAAAAATATTAGCGATTGGTACATTTAATAACATTTCAAAAAAAAAAACCCTTGTGATTTATTTCCATAGTCTGGATCTGAAATTAGTTGAACACATCTGAACTAGAATCATGAAAGAATTTCTTAGTCATGCCAGCTTTACATCTGATGGCAATAATAATAAGACTTTAAAATATCAGTCTTATTTGAAGTCACTGTAAGATGTTCTATTCATTGTTTCTGTCCTTAGATTTTATGGTCCTGCTTCAAGATTTATGGATTCTTTCTTCTTGAAGAAATCTGTTTGATTGCACGATTTTGAAATCTAATTACATTTTCCTTGTGCCAGCAACAGAATCATTATTATACTCATCATTCAAAGCTAGTTCATTATCTGATAAGAACAAATATTCCTCATACTCAACTTTCAATAGTTGATTTTCCTTATTTATGTTCTCAGTAGGCATCCTCCCCCTTCCTGCAAATGGAAATTCATTCTTTTCCATAAGTGAATTACCATTCATTTCATCTGTCTACCTTGATTACCTTTATACTGCAACCTAAGATTCTTATTTTTCCACCACTTTTATTGGTTTAATTAGTCGTACATGTCCTAAGGGGTTCTGATATTTATGATAGTTAATATGTGCAGAAAAATCCATACCCAGATGAACTGAAGTGTAAATAGAATTCAACCACAAGAGCTCCTGAAATTGAAAATATAGCACCTTTATTTGGTTCATCCTTTTGTACATTAATGAGAACAACAATCATACTACAGGTACAAAATTTATCTAATATTCATCCATGTAACATGCTATAACAATTTACAGAATGCTTAAGGGACTTCTGTAGGGATGTGCTTTCTTTAACCAAAACAGCAGTAAGGTATAAAAAAAATCAAGAAGAAGGAACAGTAATTTCATAAATGTCTGAAATAAACCAGCTTGGAAACAGATTAACTAGATAAATCAATAGCAGTTATACCTCCCCCTTTGTTGGAAGCTGATGTGCTGTCAATCACCTGGAAGATGAAATAACCTCTCTCAAAAAACTTGTGATAATATAGTCATGATTAACGACATGGTGCATGAACTGCATCTGGTTTTAACTAGATCACTGCTTCCAGAAATCATGACAATGCCACATCTTCTATATTATAGGACAAGCATGAAAAAATCCCTTTCATAACATCAGAAAAGAAAAGGTTTCTAATACATATGTGGACAATGGGTGGAAACACCAAAAAGTTAATTAAAAAAAAAAAGGTAAGAAGAAAAAATCTGGAGGGTTGTTAAGCACATAGACTCACCTACACATTCCAGTCAGAGGACCTTTGTTAGGATTTTTTTTTTATTTTTATGTATGTGTGTGTGTGTGTGTGTGTCTGCATGTCTGTGTGCCTGTGATGGGGGAAGTCTGTCACCTGTGTGCAGGTGCAGAGACCTGAGAGGACACTGCATTCCCTGGGAACTGTAGTTAAGGAAGGTTGCCCCTGAGGACATGGGCAAAATAGAAACTAAAATCTTTGACATGAACTCAGTGGCTGGCTCTTTGATCACCTCCTCCTGAGGGGGGGGGGGGAGCAGCCTTACCAGACCACAGAGCTTGAAGACAATGTAGCCAGTCCTGATGAGACCTGATAGGCTAGGGTCAGATGGAAGGGGAGAAGACCTCCCCTGTCAGTGGACTGGGGAAGGGGCATGGGAGAAGCTGAGGGAGGGAGAGAGGGTGGTATTGGAAGGGGACGAGGGTGGGGATACAGCTGGGATACAAAGCGAATAAATTGTAATAAATAAAAACTATATTAAAAAAGCAATAAAAACTCCCCAGCCTTGAAGTATTATTGTTTATCCTTATATATTTTCTGTTGGCCCATACCTAAATACTTTAATTTTAATGCGACATTCGGAGAAACACTGTTATAAGTTTTTAGTTTTGAAATTCATTTTATATCTGTAGCCCGGGCAGTCTTTGAATGCAGACTGTAGCCCAGGCCCATGGCACAGTCAGGGGCTTTTGCCTTCACTTCCCTAGTTGGCTGGACTACAAGCAGATGTTACCATACTCCACCACAAATTTCTGTAACTGACATTTTCAGTGAAACTTTTCCATGGATTTTTTTATTTAATGTTTCAGAAGAACCATAAGATTCCCTTAGAGTACATGAAGACAAAACATGTAAAAAATTGGCAATTCAGTTTATATATCCAAGTTTATAGTACCAAGCCAACTTATTTTATAAAATTTTATAAAATTTATTTTATGAAAGCTTTATAGGTATACAGATGAGGTTATACAAAAATGTTTGTTGAATAGAATATATGAATATATATATGCATATATACTATTTGGTGCTGTGTATAACTAGAAACATAATTATTATAACAATAAAATACTTAATGTTTTGCATAGTTTATACAGAAGGGAATTGAAGTTTCAGCAAGAAATATCTCCTGTCATATTTGCTACTTGATATCAGGTAACAAGGATGGAGGGCAGGTAGGTATGAGGAGATGGGAAGATGAGTGGGATTGGAGTACATGATGTTTTCAGAGACAAAGAACCAATAAAAAAGTTTTTTTTAAAGGATATCACCACTAGCAACCAAATAAATGGAGAAAGAGTGTTTTGAATAAATGTATTTGTTATTCCTAGTGAAATTCAAATATTGAGTAGCAATGACAATAGTATATTAAACATTTCTTATTCATCCCTCAGTAGGGCTAGCTGTATCAGATTGGATACCATTGACTTACAAAGGTCTGACACAAACTCAAGGTTGATGTCAAGATGCACAGTTGCAAAGATTGTGATTCACTCTATTTTCAGAAAATGTAGTAACAAGAAAAGAGCATTTGCAAGTTGTTAACATTAAATATTGAAGCAAGCGTATTAATTGCCTAAGGCTGTTTTCATAAAGAAACTTCAATGTGAAGGCTTACTATTTATTTGCAGAAGTTGAAGTATGAAAGTGAAATGCCATTCTGAAGGAGATTTAAGCATGCTCCCTACAGTCTTCCTTTTTTAGCTTCTTTAGGTCTGTAGAATTTAGTATGGTTACCCTATATTATACAGTTAATATCCTCTTATAAGTGAGTATATACTATGTGTGTCTTTTTGGTTCTGAGTTACCTCATCTTTGCTAGCTCTGATCATTTGCCTGCAAATTTCATGGTTTCCTTGTTTTGTTTTTTTTTTTTTTAATAGTTGAGTAGTATTCCTGATGAGACTTGATAAGCTTGGGGCAGATGGCAGGGGAGGAGAACTCCCCCTTACAGTGGACTAGGGGAAGGAGATAGGGAGTAAGAGAGAGGGAGGGTGGGACCAGGAGGAGTTGAAAGAGGGGCTATAATCAGGATATTAAAAAGAATAAATTATAAAAAATAATAAGGAAATGAATGAATGAATAAATAAATAGAAAGAAAATGAAATGTCATCCAGAGTATCCCATAGCTTCATCAACAGAAGACACCTATACTTCAGCAATCCCCTTTGGTTAGATGCAAAGTCACTTCAAGTTCTGAGCTTTGCATACCTTCCTCTGCCTCTGTGTGGCAATCAGCAGCCCACCAATCAAATGGTTTAGGACCCGTTATATTTCAGTGTGACCTCATGTTAATTATCTGCAGCTAGGAAGGAATAATTTTGTTGGAGATCTCAGGGACCTGAGACTCAAGAGGAATCTATTCTGAGGTAATGTTGCCAGTATCCTCAGAATTACCAGCCATCTGGACATTCACTAATCCACAGGTAATCCTCATGATCTGGATCTATGTTTGGGGTTCATTTGTTGCACATCAGTAGTTGACATAAAAAAGCACTGAGATTGCGCGAGCACAGTTTCAGAGGCTCTTCACTTTCTGGGTTGGGTTAGCAAGGCAGTGGTTTTCAGCTGAGCAGAGGTGTCACCCAAGGTCTCCAGCAGAGGGCGCTCTGTCAAATGTGGGAATTTCTCTGCCTCCCATCAATATTAAAAAGGACATTCCCTCTTTTAGAATAGTTCATTAAATTGTTTAATATGGTAAAGAAAATCCAGTATATCAGGTTTATAAAGTAGGAACTGTGCTTGCTTATCAAAATTATCTTATGTGTGTCAATATAGGAATAAATCATAGTAAAACTCATTATTTTAAGGTAATTTATGTTTTGACTCAACAATCAATTTCCTATTACATATACATATATATATAATATTCTATATATCTTTATATTAATTCTATTAATGGTGATAAATATAAAATATCATAGAGCCATCATAATACATGTATTTCTGTATGTAGCATAGAACAAAGACTCTAATTTACATACAGTGGTAATTAAATAACAAAGAGGTAAAATAAATCTTTCTAAATGTGGAGTGGGTCTTCAAAAATATTTATCATATTTCAAATTATATCTAATTAATAGAAGATGAAACCAAGTTTTCCATAAATTCTTAAAAAATCTCCCCAATATTCCTTCCTAAGATTTGGGTTTATCTATAAATACTGAAATATTAATTTCAACTACTTACTTTTCCATTGCTTTTATGTGGATTATATTTTAGACTAAATATGGACCATTTTTTTTGTTTGTAACTGTTTTCTTTCTCTATTTTCAGACGATTTTAAAAATATTGTTTCATGTCTGCTTTTATTGAGTATACCACAGGGAACACTAACTACAAACTTAAAATATATGTTCTTAGAGATAGAAGACTTTCCTGGCTTTTATTGAAGCTACAGTGTATCATGGCAAAGGCCTTATTTAAAACAATAGGAAATTTGTTGTCACCTAATGAAGTCAAAGATAGAGAAGATGTAAAACAGAAATAAGTCAGTGCTCTCCGTTTTAGATTCATGAGAATATCTTCTATAAGTGTTCGCTGGAGGGAAAGAGTAGTGTGAAGTGAATATATAGTGAATAGTATTTATTCCAGTTTGATTGGACTTTTAAGGTAAACACCTTCATGGAGAGCAATGTTAAGTGTTGAATGCTCCCATCTCTGCACGATACCTTGTAACACCTTATCCGCGTTCATATTTAGCTTACAGTGATAGTTCTTATTTTATGTATGTAATCCATATTCTTAATTGATAGTAAAGTTCCTGTATTAGAGAGCAATAAAGAGGACTAGAGATAAAATCTAATCTTTTAGTGGAATTAAACTCTCAAAATTAATTCTGCACTACATATTTTTAAAGTATGTTTTCAGTTGAAGTATCATAATTGCAGAATTTCTTTCTTACCTCCTCTGCACACTTCCAACTGCCTTTCCTTCAACTCCTCCCATGACTCCTCCTTTCAAGTTGATAACCTGTTTTTTTTTTTTTTATTGTAGACACACACAGACACATAGACACACAGTATATGCACAAATAATATAAACACTACTGAGTCTGGTTTCAGTGGAGTTGTGTTTCAAGGCTGACAACTCTGAATTGGACAATGTCATCCTTGGGAGAGGCTAATTATTCTCTAAGCAACCATTGGTCATTTAGTAAAGCTCCTTTTTGGTGTGTCCGAGGGCATTTCTACAGATAATTAGATCGTAGACTCTGATCTAATGAGTAAATGAATCACCTAGGAAATTCATAATGTGAAAACAGTTTGGGAAGGTGTGAAAAGCAGGAAGTGGGTTCCTGTTTCAGGAAGAGCCACTGGACCATATTCTGCATGTCTGTTTCACGTAGTTCCTCTCTCTGCTTCCTTTCTCCTACAAAGTGAGCAATCTTCATACACTGCTTCTGCCATCATGCTTTTCCTTACCACATTCTCTGACACCATGGAGCTAAAGACTATGGAGTGAAATATCTGAAACTCGGAGTGGGAAGAAATCTGATCTCATTTATGTTGCCTTCTTTTTTTTTTTATTACAGCAACAACAATAAAAAAATAACTGTTACAGGCAGGATGACTAAATCAGCCTTTTCTACAGTAAGACTATAGTTTTTCTTTTTACCAAATAGAGCTGTGTGTAGCTGACAAAAAAACAGGGAGCTGGAAAATAACTGGTTGGTTACCTCAGGTATGATAAAAATAGCTAGTAACATTTTTTAATGAACTATGAGTCAGATGAAAAAACTATAAAATAAGAATATAAAATTAATGTCACATGTAGACTTCAAAGCTAACAAAATAATTAATGTGATCATTTATCAGTAGAAACCTGAACTAGGTGATTAGTAATTAAAAATATTTGGTTGTAGTTTAACTATAAAAATTAAATTTCTGTTTAGCAAGTTCTAAATTTAAATAAATAGAAACAGTGAAAATCAAAATTATGTATATGTAAGCTAATTTTATATCCAAACTATTTACTTAAAATTTAATTATCAAACAAGTTATTATTAATAAATATCAAAATTACTTAATTGTATCAAACGTTCTACTTTGGTTGAAAATACATTAACTATCCACTGTTACAGATACAATATTCACAAATATAACATTAAAAAATACATTGCCAACATAAGTAACTGGGACTGTACCTTATTCACACTAAACCTAGTTTTAAACAGGCATATACACAAATATAATTGCAATATTAATTGTTTAACACAAACTTGAATAAAAATTACTCACACATAAATGTACATTATATAAATCATTATATAAATTTACCTGTAGACACACCACACACGCACACACACACACACACACATATATATATACATACTCTCTCTCTCTCTCTCTCTATATATATATATATATATATATATATATATGTATATATATATATACACATACTTCCAGAATCACAAATTTTAACACAGGATAGGCAATAAGAAAGGTACTTTGGTAATACATAGTACATGTCATTCCAAAGCTTAGTTACAGCCATGATATTTGAGAGAAAGAGCTGACCTTATATGTTTGTTTTTTTTCTGTACTTATATGGCTCATTAGCTCAAACCCAAACAATACTTATGAAAATGTTTGTTGTTATTGGCAGTAAAGCTTACAAAATGTCTATATTTAATCAAGTAGCCATGATGGTCTTTTAAGTCTTAGACAAGAGAAATGCAGATGTTTCTGACAAGAATACTCAAGCTTATGTGTAGATGTAATGGTGAATGGCATTCTCACAAATGTGATTCTGTTCTCAGGCTGAGCTCTAAGGATTGCCCCTTGACAATTTGGGGTTTTTGTGTTACTTACTATTGTCTGATTGCCTAGAAGTGCTTACAACTAAGGTAGTGTTACTTCATATAACAGATCTGTATTTCAAGCTCAGGTCCTAATTTTTACCAGAAGAGAAACAATAAAGTAGTTAGCAGACATTTTCCCTTTTTGGTTTACAAACGCTTCACTTTGTTCCCTGCTCTGTATCACGTCAGGCAATGTCCTTGTCTGGAATATTATATTCTTGCTGTATCACAACCATGGTGTTTGTTTTCCCAACTCATACTTCATCCCCTCTTGGTTAATCAGAATTTAAAAGATATAGAAATGAAATGCATGTGGTGACTCAGGAATAGTGTTTTGATACCTCATAAGGATTTTTTTCCTCATTCTGATTGTTCACCTAAATCATAAATTTAATTTGTTTGAGTGGGATTTTCTCTGCATTTGTTTTAAGGTCTATCTTTTCTCTCCTGATGTTTGTTTTGTAGTTATACCCTATTGTCTATATTTTGGCTATTTGATTTTTTATTAACATTATGAACTATTTCTACATATTAATAATTCAAGCAATTTTCAAAATGATAGGTTTTCTTTTTTAATTTAATTTAATTGTTTATTTATTGCAATTTGTTCACTTTGTATTCCCTGCTGCAGCCCCCTCCCTCATGTCTCCAAGTCCCACCCACCCTCTCCCTTCTTGCCCCATGCCCTTTCCCTAGTCCCCTGATAGGGAAGGACCTCCTCTCCTTCTAGCTGACCCTAGCTTATCAGGTGTCATCAAGGCTGGCTGCATCATCTTCCTCTGTGGCCTGGCAAGGCTGCACCCTCCAGGGGAATGTTATCAAAGGGTCAGACACTGAATTCATGTCAGAGACGGCCCCTGGACCCTTTACTACGAAACCCACTTGGAAAGTGAGCAGCCGAAGGTCTTCCTTTAAACAGGGTGTCTAGGTCCTCTCCATGAAAGGTCCTTAGTTGGAGTATAAGTCTCTGAAGGCTCCCCTGGGTCCAGGTATTTTGGCTCTGTTCTCCTTTTGGAGTTCCTGTCCCCTCCATGTTCATAGCAGCTCTATTCGTAATAGCCAGAATCAGGAAACAACCTAGATGTCTTTCAACGGATAAATGGATACAGAAAGTGTGGTACATTTGCACAATGGGATACTACTCAGCAATTAAAAACAAAGAAATATTGAAATTTGCAAGCAAATGGTGGGAACTAGAAATGATCATCCTGAGTGATTTAACCCAGAAGTAGAAAGACACACATGGTATATACTCACTTATAAGTGGATATTAGCCACATAATATAGGATAAACATACTAAAATCTATACTACTAAAGAAGCTAAACAACAAGGAGGACCCTAGGGAAGACATTTAATCCTCATTCAGAAGGGCAAACAGGATAGACATCGGAAGTAGGAGGAGACATGGAGCAGGACAGGAGCCATCCACCGAAGACCTCTGAAAGACTCTACCCACCAGGGTATTGCAGGAGATACTGAGACTCATGGTTTTCTTTGTGTTTAATGGTACCTTTATCATCTATATACGATATAGATATTTAACAGAGAGATAGACAGGTAGATAATTATATAGATGATAGATTATAAATATGTTGATAGAAAAACAGCTTACTGAGAGATCACAGACAAACATATTGACATGTGAAAAAGATGTCACATAGTTATACCAGTACATATATATATAAATTAGGGCTGCAGATATTTTATATGTTAGTTGAAAATTGAAGTATCAGTTCCTTTATTCTGCTTTAATAACTAGTCTACAATCATATGTTACTCTATTTTTAAAGAAAAAAATTTGTTGATATAAAATGGTAGAAACCAACCATCTATTTTGCAGTTGCTCTGTTTATTCTATTGGGAAAGTTCTAGTACTCCGTGGAGAATATTCTCCATCATATTCTTTACTTTGAAAGTTTATGTTAGAGTTTTATTGTAGAATCTTTCCCAGAACTTCATTAAGCTCAGGGTCCTCCCGGAGTGCTTTCTCATGGAAGCTGAACACCACATAATTTTACAGTCTCCCTCGATGCAGGAGGAACACATCATGACCTCCGCATGAGTGGGGGATTCTCTCACTGTGCTGCGATTTCAACATGTGATATCAAAGTGCTTCAATTAGCCCCTGCTAGGTTAATTATGGTGGGAATATGGGTATGGAAAACATTTGAGCCATTTATAAGCATCCTTTCACTCATCATATTTCTGTTTATTCCATATCCGTTATAATTTCAGTGCCGAAAGTCATTTTTCAGTCACTGAAGCCATACAAATGATGCGAAACTTTTCACAGTACCTCGAAGTAGCTTTTCTAAGCAGAGAGCTTCCTCATTGTTAAAGGATCACATATTTAATTGCTTTACTCCACCTAAATTGCTTTCTATGTCTATTATTTTAATCCTTGTTAACATCAGCCTCCTAGTCTCTACACGGAATTTTTACATGATGTTCATTTTATGTAGTATTTGCCATGACTGATCTGCGCATGATTAATGATAACAATACAAGAGGGCATGTGAGCCCAGGGGACATTGTCTGTTTTGGCACATGCTAACATTTCATCTATTTGTTTTTTACATGAAGTTTTAAAAGACACTCATCCATACACTTAACAGTATGCCTGTGATGTTTATCTGTGTTCTCCCATCTTTGCTTTTAACACCTGTGTTTATGAATAGTAATTTGTTGCATGAAAAGTAGCATAGATATGCAGAAAATAAACTAAACAATGAAAACAACTTCTTTGCCTTTATAATCTCAAGATTCTATAAAAGTTTACTTTTTGCAATTGAAAACCGTTAGCATTTAGTTCACCTCCAGTCTTGATGAGACCTGATAGGCTGGAGTCAGATGGAAGGGGAGGAGGACCTCTACTATCAGTGGACTGGGGGAAGGGCATGGGAGGAGAGAAGGGAAGGAGGGTGAGATTGAGAGGGGGGAAGGAAGGGGACTACAGCCTGGATACAAAGTGAATAAATTGTAATTAATTAAAAACTATTCACAAAAAGACATTTTGTTCTGGAGAAGATACAATAAGAAATGTGTATATGAATTATAGTATAATTGCAATGAAATAGATCAGAAGTTTGCCTTAAAATACAGGCTGTGTAACCTACAACAGGCATGAATGCTGTCTTAGGTGCCATTCCAGTTTCAATGAGAGCTATCCTAACCAAGGCAAGTTAGAGGAGAAATGTTTTATTATACTTTACAGTTCCAAGTTATATACAATCTATCATAGGGGAGAAGTCATAGCAGGAAAGACATAGTGTCAGGAGTTTGAGAGATATGGACACATTACATTCATTATCAGTAACAGAGAGCAGGGAATGCATACATGTCTGTGTCTAGATGCAATTTCCTTCTCACGAATTCGAGGGCACACCCCAGGAAATGCTATAACCCAAGTTCAGAATAAGTCTTTCTACATCAACGTTCAAGTAACACAATTAAGAGAATCTTGCACAGTTGTTTCAAAAGCACAGTCTAATTTAGACAACTCCTCATTAGGACTCTATTGCCAAGGATTCTAGATTTTATCAAGTTGATAAAACAATTTTCACATCTCTACTGAATGTATAAGACCTTCACAAAATCAAGCCAACTAAAAAGACATCATGGACAGGGGCGGGATTCTTGAAATCCCACCCCTATCTGATGAGCTATCAGCAATTGATGCCTACAAGGAAAGGTGAGAAGAAGAATCAGATTTCTTTAGGGATGAAGGTTTGTAGAGTCTACTTATGCCTCGGTCAAAGGCTCCACACCCATGCATGGACAAGCAGCAGTAAAGGTATTTCATGGATATTAACAAGACAGAGAGAAATACAGAGAGCACATGAGTTTGGGAGGGGAGGAAACTGGAGTTGGAATTGAGTTGAGAGAATGGAGGTAGATTTGATCCAAACAGATTATAAGCACCTATGAATATAAAATAAAATATTGACATCAGAAGAGGGAGAAAACAGGGAACAGGGCAGGAGCCTACCACAGAAAGCCTCTGAAAGACTACCCAGCAGGGTGTCAAAGCAGATGCTGAGACTCATAACCAAACTTTTGGCAGAGTGCAGGGAATCTTATGAAAGAAGGGGGAGATAGAAAGAGCTGGAAGGGAATCATGGCAGCTCAGTGTCCAAGTGGGTTTCCTAGTAATGGAAACAGGGGCTGTCTCTGACATGAACTCAGTGGCCTACTCTTGAGTGGGGTGCAGTGTTACCAGGCCACAGAGGAAGACAATGCAGCCACTCCTTATGAGACCTGATAGACTAGATCAGATGGAAGGGGAGGAAGACCTCCCCTATCAGTGGACTGGGGGAGGGACATGCATGGAGAAGAGGGAGAGAGGGTAAGACTGGGAGGGGATGAAGGAGGGGACTACAGCTGGAATACAAAGTGCATCAACTGTAATTAATTAAAAAACAAATTAAAAATTAAAAAATTGAAAATTCTATCAAAAAATCAAAGGGGAAATATATTTAAATGACGAAACACAAAGCAAAAGGGGAAAAGTAAGTTTTACCCTATCATACAAAATAAAATTCGAATTCATTATGCCTGTATTGAAATTCCTGTGTATGAGTAAGGGTACATAGGAAAAAAAAAAGCATTTGAGTTAAGGGGAAGTACTTGAAGCAGAACACCTAAATCCATTGCCAATGGAATTGGTCTGATTAGTGCAGAGGAAACATTCAGACCCCTCTTCCAGAAATAACCCTCCTCCCCTTTCACACAAAAGACACAGCTTCAAGAGCTACACTGACCAGCGATGTGTGAACAACCCAGGAGCAACCAGGATTCAAACTGGAATCAGAAGCCACATCTTCTCCACAGCCTCTTTCTGCCTTCCCCGGAGAGCAAGAACACCTGGGCAAATGTCACAGCTCAGTTTTGCTGTGTTCCATTCGGCTGTCGCTTAATATAGTGCTCTACCAAAATGCCCTCTTGTGAAATAACTTTGAAAGACTAAAATGAATAGGGGAGAAAAAGTTTAATGGTTAAAAGAAAAATGGTCGCTACTTCAAGGGCCTTTAATTCCTCGTAGGTACAACTCTGAGTGTTCATTTGATAATGCACTAAAGTGTCTCTCTCCTACAGCTATCCCAGCAGCCCCAGCAGCTTTCTGAAATGCCTGGCTTATGTTGCCCTGATTCTCCAAATGCTTAGTGAGTTGATGAGTAGTTTTGAATCACAGGTCAAGTGGGACCAAGTACACAGAGTTCCGCTTTTTGCTTTGGCATCAGTATACGAACAATTTGTAGCTATAAATACACAATCTATGCTTCTAATTCTATCTCAAAAAAGTGAATAGGGGGCTGGCAAGATGGCTCCCAGGTTAAGAGCACTGACTGTTCTTTCATTTCAGAAAACTTGGCTTTGATTAAAAAATTACACATGGCAGCTCAGAGCCTCCAGTTTCTGAGGATCCAACATCCTCTTCTGGACTCTGGCATGAAGCACACTTGTTGTGTCTAGACATGCATGCACATAAAACACACATACACACATATATACACATTATGTAATAATTTGATGAGTTAACATAACACTGTATACATAACAACAAACAAATATCATGGATTACTCATTGTTAGTAAAACCAAATAATGTATTTTATTTCTATCTTTACTTTTATAGAACATATCAGCGTTTATGTAGCTAAGAACTATAAAAAATAAGTCTAGGGAAATTCAATAAATGCAGCTTAAATTCTTTCTGATAGTCAATCTAGTATCAGAAGAATTAAGAGTATTTTGTTGTTAATTTCTCAGTTTCAGAACTGTGAATTGAGAGTTTACCTGTGTGATAGCCATAGAAAGAAGACTGAAGTCTAGTAAATTTTCAATAAATCATAGTTATTACAGTTTTTTATAATAAATTAGAAATTCGCTTGTCTTGCTGTCAAACGAATGTTTTCCTTTTATTGAAAGCACAGCTACGCCTCTGCCTCCTCCTCTCAGTTCCCCCTTACCTTCTCTCCAAACTGGATCCAAATCTTTTCTTTCTCCTGTTAGAACACAAACAGGGGTCTAAAGAATAATAATAAATAGGATAGGGTAAATAACAAGCAAACAAATTAAAATATGACAAAACAAACACAAAATAAAAAGAGGAAAAGAAAAATTACAGGAAATATATAGATATGCATATATGTACATATATTTCTTGTGTGTGCACACACACACTCAGATACGCACATTGTCATGAACTGGAATCTCATAAAATTCCCAAACTGGACACCATAATAAATATGCAAAGGACCTGTAAGGTAAGTTTATTTACATTCATGAAAATGTTTTCTTATATCAGGAAATGTATGCTTTACAGCCACACCAGCTCAGTTAAAGAAAACAATGGCTTAGTGTTTGATTTTCATTTATACCTGTCTAACACTTGCACAGCCACACAAAGACACACAGACACACATAATCATACACAAACACAAATCACACACACAAACACACAATCACAAAAACATGCTTTCACACACACATTTACACTCAGACATCACACACACTGCACATACACACTCTTCATACATACATACTCACACTGACAGACACTCTCACATTGACACACACAACACACATACAACATCCACACAAACCATACACACTCACACACACAGAAACACATAGACACATACACAAACACAGGTGAACACATGCACACACTCACATACACATTCATACAAGCACATCAACATACACATTCACACACACACACACACACACACACACACACACTCACACACAGACACACACGCACCACATACACACAGGACCAGACGCAAGTTCACACACATAACTCCACATACATCACACACCACACACACCACACATGGACATACCACACCCATACTCACACACACATTCACACTTATAAACACACTATACATGTACATTCACTCACACACAAAGACACACATACGCATACATACAAATGCACACCACATACACAAATACACAATATACAGACAGACACAAGCAACACACTCATACAAACACAGGCTCACACACAGACACATGCACACACATGCTTTCACACACTCATTCATACACACCCCCACACACCACACACACCACATACGCACAATAGACACAAATGCATTCACATACATATCTCTCTACCACACATGCACACCACACACACACACACACACACACACACACACACACACACACACACACAATTTCCTTCATACAGTTCCTGAAAGGAAGCCAGTGGGATTTTTTTCCCACAATTCTTTGCCAAACCACACCTCCAAGTCTTTGTGAATTCATGTGCTCCGCGGGGCACAAATGCTCCACCTCTGGGTTTTCAGCCACATGGGCAGGGCGGCACTGCACAGAGCAAGCCTGGGTCTTTCAAGGATTCTATCAGAAGGTTTATGTGTAGCACAGGCTCAGGGTGAAACAGAGCTATGCGTGGTCACCAGATGAAGTGCGTGTAAAAACAGTCATCAGACGCCGGTTCCTCTGCCTTCTCCAGTGTCAGGAAGAGGGAAGAGGGAAGGCCATGCTGTGTACAGTTTCGTGAGTGTGTGCAGGAAAACGTAACCTGTGCAGGCACATCCAGATTGCTACAGTGGAGACGGCGATGCTCTGGACCTAAGGAGCCCATCACTGGTATAACGACTCGGACTGAATGTGCAGCTTGCTCTCGCTTTTCTTGGTCAGGGTTCCACCCAGCGTCCCAGCCCAGGTCTTAGTCGTGTGCTGACCTGCGATCTTCTCGATGTCACGTCTTCTTTAATGCTGAGTCTCAGGGGTTTGGAAGCGGCTACCTTTCTCTCCTGGAGTCTGGCAAGTGTAGGTCCTCAAAGATGTCTGTCTCAGAAAGCCTCACTGGGAGTGATTTTCAAGTTCTCTGTTTCACAACTCTTCAACTGGTTCTTTCCAAAGTGTCAGTGTTTCGCCTCCAGCTCTTGTCTTATTGGCTGTCCGAGCTTCTGAGAGGACGCTGGGCAGGGCACTTAGTACCGCAGCTACCTGCGAAATCCCTGAGGTCAGCGGGATCAGGGTCAGTGCCACACACTTTTAGCACGGATTGGCAACTCTGCTGTCCTGGTCGCGTGCTAAAGCTAGAAAAGAGAAACGCACCCGGCTGGCCGCACCAGCACAAGGCAGCAAAGCCGTCAAGATCGGGGAAAGGCTGTACAGAACCAGAGCCACTGCTTGAAAATGAGACTCAGGTCTGTGGCAGCGGACACTTGCACACAGAAATCAATTAGATATCAGACTTTACCGGGGCTGTGTCATATTGAGCCAAAATACGGGAGATACAGCCACTCAGGAAGGGACTGGAGAGTCTTAATTGTGAAAGCAGCGTCATTCTTTGTATGTGTAAGCCATAAAGGCAGGTTCTTGCCGAGTTCGTCCATTACTGTACACTATCACTGGGCTAGAACTCTGAAGGAGAGCCCAGTCTATTCCATTAACCTAAACGCAGTCTGTCAGTTCTCTGAGGTTCAGGCTTCATTTATTTGATCCATGAGGATGATTAAGGTTTGGAACAGATGGAGACCTTAGGGACTCTATACTCCAGTTATGTCATATTAAGCATTTCTTTTGGATGAAGAAATTGAGAACTAGACTTGAAGTGACAAGACAAGAGAGACAATTATTTCTTTATCATCAGTATTGTGTCTGATGCCACTTCCATACTTACAGCCAGATTGAATTTCCATTCTCCAAGACTCTTGTTCTGCTTGCTGCCTTTACAGAGAAGTGTAGACTGGACCATGGTTAAAGGTCTACATAACGACAGGAACTCCACAAGGTGAGCAACAGAATCAAAAAATCTGAGCACAGGGGTCTTTCCTGAGACTGGTACTCCAACCAAGGACCAGGCATGGAGATAACCTAAGACCCCTGCACAGATGTAGCCCATGGCAGTTCAGTATCCAAGTGGGTTCCACAGTAATGGGAACAGGAACTGTCTCTGACATGAACTGATTGCCCTGCTCTTTAATTACCTCCTCCTGAGGGGGGAGCAGCATTACCAGGCCACAGAAGACAATGCAGCCAATCCTGATGAGACCTAATTGATTAGGATCAGAAGGAAGGAAAAGAAGACCTCCCCTATCAGTGGACTTGCGGAGGGGCATGCATGCAGAGGGTGGAGGAAGGGAGGTATTGGGATGGGACGAGGGAGGGAACCACAGGGGGGATAAAAAGTGAATAAAGTGTAATAAAGAATTTTAAAAAATCTAAAAAAAAGAAAAAAAGGTCTACATAACTATTTGATATTGAGTTATCTTTAAATCCGTGTAAAATATAGGAGTGTCTATGCATATTATATCTATGCAGTTATATCTCTACAATTACTATATTAATATACTATGTTAAGATAGTTATTGAGATCATGCTTTATACATATGGACATTCTGAATTTGTGTAAAAAATCTGTAGGCATATACATCTACATTTATACTCCAAACATTATAATTGTTTTTTTGGATTTCTTTAAGATTGTATTATCACTATATATTTGTGCTGTCTCCTACCAGAAGTCAGACAAATTTCCTTCAGCATGATTTTACTATACTTTGAAATACAGTCTTAATTCCTCCACAATACCAAGTGAATAAACTTTGAATGGTTAGGATAAGTCCTTCCATTTCTAGTATCACAAGTGTGTGATGTCAGCTTTTCCTTATTTTATATCCATAGAACAATTTAACAGTTTAAATATACAACAGATATGAGAATGAAATACAATTAAGGAGATAAGCAAAATGTTTATTAAATACATTTTTTTCCTGCTGATTACAATTCTTACTTTTTAACTATACTAAATATGCTTACATTAAATAGATGCTACTGTGTTTTTTAATACACACACTTCTCAGTTTCTACATTTAATATAATAACTGTCAATATGGTAACAGTAACATAAATCTTGATATTTTAATTTTTTTCCATTTTAACTTTTTGTGTATGGTATTTAGTCTGCATATAAGTCAGTATACCACTTGCATTCTTGTTGCCCATGGAGGCCAAGAAAGGCTGTCAGATCCCCTGGAAATGGAGTGACAGATAGCTACAGCTGCCAAGAAGGTGCTGGGAGCCAAAGTTGGCTCTTCTGGAAGACCAGTCACTGCTCTCAGATACTTAGCCAAAATTTGAATTTTCACTCTACAAAACTGGTCATCTCTAAGAATGTAAAATATTTTTAAACCTCAAAATTTGAGAATATTAACATTATGTTACAGTGTTTGGAGTGCTTGAAAAATAAGATTTATCACAAAGCCCCCTAAATAGTAGCCAAGTTACCCATCAAATCCTCTCTTTTGCAGTGTTGGAGAGGTCAACTGATAGGAGGAAGTACCTGACACCGAAGTCCACACTGAAAAGAAGGATACAGCTGCCTGCAGGTAACAAAGGCACCGTGAACAGTCTAGATAATGGAGGAGGAAATATGTCAGAGAGAATTCTGGCCCAGAAAGAAGAATCAAAAAAGAATAGGTCACTATGAGAGTGAGCCTTTTTTGAGAACCATGACTTGGTGACACAGGACACTGCACAGGAATTGCTATAGGTGATGGACATAGCTCTGTTGGTCAAACACCACCTAGCAGGTATGCGGTGTTTCTCTAGCACTTCGTGTACTAGGTAAAGTGGGACATACCTGCCACCACAGTGTTTGAAAGGTGGAACAGGGAAGAACCATTTACAAGCCACATACATACATGCACACACGTGAACTCACACATATGTGTATGCTCATGTGTGAACTCCTATCTGCAAACACATCTTACTGATTTCACAGAGGAAGAAGTGTTATTGATAACAGCAACAACCAGAATTCAAATGCAATCCAAAGTTAGTCTGTTTCCTAGTTGGAGAGCTGCTTAGAATTAGCAATGGGCTGAGGACAAGGGTTATGGTCTTTTCCCTGCGCAAAGCTGTGAGTGCCTCTCCTTACCTACTTTGTAAATGCTTTTGATCTCTGTTGGGCAGGAGCAGAGAACCAATACCAAAATATCTTCAGTAAACAAATATTTCACGCTGATGTTTGTGGGGAACAACATTGTGGAGGTACTGGTAATTTTCAGGCTTGGTCCCTCTGATCGTGCTCATTAATGGACAGAGCATCACCTCAGACTGCTACAACATGTACTTTTTAAAGAAGCAATCATCCTCAGGTACCTGTACCCCATTGGGACTCTTTTGAACTTTTTGAGAATGACTGCATTGGCTGGGGTAGGACATCCTGGAAAGACCATTTGCATAGGTCGTGAACTTAAACTCCAGCACTGCACAAGCTGAAAGTGTGGCTCATACTTGTAAGGTCAACACTGAGGAGGTGGAGACAAGAGGTCAGATGTTCAATGTCATCATTCAGAATGATTTTCAGTTTCATGACAGGTTGTGGGCCAGTCTGGGATACATGAGATTCTGACTGCTGCCAAATGAAAATTTTGTCACAGGTGCCATTGTTGATTACATTCATATAGTTTTGACCTGCGAGGAAAATATCATTATGTATTAAGATCCAGTTCTGCGTTCTCAGCACACAAAAGCTTATCTATGTCAAGTATGAACCTGAACTGGAAGGGAGGTTAAAATAATGATGGAACTTTCCAAATAAACCTCTTTCTTTTCTCTCTTCAGACAGACTACTGAAGGTAAAGGCGTTTAAGGTCACACAACTAGTTTCTGATGATATCTATTTTAAAGTTTTATGAGTATTTCCTTTGAAATGAAGTATCTATTATAGATGAATACCTCGTTTCAACTCAAGACCCTGTTACACAGGTTGATAATGAGCTTACTTTAGCTGAAGAAGTGCTTTCCTTGAAATATGAAGCCTCTAACATTGAATGTCTTAAGGTATTAAATACAAGTTTTTGTTTTGTTTTGTTTTTTACATATAAGTGCATCACAAATAAACAGAAACATGTTTAGGTACACTCACCCACACACGGTACACCAAAAGTTTACCAGAATCTTATGCTTGCTAACTTTATTCACATCATGTCTTTCCTAAATTCTCGTTATGACTTTTAAGTTCTCAACTATGTTCTCCTTCTTTTAGTTCCTTCTCCAGTAAGCCATTATTTTTGCTTCAAGCCAATAATTTAAAAAAAATCACAACTTGATAAATATTATGTTTACAGAGCTAATAGGTAGAAATTACACTGGAAGCAACTGATGTTTCTAGACTTTCATGTCCTGGAGCTTAGATATCAACCTCAAAGCAATATTCTACAGACTGAGGTGAGGACCATATCTTTAAGTTGATAAAGAAACTTTAAAATTATAGAAGCTTTGTGTATTTTTTTCACAACAATGAATGTAACTTGTCATTTTTTAGTATATATATGTAGGCTTAGATTTTTAAAAAACCTACTTTATTTAGGTTTCTTTTTTATTTTATTTTTGTTTTTTTATTGTTTTTAAAATTTAGGGTTCTTTTTAAAAATTTATTATTTATACATTTTTTTTTCCCTGAATGGATGCCTGCACTCGAGAAGAGGGTACAAGATCTTACTATAGATGTTTGTGAACCACCATATGGTTGCTGGGAGTTGAACTCAGGACATTTGGAAGAAGAGCCAGAGCCTCTACCTCTTCTTTCAACCCAAATCCCTCCTTAGGAGAAAAAGCAGGTTAGTAGGGACAAGGAACAAAGACCTCCCTAGTTACTTCCTGCAGATTAGGGACATTGGATTTTTTTGGGGGGCAATACCATTCTCAGTCATCCATATTCCAGAAGTCCTGCTAAACAGAAAATTAAATCCAGCAAATGCAACAGTAACCTTGAAGCCTTCTCCGAAGCATTTCTTTCTAGGAATGTGGTATAAAGGAAAGAAGCCAAGAGAAGCAAAGCAATGCAAAGTGTAGCGAAGTGATGGAAAGCAACATCTCTCTGCCTCTGCACTGTTTTTTATGTGTTGTCAGAATCCAAATAAGGATGTTTTACATCTGGCGAAAGCTATGCCCTTCTCATGAGGTAGTTTCCAGCTGGAAAACATCATGCATCACTTGTGGGGTCTGTTTTTATCTGACTAAGACTATGTTTCCTCATGAGTCTGTCTTCAACAATGGATAATGCATTTCTACATCCTACACCTGAGACCAAACCAAAGACATATTCTCATAACACAACCAAGTTTTAAAGAAAGCAAAACTTCCATTACATTAACATACAGTGATGGTTATATTTTAAACATCTACTACGTGTTCTGTGTCTTCCTCATCAATCATCTAAGTTTTGTTTAAGGGTCTTGATTATGTCATCCTAAGAGCAAAGCATTAGGACACAACATACACAAACACACACACACACACACACACACACACACACACACATGCACACGCACACGCTCACGCACGCAGACTATTTAAACACAAGAAAAGGGAAAACCCAGAAAGAGCATCTCAAAAGACATCAGCTATGATGACAACTTTTTCCTAGACTTCTAGTCTCCAGACGTGTCAAAAGCAAAAGGCACTCAGCTTCGTGGGCTTGTTGTATGGATAGTAGAAAGCTGATGCAGGAGTAACTATAAGAGAACACCGCCTTGGACCCTAATTAGGTAAATATGTCGATTCTGTCTTCCCTTAATCAGTTGAGTAATCAGTCATTTCAAGAACAGAAATTGTGATGTAGGTCAGTTTCTTCCCTTCTAAATTGTTCATCGCTTTTTCATTGCTTGCCGTTGAATCTTTATGGAATCTTCTCAGTACACTGTTGAATATGAGAGACCTTGCTGTGAATCAGGTGTTTATCACTGTCCAGAGACAGCTAGACCACCCCATGGTCTGGTCTCACATGTGCTGGATTTATACTGTGTGTCGGTACGAGGTAGCTGTATCCCAGAAACATGGTAGGTATCAGTTGCAGAAGTCAGGTAAGAACAGGACAGATCCCGTCTACCCCCTTCAACTGCAGTGCTGCCTCTGTGGCATGTGGACTTCAGTATTCACTACCAGCAATAAAGAAGAGAGCTATAATGGAAGACTTGGATAATGTTCTGTCTCATATATCTTAGGAGATGCCTACATTTCAGTGGAAAATAGCTCATCACAGAAGGAATAAGGAAAGCTTCCTTCTCAATTGAGAATAGCAATTAATTGACATAACCAATGAGGTGACAAGAACTTTAGGATTACACAGATCTTAAAGCAGCTATCATAAAAATGCCTCCTGAGCCATTATAAACACAATACAAACAAGTGGGAATACAGAAAATCTCAGTCAATAAATAAAAGATATGAAGAGCCTAAGGGAAATTTTAGAACTACAAAACACAATAACTAAGATTAAAACTCAATGTACTAGCTCAACAAGAGAAAGAAAGGAATAGAAGAAACAATAAACTTAAAGGCAGAATAACGGTTACCCAATCAGAACAATAAAATGAATTCAAACAAGGGGAGGAAAACAAATACAAAACAGATCCCAGTAGAGATGCAGGACTAAACAAAACTGCTCAAAGTTTATTTTATCAGCATGTACAAGGAGAGAAGAGTGGAGTTTTCTCAAAATATAATGCTTTAACTTTACAAAGTTCTCAAAATATCTGTCTATCTATAGATTAAGAAGCACAGTAAGTTCTATACAAAGTAAAGAAAGATGAGGGAGAGATATCATAAAAGCAATAGGAGATGATATATCTATGAAAGCCTCTCTCTTTTCTCTCTCCCTCTGTGTGTGTGTGGGGGGGGGTAGGTGCAATTATGTATGTGCAAGTCAGAAGAAGGTTGACCGTCATTCCTGCAGGTGCTCTCTATCTTATTTGTTGAGTCAAGGTCTCTCATCGCCTTCAAACTCACAAGGTATGTTAGTTCAGTCAGGCAGCGATCACCAGCGATCATCTGTTGTCTCCACCCTGAGCTGCGACTGCAAGTGTACATCAATGCCCAGCTTTTTAAAAATGGCATCTAAGTCTGGGCCCAGGGGACCATGCATGGAGAAAACCTAGACCCCTTGCTCATATGTAGCTCTTAGCACTTCAGCCTCCAAGTAGGTTCCCTAGTAAGGGAAGCAGGGGCTGTCTCTGACATGAACTCAGTGGCTGGCTCTTTGATCACCTCCCCGTGGGGGGAGTGTAGCTGCACCAGGCCACAGAGGAAGACAATATAGCCAGTCCTGATGAGACCTGATAGGCTAGGGTCAGATGGAAGGGGAGGAGGACCAAACCTATCAGTGGACTGGGGTCAGGGCATGGGAGGAGAAGAAGGAGAGAGGGTGAGATTGGAAGGAGACAAGGGAGGGGGCTACAGCTGGGATACAAAAGGAATAAATTGTAATAATAAAAATAAATAAATTTAAAGTCTCTAAAAAAAATGGCTTCTTGAACCTGAACTTGGGTCTTCATGCTTGCAAAACAAGTACATTATTGAAGGCGCTATCACCTCAGCCTGGAGAAACGTCAAATGAGAACCAGTTTTTGTTGTTGTTGCTGTTTGTTTCTCTGTTTATTTGTTTTTTCTCTCAGAAACTATGTAGCTCAGAAAGAAAAGGCAAATGTTCAAGTATAAACAATGAAGCTCAACACATAGCCTCACTACAGCAGAAAATAGTTCAAAAAGGAAGGTAAAACCTACACATACTCAGTTTAAGAAAACAGAGACAATTTGTCACAAGCAAAATAACCCTGAAATATTTTTTCTAAAAAATGTTTACTAAACTTAAATAGCATAAAAATAAATCTTAGAAATTAGAATTGCAAAAAAGTCTATATAATTACTAAAATACTGGCTTATATATAACTTTTCTTATAATTTCAAATGCATACACTCTTTCTGATGAAGTAAAATCATAGTTTAATGTTTACCTATTCAATATTCTTATGCTATAAATGATAAGAGAGTAGATAGGAAGAGATGTGACATTCCTACATTTGTTTTCACTATTAAAAATAGGAAGCTGGGACAGTTGACTGTACGCGATGTACAAACACCACATCACAAAACAAGCAATACACTGTCTCTAAGAGCGGGACGGGCAGAGGGATCAATGGATAAAGGCACCTGCTGCTAATCCTGATGAACTGAGTTTCATATGGGAGACACATCAGGTGGAAGGCAGCAATGGAGTTCCACACGTCATTCTCCGACATCACGACACACCCATATCTTGCCTGTGCTTACAACCTACTCAGAACAAGTAAAAAACAATGTAAAACTAACAACAAAATGCCACACTAAAAGAGGACAAGCTTTGTTTATTGGGTGTTTGCACGATGTCCTGGGCTCAATCCCCAACACCACATAAAACAATCATGGTTGTGAATACTTATAATTACCACTCTAAGAGGGAGATACAAGAGGATTCAAAGATGAAGGTTTTTCTTGGAAACCTAAGAAGCTGAAGACAAGCTTGGGTTACATGAGACCCTGTCTCAAAAGAAAACCAGAACACAACATTAAAAATGGTGTAGATTGCTGGGTGGTGGTGATGCACAAGCTTCATCCCAGCACTCAGGAGGAAGAGGCCTGTAGATCTCTGAGTTTGAGGACAGCCTGATCTGCAGAGCAAGTTCCACAGCAGCCAGCGTTACACAGAGAACCCCTGTCTCAAAAGAGAGAGAGAGAGAGAGATGGAGAGAGATAAGAGTAGAGAAAAAGAATGTAGATATGTCATTTATTTAAAATGTTATTAATTTAAAATTGTCTTTGCTAACGTGGAGGAAACAAAAACACAAAATGGGATAAATGGGATAATCAATAAGAAAATGACCAATTCCTATCTTATGAAATAACTATTTAATGCATTCACACAGAGAGAGACAAAAAGAGAGAAAGAGAAGTTATAATATATAAAATTCTTATTTAAATCTAACTTATAAAAGAAAAAGTTTATTTTGTATGTGATAGGGCAGTTTGAAATTTAAAGTATACTAAGTATTGTGCCATCTAAACACTATTCAAATATCCTGTTTATAACTCAGCTGGGGAAGATCTAAAGTTCTCAGCCTACATGGGCATCTATAATTTTATGCACATACTTCCCCCCATACAAATTAATCACAGGTTTTTTTACTTTGTATCCCAGCCGTAGCCCTTTCCTTCAATCTCTCCCAATTCCACCTTCCCTCCCTCACCTCCTCCCTGTTTCAAGTCCACTGATAGGGGAGGACCTCCTCCCCTTCCATCTGACCATAGCTTATCAGGTCTCAAATAGCACACAAATATTTGTGGCTTGGTACAAAATGGTACCGAAAAGGAAATTCATAGTACTGAGTGTACAAATAGAAAAATCTGAGAAGGTCCAAACTAATAGAATATGTGTCCCCTCACAAACTAGGGAAAGAAAGCATTAGCAAAACCGTGGAACTGCAGAAGAGGCCGCCTAAGGCTAAGTGCACTGAGGCAGCCTCAGCCGACCTTGCCGAGCCACAGGATCGCCCCATCATTGTGTGAACTGTGAAAACACTTTTAATTTTAAGAATTGTGTTTTATTAATTCTTTGAAAATTTCATAGAATGTATTTTGTTAATATTTATGCCCCTCCCCCAAATCCTTCAAGTCCTTCTGCACCACCCTGTCTATCCCAACTCATGATCTCTCTTTACTCTTTCATCTATCTCTGTAACTCCTTACCTCCTTCTCTCTTCTTTCTCCTCTCCCTTCCTCCCTTTTTCTTTTATTCTCTCTCCTCTGTCTCTCTTTCTCTCACCACTTGACTCCTTCTACCTTCTTTCCTCTTCTTCTCCCTCACTCTCCCCCACCCACTCTGTCTATCCTGCTTTGTATTGACTAACTACTCATGGGCCTGAGTCCTGCTTTGTAGTGTGCTCATCATACCACATGTCACACCATGGGAGAAAACATACTTCCCCTCTCCCAGCAGCAATCATATGCCAATAGCACCTAAGGTAGGGTATCAGCTTCGACAAGATAGCTCAATGTCAATGTTCGAGTTGCTACCATCTCTTACTTTAGAAACATTTACTACCTGAGCAACCTAGGTAGTAGGTACATGGGAACATCGGTGTATTATTTCCTATAGCTAATTGTGAACCAATAGGTTTCAAAGTATCATTTTACTTAATAAAAAATAAAAGGGAAAAACAAAAAAGCTGGCTTCTTTGCATTCCTGACCAATATTAGCAGATCAGCAGTAACCCAGGAAAATGTGAAAAGCTTCACAGGATTTCAGAGGAAAGTCATTTGTAAACTTAGCATATCATATTTTACAAGCTACGAGTGATATTTTGATGATCTTTTCTGTTATTTGTCTAGAGGACTCATATTTGTTTTTAGACATTCACCCCTCATCCTCTTATAGTTCCTACAAAAACCTACTGATATATAGCAACACCAAATGCTGTTGTCAGGTTAGCTTCAAAGAAGTCTTCTGATATTTCCCAATTAAGATTCAGGAAAGACTATTTTGTTGAGTAATGAGGCCTTTATGAGACTTTTTGCATCCTGTGCTGGAGTTGGCTTTTGAGGCCAGAGCACTTTAAGTGAGCTATAGATCAAAATGTGCATATCCACAGAGGCATGAACCCCTAAACTGAAGGCAGGGGCAGAACCCAGCAAGTCTGTGATTTTTACACAACTACATGACTATTGCCTTTCTTCCACTGAAAATGCCTGTTCGATAGTTCTATATATGCATTTTTTTGTGATATCCATATTTCTCTGAAGAAGATACCAATAGCTCGAGGAAGTGGGCACGGCTTCTGCTCTGAAAAGCAGAGTGCAGTCATCTGGTCAGCTAAGGAATGGTTCCCGAACTCAGAAAACAGCCTGTGACAGAGAAGCCAGAATCAGGCAGTGTTATTAGTAATCAGTCAGTCTTTATTTTGTCTGAACTTGTGTCTCTTCACCTTTGTCCATCCTGGAAGCAAGTATCTATGCTTCTGGTGATCGCATCACCATCTCATAGTCTTTAATGTGTATGTTTTATTTATCAGAGACATTTTCTATTATTTATGACCAAGATCATAGATAAGCACATCACAGGCAAGGAACAGTTATTAGGCCTGATGTTGAACAAAATTCTTCTGGAGCGAGGAAAACAATTTTGGCAGGTCATGACTTATTATAAAGGATTTTCTAATTGAATTATCAACCATGCTTTCCTGGAATAAAGTGATTTTCAAAAGCAAGACTCTATAAAACTGACTTACATCTATTTTGGAACAATAGGAATGAAAGAAGGAATTACAGTGGAGTTTTTTTTTTTTTTTTTTTTTTTTTGGCTATTTTTAACAACAGCTACAAAGATGAAACTGGCTAGCTCAAAACACCGAATTCCCAGTGCACAGCCTGAAATCTCAATTTTTCCTGTGATCATGGTACAGCTACATTTGTGAGTCTGCAAGAGCCAAGAGCCCAATATAAAAATCGAGCCTACACAGTCTGCCAATTTTCAATACCCAGTGAACTCAGATAATTACCAAATCTCATCTGGGAGAGTTAGGAGCTTTGATTAGAATAGGGATTAAATTCAAGAACTGGTATCAAATGTAGATAGAAAGAATAATAAGACATTGTGTATCCATACCCTCAGGCCTCTTTCTACCATTTGACACAGTCTTTCTTCATATCCTTGATGTTGTCTATGTCAGCTTCAGTCTGTTTCTGCCATGGGAGACACTGGGTTACTTCAGAGGAAATACAGATATTAAATTCAGTAGCCAGAAATGGGAATGACAACATCACTTAAGACACCATTTGGGTAACTGGGACCATGATGCATGGTCACATATAATATCATAGAATGAGGAAATCTATTGAGTTACAAGATACAAAGAAAATTATGAAAATTATGACTTGATTACCATGCTGTAGCATTATTGACAATCACCCTATAATTCCCACATCTTAATGACTCTTTATATCAGAACTACTTAGAACCAAGGAAACATGAACCCATTGATAAAAATGTCTAAATTATGTTAGATAATTAAATCAATAAATCACCACATGTAGAATTTTACTGTGATTTCCCTGCAAACTGGCTAAATAGTGATAGAATTTGGCTCACTGGGTACCTTTAACACTTCTGTTTAATATCTTGAAAGAACATCAAGTTAAAATAGACAGGTTTATGTGATATTTTCATAGAATATAGAGGATTCCACTTTGGTCATTTGAATCTGTTTTAAGAGTGGGTTAATTTGTTTGAAATATTTTATACATGAAGTAGCGTCTCCTTTCCTATCTAAAAGTAATGCCACCATTATTTATTTTAAAAAGTTAAAAATACAAAATAGTGAACAATATCATAGATATTTTACTTTCTTAGTCTTTGGGATGAATATAAAAGTTAGGTGTGCCATGAAAAGCGATACTCCATTAGAATTGCTATAGCAAGCAGAAAGTGAATCTGACTGCAAAACTACCATGCTAGGATTTGTTTCCACTTCAGTACAATTCCACATTTTGATGTAGAAGAGCTTGCCAGAAACTGCATTTCACAAACAGGAGATTTAAAACACATTTTTATATTGTTTCAATGCTGTTTCAAACCTACATTTAGATATGGAGACTAATCAATTATATACGATAAATTCATAGTGTAATATAGAATGTCTTCTTCAACTTCCTTTCTATGGGTGTGATAAAGACCTCCCCAAAAGCAACTTGAGGAGGACAGAGTTTTTATTTCACATGCACTTTCATATCAGAGTCCATCATGAAAGAAGTCAAGGCAGGAATTCAACTCAATCACATGGACGTGGGACCTGAAGCAGAGGCCACTGAGGAGTACAGTTTACCAGCTTGTACTCATGGCTCACTCAGCTTGTTTTCTTAGACAGATGAGGACCACCAGCCCTGGGGTGGTACCATCCACAGTGGACTGGCACTTCCCACAACAATCTTTAAAAAAAAAAAAAAAAAAAAAAAAAAGGCCCTGTAGACTTGCCTGAAGGCCAATCTGATGGAGGCTTTTTCCACTGAGATTCTTTCTCTTCCAAGATGACATCAGCTAATGTGTAGTTGCCACCCTCCAAAAAGAACCCACAAACAACAACAACAAACCTAACCAGTACAGTTTCTAACATTAATACTGTCATTATTGTGGTGAAAGTAAAGCAATACTTGCCAGGTGTGTCCTGTATGACTCAATATGGCCTCCAGGGAGCACATAAAATTCTACCAAAATGTAGGGTTGCTCAAGAAAAATGATACAAGTTACACTGAGAGTATTATTTAAATTAATTTATTTTTTGAGTATTATAATTTATTTACTTTGTTTCCCTGCTGTAGCCCTCTTCCTCATCACCTCCCAATCCCACTGTCCTTCCCTAATCTCTTCCCATGCCCCTCCCCCAGTCCACTTAAACGGGAGGTCCTCCTCTCCTTCCATCTGACCTTAACCTAACAGGTCTCATCAGGACTGGCTGCATTGTCTTTCTCTCTGACATGGTAAGGCTGCCCCCACCCCTTCAGGGGGACATAATCAGAGAGCCTGCCACTGAGTTCATGTCAGAGACAGCCCCTGCTCCCCTTACTAGGGAACTCAGTTGGACAATGAACTGCCATGGGCTACATCTGTGCAGGGGTTCTAAGTTATCTCCATGCATGGTCCTTGGTTGGAGTATCAGTCTCAGAAAAGACCCCTGTGTCCAGATTGTTTTGGTTCTGTTGCTCTCCTTGTGGAGCTCCTGTCCCCTCCAAGTCTCTCTATCTCTCCCTTCTTTCATAGGATTCCCTGCACTCCGCCTGAAGTTTGGCTGAGTCTTAGCATCTGCTTTGATACCGTTCTGGGTAGAGTCTTTCAGAGGCCCTCTGTGGTAGGCTGTTCTGTTCCCCGTTTCCTCCCTCTTCTAATGTCTATCTCATTTGCTTTCTAAGTGAGGATTGAGCAAGTTCCCTAGGAGTCTCCTTCTTTGTTTAGCTTCTTTAGGAGATATAAGGGATACAAAAAGTGTCATACATTTACACAATAGAATACTACTCAGCAATTAAAAACAAGGAAATGATGAAATTTGCATGCAAATGGTGGGAACTAGAAAAGATCATCCTGAGTGAGGTAACCCAGAAGCAGAAAGACACACATGGTATGTACTCACTTATAAGTAGATTAGTCATATAATATAGGATAAACTTACTAAAATCTACAGTGAGAGCTTTTGAAAAGCTAATTCACATACTCAAAACAGAATACCTGATATATTTCTTCTTCTATGTCTTTGTTTAACCTTAGAAGGAGTGGCATCACAGCATTTTAGCTGTAACACTGCACTTTGATCACCTGCATCTGAGTAAGAGTCTGCATGTTAGTAAAGCCTCTGTAATGCAGATGATTCTTCCTTTCTTAACCTGAGTAGGGTTCTTTCTGGCAATATTCTTCTGAGCCATTGATCTCATTCTGTAAAAGAAGAAATAAAGTAGATTCTTACAGCAATTTGTTTTCTAAAAGCTTTGGTATGGGTTTTTACTTTTGCCCATATATTCCTACAGAAAGCATAGCCTGAATTGAGGATACTTAAAAGTTCCTCAGCAGTGACTCTCTAACACTAACTCAGTGGAAACTATGTATACTATACAAAATAAGGGGCTTGAGATATATCCTCATGGGTAAGAGCGCTTACTGCTCTTGGAGAGTTCCCAGCAACCATGTCCAGGAGCTCACAACCACCTGTAATTCCAGATCTTGGGAATCTGACCACCTCTTCTGGCCTACATGGGCGCTCATATATGTGCACTCACATACAGACAGGCATACATATTCACAATGAAAAGGTAATTTTAAAGAAAAACTTCATTCCTTAAGAATTTCATACAATATGTTTTGAACATATTCACCCCACCCTTCTCCAATTCAACACCTGACCATATTTTCAGAAATGAAAAGTCTGAAAGCGATTGTCTTTCACTGTCAACACTGGCATGCAGTACAGGGACATTTGCATGCAATATAAATATTATACCGTCAAAGCTTCAAGAAGGTTTGTTCACAATCTGAAGCAAATAGAAAGTTGGTGAAGAGGTCAATAAGTTTTCTCCCTAGTCTCCAAACTGGCATTATTCACTGGCATCCGAAATGAGAGCAGAGAGATACTGGGACAGAAACTTCTGGGCAGTCATCATGGACCCAGGCAATGCATGCTTCACCGACGACAGCTAGAAGCAATCTCATCTCTAGCTTAGTACCATTCCCCAGTGGGATTAGCCTGGAGAGGATAATAATTCAACCCTACTGGATGCTGAAGGCGCTAAAACATTTTTTCTCTGTTCTAAAACAAATAACTGAGTTTAAGTTTACTTCTCTGCCTCTCATGCTTCTGCCATCACTACAATTCATAGATTCGCTAAATGTCTTTATATGTTATCCAATGTATACATAAGTGTAACTTAGAGGAATAAATTTAAGCCATGAAAAAAGGCTGAGTTTTTTTTTCCCCTCATGGAAATTGTGGTCTTTTCTTAAAATTTCAAGATCTATACTATTTTATATTTTTGAGACTTATAGAACAATTGAAAATTGTATTGAATCTCTATGATTGTAGATTCCTTGTTTAAATTACTATTACAATAAATAAGAACATTCTGAGTGAGAGAATAATATATGTTCTTTTCTTTTAAAGCTATACCTATATCTGGAACCAAAGGGTGCAACTGAAAGTGATCCTTTTTAAAATTGAAAGAAATGTTCTAAATGATAACTGTAACTTCTGTATCCAATTCTCACCTTCTGAGGACACACCCATACTGTGTGTGTCTGTACGCATTTTCGTACATCATGCATGTGTACTAACGTGATCTTTTAGAGTCAATTTAGTAATAATATGAAATTTATACTACTAATACTTTAAAGATAACAATTGAAAGTATTTATGGTTTTCTTGTAACGATCTGGTGACATAAGTGTCACAAGACAGGATATTTGACCTTAATTTAGAATCTAATATGTTCCTCTGTAAGAGTTCAGAGAGCCAGGCAGTGGTGGCCCACATCTTTAATCCCAGCACTTGGGAAGCAGAGGCAAGCAGATCTCTGTGAGCCTGAGGCCAGCCTAGACTGCAGAGCTAGTTCTAGAACAGTCAAAGCTACTCAAAGCAAAACTGCCTTAATACACACGCATAAAAAATAAATAAAAAAGGAAAGAAAGAACAAAAGAGTCCAAGAAAAACTCAAAAGTAGTATGTTTTCCACAGGCCTGATGTAGCAGGCTGTTGTACTGACAACTCCAATAGCAGTCTCACTATGTCCTTTGAAATATGAATGCTCAGTAATTGCTGCCAAGAAGATAATGTGTATTTGTTACACTAAGGTTGGCTAGATTTGTTTTCTATGGGAAAATGGCATTGTATTACTTCAAACATCTGTCAGGACAACTTATACCCTCCTTGTCTCTTTTTGAGCCCTACTACTATCATTTGGGATAGCCCCCTCCTGGGTATGATAAGCCATTTAAGTCACAACAGTAGCAGGACACCTAAACTCTTCCCAGAAACTGTCTGTCTCAGCAAATACATGTTTGCTCTCAGTATAACTCCTACAAGTATAGTAAAATCAAATCACCAGTCAACAAAGTTTTATAAGAAATAAAAATATATGATTATTTGAAGTGTTCAACCATGGAATGGGTTATTATAGAGTAATTTTAAAGAATAATGTTTAGTGTGCAAAACTACTCCTGATATGTCAATAATCTTCATTAAATCGTCAAGCAATTAGTTGATGGTCCCTCATTTTAAGGCTTTAAATTGGGAATTTGAGTTTTGACCTTCAGTATAAAAATCTGACATTTCAAATACTGAAACAAATTTTAAGTAGCCTGACTTCTACATAATGAAATATTTTCATATTTCAAAAATTTTGTAGTATAAATTTCCTTTGGTGGAGTAAAAGCAAAGAAAAAATGCCATCTATCTAATGTAGAAATGTCACTAATTGGCAATATTTATTGCGTGCTTTTTTCTTTGCTAGGCTCTATGAGATCTACTTAGTCTTCATTCCCACTTTTAACCTTTGGTGACACTCAATCTGTGCGAACTACAGAAAATCCATACATACTCGGGGTCTAGTTTAATTAAGGCTAAACCCACAGCACGTAGGTCTGTCACACTTCATCAGAGTCAGTTCGTAGGCTGCCAATACCCAGAGCTCTTCTAGTATTGAACTGTAGCAACTTCAGCAGCACCTGGGAAACAGAGCGAGAAGAGTATAGTGTGAGAGTCAACAAGAGGAATCTTCCACAAGAATGTCTGCCAAGGAACAGCAGTGCAGAGCAGCGTGGATCCACTGGAAAGATTCCCGCTTTGCCAAATGCTGAGGGACCAGCTGCAGAAGGACGTCCAAGTGAAATCATGTTTCTATGTGTGAAGTCCTTAACTACTATTTAATAAAATACTGAAGTAGAATGGCACTGAGGAAAGCAACTGTAACTCAGCAGATTGCATAGCCCTCCTTTACATGTGTGTGTGTCTGAGTGTGTGTATCCTGTGCCTATGGCAGCTGGAATTGGAGTTACAGAAGGTTGGGAGCTGTCCTGTGGGTTGTTTTGAAGAGCAACAGGTGCTCATAACCTTTGTGCCGTTGCTCTAGTCCCTTCCTGTTATTCTCATTGAGCCTCAGGATCATCTAGGGACCATGTGTGGAAACATGAGATGGTTTCCTGTACTTCAGTAATCAGCAGGTCTGTGATTACTTTCAGGAATGTGTGTTTTCAGTAATCCTGTGTTTTCATTAGGGGTTTTATTGCAGTGAAGAAACAATATGACCACAGCAATCTTTAAAGGAAAATGTTTAGTTGGAGATGGCCACCGTTCAGAGGTTTAGCCCAAAATCATGATGAAAGGACTGAAAGCATACAGGCACACACGGTGCTGCGGAGGTAGCTGAGGGTTCTACATTAGGATCCACAGGTGATGGAGATCCACACTGAGTGAGTAGGCCTAGCTTAAGCTTCTGAAAACTCAAAACCCAACCCCTCAGTGACACACTCCTTCTAACAAGACCATATCTATACAAAGGGTCACCCCTCCAGTAATGTCACTCCCTGTGACTCTCTGCGGGCCATTCTCACACAAACCGCCACACTAGCTCTTCATGTTTCTGTTCAGGCAAATTTGGGCCACACTGTTTTAGGTGCTTGTGTGGAAGGCAACTTCAAGTTCTTTTATAGCAGGCAGCAAGAAAACATTTAACTCAGTACCAAGTATGCAAGACTGACTAGGCCCAGCCACAGGTAAAGTCTAGCAACCAGGAAAGTGGAGGTTGGAAGATCTAAGGCAGGTAATCCGAAGGCCAGTGAGTACTGGCAGGCAACTGGTGTCTTATTTCTTAGTATGGTTTAAATTAGTGGTTAGTTGGTCATTCACTTTTCATGTGCTGACTGTGAGAATCGGGTACCTGTATGAGTTCACCAGAAATTTGTAAGAAATGACCTCTGCCCTCAAGAGAATTGCAGTCTGGTAGGCAAGTCAAGCACATACACAACTTACAATAAAACTCTGATGTGCGGGTTATGCTTAATAGTCATTTCCTTTGAGTCACAAATGAAATATCTGTGTTGCATTAGCAAAGATTTAACAACACATTCTCCTTAGAGTCCTTTAACCAACAGAGTCCAGATTAAAATGTTCTACTTCATGCTTTCTGTGTCTTTGTCCTCTGTCCATCTGTTAAATGAGTCCAAATCATTTCCTGGCTGAAGGCTAGCTTGTAAATCTGTTTGTTCCTTTGTCCATGTCTGTGTCTGTTCCTGTGTCTGTCTGTCTGCTTCTGTGTAACTGATGTCCTTCCGTCTGTCTGTTTTATCTTTCTGAGAATGGTGTGACAGTCTTTATCTCTGTGTCTGATGATTGTGTATGTCATTCTCTAACAAAGGGTTGCTCTGCTTTTATTTCACATGGGAAGGAAATGGAGTACTTTGCAGAAATCTTTCACAGAATTTTACAAGGATTAAATCACTAGCTCCAACTGACAAAACTGATCCAGACAATACAGATATTATTTTCAAGCAGTATTCTTAAATGTTTGGTTTTCATTTTCATGGTAGATTTTAGGAAGTTGCTTCTAGCTTCAGTATTTATTGATTTCAGCAAATGATACACCTTCATTGTTCTGAGCCATGGGCATGGAAAAATACATAATTTAAGATTACAGATAGGCATTTTCTTAGCTTTTAAAAGTTAATTACACAGAAAACCCAAGGTTAAGTAAGGCTGGTTTGTACATCATTCTTCTAAATAAAGATTTGTTTAACAAATACTTTGAGTACACAGAGGCCTACCAGTCTTAAATGACCTATGTATGTATTATTAATTCTGGCTGTGAGGTCCAGCACAAATTCCATTCTCTTAGAATATAAGTGATATTTTCACAACACTGCATCACCACACAATGGGGTGTGTGGTTTCATCAGAAATTTTAACAGTATGAGATGGAATTAGATGATGGGTTTTCAACTTCACTTGGGTGAAAGAGCTAAGGATGATATCAGTGGGACTGGGTTTTGAATAATGAATAAATTTTTCTCTCAGTATAGAGGGACTGAGGGCATTTCCAGCAGAGTGGACCATATGGACAAACTCATAGACAGAGACAGACTATTGGAGTGCACAATTAAAAAGGAATTCTGGTCAGCTAGTGAAACAGCTTCTATTCTTAGGCTTGCAAAATTAGGATGTTATCCAAAGTTCCATGAAAAAAGTTATATAAATACGTTTTATAAAAAGTGAACTGTCAGGTATAATCATAAAAATATTATACATTTAAGGTAAAACATGTTCCCTGTGATTTTAGGTATAAGCTACAAACTACATCATCTGTTTAACATTCATATTTTAAACCCACAGGATCTAAGAAGGTGATTATTGGAGGAGGGGTTTTGGGAGGAAATTGGGTTTAGCAGAAGCCTTTTATTACACAATGCTATGCAAGGATTGATATCTCTGCAGTGAGATAACACAGATCCTTTCTCTCTGCCCTAGGCAGACAAAGCCAAGAATTATCACAAGAAAACCAGAAAAACAGATCTCAATAGGATTCACAATTGCCAGAATCATTGTCATAAACTTCTTGTCCTCGAATTTAAAAATAAAAAATAAACTTTGCTGTTTTTGCTGTTTAATTTACCAAATCTGTGATTTGTTATAACAATATAAAATAGCACAAAAATTTATTTTTATGTCTCATTGTGTTAAATATATAAAAAACAAGATGAGGAACCCTATCACTGCTGTTTGCCTGGTTATTTTTGCTATGGAATCATATTAGAAGATTTGAAGGAGACTGTTCTTCTCCCACCTCTCCCACAATCTGACTGACTGCTAAGTGTATCACATGAATAGTATGGAGATAATGTGAAGATACTAGAGTACCAGAGGGCAGGTATGTGGGAAACAGTGTGGCTGCCAGAGCCAAGAATTAATGTTAGAAGACCATGGAAATGAATACTGTTATGAGTAGTAATGGCCTATTAGGTGGATTTGATTGTTCTTTCGTGAGACATGCAGTAGCTCTGAAACCCATCACACTCTCACACTTAATTCCATTTACCTTCTGCGTCCTTTCATAGGCATTTTCTTTAAGGACTATTTCTATTCATACACTATTCCCAGTGTCAAGATTCATGAGGTCAGATGTGAAGATGAATTTGTTGGTTAAGCTGTTCTCTCTTAAGGGCAAGAGGCTTAATCATATTTTTTTTGTTGGTACTGACCTTGTCTTGTCTCGAGATGAATCAATGAGTCAAGCTAGCAATGGTAAATCATGAATAAATGATTTATGTGAGTCTTGATCAAATATGATAGATTGCTTAGATGCTAGACTATTACTGCATATGAAGATTTATATAATGTACATATGACTGTGGGTTGAAGAAAGAATAGAGAGTTTTCTCCAAGGAGAGAGTGTAGTGTCACATTGTAAATGTTATTCCTAGTGGGATGGTCCTGGAGAGAATGATGATGGCATAGCATCAGTTCAATGTGATGTTTGCAGATAATGTATGCTTTCATTTCCTTACTCTTCATCATTTCTTTTCTTGTTTGTTCCAGCACCAGCACCATCATCATTGTTGTAATTACCATTGTCATCATTATCATTCTTTCTTTCTCTCTATTCATTTCTCACCCCCTCTCTCATTCAGTTTTTCTATGTTATATCGAAATGATAATGAGTCAAATCCTTTCAGGACCAATTTCTGTCTTAATTTCTTCACATGAATCTGTGCTCTTAGGCACACACAGACACACTCAGATCTCAAATACACACCCACACACTCGTAAAGGAATCAGTAGTAGAGATGGTGTTATTTTGATGAATTGGTTCACATGGCAATGATAACTGAGAAGCCTCTAAATCTTCAGTCAGCACCTTGCATCCAAACCGGCTGGAATTCTCAGTGTCACTGCCTGACCTCAGCTAGAGATCAGTGTTCCAGCTTAGAAATGATTACAGAGAGAAAGATTCTGATCAGGTTTTTGTGTTCTGCTGATTAGATGAAGCCCCAAACAGGGGAGGACCATTTGCTTTATATAGTCTTTGACTGAGGTATGAATGAATTCTGTTTGATGTTTATCAACAGCCACATGTGTCTGAGTTTGATTAATGAGAAACATCCTCAAATAGCTCTCATTTTTTAAATGTATTTCATATCACACTTCAACATGGTTTTTGGTATTTGAGTTTTATTTTAGATAAAACTGTACCCTCTAAGGCACCTTCTAAGGAGTATAGATCTGTGTCAATGTGGTCAAGAAATTGACTTTGTCTTGAGTTTGGATGTGTGAGCACACTGTAGGTAACTCTGGTCTTGAGAGCACGGGTACTTCCTGTGTGTTCATATTGATTGTCAGTTTGACAGGATCTATAATCTCCCTGAAGACAAGCCTCTGAGCATGCCTGGGAAGGAGTATGTACATTACCTTAGGCTCTGAGCATACCTGAGAGAGTGTCTAGACTAAGGTGGAAAGGCAGACTTTTTGTGCAGGCAAAACTATAACTGGGACTGGGGTCCTGTGAATAAAAGGAAGTCAGGGAAGGAAAGGAGCATCAGCATTCACCAGTCTCTGCTTCCTGACAGTAGTTTCAGTGTAATTATCTGCTGCCAGCTCCTGACACCACGCCTTTCTGCCAGGACACATCGCAACCTTGTTTTGTGAGCCAGAAGAAACAGTTTCTCCTCTTTTGAGGAGATAGTTTTAACATGGCCAAAACAAAGCAACTAGTACACGTTTGTGTCCCTGGTAAGGTAAATCTTCCAGAGAATTCTCCCTAACAAAAGGTATATATATATTTTTTTAGCCATTTATTGACTAAGAAAGGAGGTGTTGAGTATATACATGGTGCTGTAGTTGATTTTTAGGTTCCATTCATTGTTCTTTGCTTCCTTTTAGCCATGTTTCTGTCCACAGTAACTCTATTTGCTATTCTCTGCAAAGTCTTAGATTTCTGTATTTTTTCATGACTTCTGGTCCACCCAAGAATCTTTGGCTTTCTTTCATTTTTTTTTTTTAATTCACGTTCCTTTGGCTAATATTAGAAATTCAGAGTGGATAAGGAAGATAACAGTGTATCTTTAGATCTGCTCCTTAGGGTAAAAAGTTATATGCTTCATTGAATTTTCAGCATTCACATCATGGCATTTTGGACAAAGTCTGGCTTATCAGTGTTCTTTGAAATTGGAGCAAAGTACTGAATAAAACATTCAGTTTTGTCTTTCAAGAAAAACAGCTAGGCTATCCCCTCCCTTAGGCTGCACTACACTCTTGTGAATGCAGTGTAAGACTGCATTTACACAGTTAATATCATATTTATTCTAATACAAATTAACTTCATTAACCACAATAGATCAGTTTTTTTTTTTTCAGATATTCTAAGTTTGGGATTTTACAACTTTTACTGAGGAACTTTCAATGCACTTGGCCATATCTCTTTTTAAAATTTGGTTTATTATTCAACATATTATCTATCAATGCTTATTGTTATACTAGTTACCAACAATATCTCCAAACTTAAAATAATGTTTGTAAGGACTACTGATTTTTGGTCAGTATTGTGTATCAAACTCTATATTCTATTAGGTAAATTGTCATTAGTAATTATATTTAATTGTTTATATCTCTAAATAAAATACAAAATAATTACTCCAGTCATTTGTTCATCCAATATGTACCCACTGATCACTATTATGTTTAGCTTTGTCATTGTTGCTTCTGTTCTATAGGCCAGACACAAAATAGAGTCATCTGGGAAGACAAAACAAAAGCTCTGTAAGTTAGACCTGTAGGCAAGTCTGTGAAACTGTGAAACATCTTCTTGATTGATAATAGATGTGGGAGTGAGTCCACTGTGGGTGGCCCCACCCCCGCATCCTGGGTTTTAGAAGAAATCAAACTGAGCAATCCACAGAGAACAAGTAAGTAAACAACATTCTTCTTAGGTTTCTTCCGGGTTTTTTGCCTTCAGGTTCTTACTTGATTTCCAGCTCTGACTTCTTGGAGATCAGCTGTGACCTGGATATGTAAGCTAAACAAATTCTTCCTCTTCAGTTGCTTTTAGTCATGGTATTTATTAAGACAAGAGAAAGCCAACTAAGATAGAAATTGGTACCAGGAATGTAGATTCTTGTTATAATAGGCCTGTCCATGTCGCTTAAGGGATGATTTGTGGAAATACTTGGGAAATTGATGGGTAAAAAGGCTACTGAGAACTTGGAACTTAGTACTTGTCTCTTGTGGAAGACAATGCTGTTGCATTGACGACAACAGAGGTCTGGCTTGTGAAGTTTCAAAGAAAAAAGGAAATTTGAGAGTTCCTCAAACTCTATTGGGGCCATTTCCATATTTTTGTATTTAAAAATCTGTGAGGACCTACTCTATCATTGGACTGGGAGAGGGGCATAAAAGAAGAAGAGGGAGAAGAAGAGGGTGGGATTGGGAAGGAATGGCGGGGGGTACAGCTGGGATACGAAGTGAATAAACTGTAATTAGTTAAGAAAAAGAAAAAAAATCTGTGTTTTTTAATTTTATCTTAAACCCAGGAATGAAAATAAAAATAACTGTGATTTACAAGAGACAGCTTCAGTAGTACTGAAGTTACCCATTTGTTTTGCTGGGAGAAATGCTGTCCAGCTAGAACTAGATAATCCACAGTGATCACTAAGAGACCAGTTTCATTGGCTTGAGCATTTCTGGAGCATATTTTCTCAGGGTCAGTACAGAGAGGCGCATGCAAAGCTGGAAGCTGGACTTGGCAATGGGTAAGAAACTCCCATGGTACAAGATTTGGTATCATGAAAGCAGCAAGTGTAAAGGGAGTATGAAGAGTATCTGTGGCTTAGCACTGTGTTCAAAGTGCAGCCTCAAGTAGAGTCTCAAGGATGGAAGGGGTCATGAAGAGACACCTTGGCTTGGCTCTGGGACACACCAGAGAGGCTGTTAGTTAAGGTGCATTCTCTGTTACAAAAGCAATATCAGGATGGTAGGCAGGGAGGCGTGCATAAGAATAGCCCGCATAGGTTCATAGGTGTGAGTACTTGGATGCCAGTTGGTGTAACTGTCTGGTAATGATTAAGAGGTGTAGCTTTATTTCAATAATTTGGCACAATCCACAGTGTGTCTCTTCTCTTTGCCTCTTGCTCATCAATCAAAATGTAAGCTACCAATTGTTACATTTCTCTGCAGCCATGGACTCTTCTAAGCCAATTAAATACTTTCTTTGTCTTTTAATTAAAAAAATATTGTTTATTACAATGTATTCACTTTGTAGCCATAGCCCCCTCCCTTGTCTTTTCCCAGCCCCACTGTCCCTCCTTCTCCTCCCTTTATGTCCCTCTGTAGCTTGTCTCTGTAAGCAAAATGTTCCCTCGGTTTGGCAGATCAATGGAACCTGAATGTGACTCACTGCTCTTGAGTCACCCCAGATTAGATATCCCCCTCGAAGTGCTTATCTTCTGCTGTCATTATCTTCCTACTTTTCTGTCTTCAAACTCTTAGCTAATATTTTATTTATAAGACATAAGTTTTAAACACACTGTTTGATGCCAATTGATAAGCTTCCACAGCCATAGAGCCACAATCATAGTCCGGGCACATGTCCATGTGAATTAAACCAAATGCCACCTCTTGCTCATATTGAAATCAAACTCTTAACTAGTATTCTTCAGCATGTACAGAGTCTATCAATTTTGACTTTCATGACATTTTCTTGTTTAGCATTTCTTATAAATGCAGAGCGATGGTGCAACCATCAAATAATCCAGAAGATCCAAAGCAGCAGCTTCACAGTGACAGAGGCTCTCCGTTGCTTTACCACATGAAATTGTCCCGGTAAATGGACATGCCACCATAACATACCAGATATTCATTATGCACAATACTCCACGCAGAAGAAGTTTTCTGCTTAAAATTTTTATATGTATGTCGAGAGTGGCGGATTGATATCAGTAATATATTAGAGTATTAATTCATGCTTCTGCATACCCAAAGAAATGTCAATTTCACAGTCACACAAAGAAAAAAATATCTTTCTGACAAATTTGTAACCATGCTCGGAAGTTACAGTTACCTTAAAGGTCACAACAAGAGAATCATCTTAGACAAATAATAGTCACCTACCAATACATACAGCCACTTTTATGCAGCGTGTGTGAGTCCCATCCTGAGTGGTAATGTCCAGTGCCTAGACAGTTTGTGTTTAATGTTTTTGTTTAGAGATGGGGGAGGGAGAGTCAGAAAAAGAGAAATAGGAAGGGAAGGAGGAAGGAAGGGAGGGAGGGAGGAAAAGAGGGAGGAAGGAAGGGAGATTTAGCATATCATGCATCACACACACACTCAAACCTTTCTGATGCTGCTTAAGGGACAACACAGAAAACACAAATTGGTAAAACATACTTCAGGTGCCTAAGGACAGCGAGACCCATGGGAAAATGCAGCTGGCATCTCTCTGTGAGACAGGAGGCAAATGTGAAATCTGAGGCTTCTGTCTGAGGAGAGAAAAAGAAAGGAAGATAATGCTGAAATATTTTTTGAGACAGTCTCATGATCCCAGATGCTCTCATACTTGTAGCTGAGTATGACCTTCATCTTTTGATCCCCGACCTCCTTAGTCTGGGACTACAGGTGTGTTTGCCAGGGTTTCTATTGATGCAGGAACAAGTTGGTGGGGAAACGGATTTATTTGGCTTATACTTCCTATATGTTTGCTGTTCATTAGCTAAGGAAGACCGGGACAGGAGCTCAAGCAGGGCTGGAACCTGGAGGCAGAAGCTGATATAGAGGCAATGAAGGGGTACTGCTGACCGGCTTGCTCAACTAGATTTCTTATAGAGCCCTGCAACCAGCCCAGGGATGGCACTACGCACCATGAGCTGGCCCCTCCCCATTGATCACTGTTTAAGAAACTGTCTTACTACTGGATCTTGGGGAAACAGCTTCACCACTAGGGTTCCCTCCTCTCAGATAACTCCAGTTTGAGTGTCAGGTTGACCTAAGTCTGGCCAACACAACAGATGTATACCACCAACCCTGGTCAATACTTGCTACTCAATGAAATTAACTTATTTAGTTATTCTATTTCATATTTTGAATACAAAAACTCACTTTAAAGTTTCCAGCTCCATTCTGTTCATTTCTTTTTCATATTTTTTTTCTTTTTAACCACTTTAATAATTAATTTATTTGTTTTATATTTATGTATGCTGCATTTACATGATCTTTCCTCCCTATATTCTCTTTTGTGTCCCTTTCCTTGCCTCCCTCTCAAGTTTACAGATGACTGCAGAATAGAGTTAGTAGTACCTGTTGAAGATTTTTGAGTGAGATCCAAGGTGGCGTTGCTGATCCTGCAAGGTCTCTAAACAGCAGGCAGCAGTGAGAGCAGAGTGACCGACAGGCAATGCTGTGGACCACAAACCACAGTGTCTGTGTTTTCCAGGTGAGAGAAGAGTCCATGGTGAGGGAAACTCATGGGATGAACCTCAAATCACCTGGCTAATCCCAGGAAGAGTTCCTGAGTTCCCATCAGCAGCCTCAGAGTCAGGCCACTTCTCCAATTCCACCGCCTGTGGATGTCTTCCAGTTCCTAGCAACTCAAAGCTCCAACCTCCAGAGTCCACTCTCATCTTCCCAGATGTGCCACTCCAATCTCAGGCCTGCTGATGCTTGGGACTCATGGAAACAACCATAACTGCCACTCCAAAACTCTATCTGTGTCTCTAAAGAGACCCCAAGACTTCTGAGGTCATAGATTCTACAAAGTGGTTGGACCTAGCGAGCACAGTGTTTGAGCACAATGTGCGGACACCTGGAGCTTACTGCAAGAAAGCCAGCAGTAAGCATGTGACTCCAGGAATTCTGTCAGTGAGAGGAGGGTCCCTTGGCTCCTGAGGAGTCCCATTAGTCCCCAGGGTCATACATCTGAGGACTGCAACTTTCATAAAAGAGATGCCTATAAATATATAAGAGGCCTGCAAAACACCAAATAGATTAAACCAGAAAAGAAAATTCTCCCTCCATATAAAAATCCAAACACTGATTGTACAGAACAAAGAACAATATTGAAAACTGCAACACAAAAAGGCCAAGTAACATATTATGGCAAACTGATCAGAATCACACCTGACTTTTCAGCGGAGACCATAAAGGCCAGAAGGGCCTGTGCAGATGTCTTGCAAACCCTAAGAGGCCACAGATGGCAGTCCAGACTACTATAGCCAGCAAAACGTTCCTTCACCATCAATGGAAAAAACAAGATATTTCATAAGAGAATAAAATTTAATATTTATGCATAAAGCCAGCCCTACAAAAGATACTAGAAGAAACACTCTCACCCAAGGAGGTAAAATACAGCCCCCAACCTACAGGATATAAATAATTTCACTACAGCAAAACCAAAAGTAGACAAGCACACACACTACCACAACCAACATCAAAATAAAAGGAGCTAACAATCCCTGGTCATTGATATCTTTCAACATCAGTGGATTCAATTCTCTAATAAAAAGACACAGACTAACAGAATGGTTGCATAAACAGCACCCATCATTCTACTGCATACAAGAAACACACCTCAGCCACAAAGGTAGACATTACCTGAGAGTAAAGGACTGAAAAAAGGTTTTCCAAGCAAACACACTGAAAAAGCAAGCTGGAGTAGCCATTCCAATACCTAATAAAATAGACTTTGAACCAAAATTAATCAAAAAAGATGAGGAAGGACACTTCATACACATCAAAGGAAAATTTCACCAATATAACATCTCAATTCTGAACATCTATGCCCCAAATACAATGGTACCCACATCTGTAAAAGAAATATTCATAAATATTAAACCCAACATTGATCACCAAATATAATAGTGGGAGACTTCAACACCTCTCTCACACCAAAGGACATATCAACAAAACAGAAACTAAACAGAGAAATAATGACATTAACTGTTGTCATGAATCAAATGGACCTAAAGGACATCTATAGAACTTTTCACCCAAACACAAAGAATATACCTTCTCATTGGCACCTCATGAAATCATATAGTAGGTCACAAAGCAAGCCTCAAAAGATACAAAAAGATTGAAATAATATCCTGTATCTTATCAGACTACCATGGATTAAAGCTGAACCTCAACAACATCAGAAATGCAAAAAGGCCTACAAACTCATGGAAACTGAACAAATCTCTACTCAATGACAACAGAGTCAGGGAAGTAATGAAAGAAATTAAAGACTTTTTAGAATTCAATAAAAATGAAGGCACAACATACCCACACTTATGGGACACAATGAAAGCAGTGCTAAGAGGGAAGTTTATAGCACCAAGTGCCTTCATAAAGAAATTAGAGATATTTCATGCAAGTAACTTAACAGCATACCTGAAAGCCTAGAAACAAAAAGCAAAGCAAAACAAACAAAAATAAAACAAGCAGACGCAGCCAAGATGATTAGATGGCTGAAAATAATCAAACTGAGAGCTGAAATCATGTTTTATCTTCAGCAAAAGAAATTATCTGCAGCTCTAGGAGGCAATAAATGACACCATCAATAGCTTATATTGTTTGGATGTCTCACTGAGGCCTCTGAACAATAAAATGAACAATGGTTTCTCATTCCTGGATGGGGTATATGTTAAAGCATCTATGGCTCTTAGCATGAGTGGGAGGCATTGTCTGCCTGAGTAGCATAATTTCATTTGTTGGGAGCCATGCAAGAGCAACAGCAAAACAACTTTAGAACTCATGGAATGCAGCCCACCAGTTAGTAGAGCCATGATGTGTGTGTCTTGGTGTGTCATGGCCCTTTAAACTGCTTGTCCTGTGGACTTCATGCTATTATGCAGCATAGCTCTGCTCGTTGTCCTCGTGGTCCCAACATCCTTCATAATATATGAGTTGTATGGAAACTCTAAGGGGACTTCCAGCCCCTTACTGGGCATGATATCTAGCTCTCAAAATTAATAATGCTTCATCTCTTTCAGGCATAGAAGCTGGAGTGGAAAATGATTTAAACACCACTCTTGCAAAGAACCTAATGATTCAAATTGTTAGCAATGGCCACTACCCTTAGAAAGAATGAGGAAAACCAATTGTTTAGCAAGGTTAAGTAAAGATGTTTTTGCTAGGGATTCTGATATAGAAAATTTTAGAGAACAGTTTGAAGTTCAGGAAAATGTAATCTTAATAGTAAAGCCAGGGACTTTTTGAGGTTGGTAAGCAAGAATGATAACCCAGTTCACATTAGCTGACTTGACTCCTTCACTGAAGCTAGGCCTCAAGGTGATTAATCTCTTTTACCAATTTTTGCCCTCAGAGTCCTGTTATGATTTAATGAAAATTATTAATAAGTAGATGCACACCTTAAAGACTTAAAGCCTAATTGGCTGACTTTTTTTTTTTTTGTATACAAAGGTTTAGGTTTGTGATTATTTTAATACTTTTATAAGATTACTTTTTAAAGGTAATTGATTATTTCTTTGTAACTGCAAACTTCAGCCGGCCAGTAAAGAAAAGCTGGCTGAGAAATCACCTTCCTTGCTCACCTGGTTAATATGTAAGCAGGTTGCTTAGTTACAAATGTATATGGGTTCTTGGAAATAACTTGTTTTTCATATATGTTTTTTTTTACCCAAAATATGTAAAACATTTGATCATGTGAAATTATTGAGTTATGTTTCTCTTATGAATACTCATTGTAATCATTCACTTAAAGAAAAATAGAATGTAACCACATTGTGGTTTTTGTACTGCATGAAATATTTTGCTGGGATATATAGGCTGTGGAGAAAAGAGTAAAAGTGTGGTTTAGAACTCACTCCTTGGAATTTGCTCTATCCACACGGTATATGTATGTAGGGTGGTTTGGACCTCACACTTTGGAATTTCTTTCATTCACCAAGATATATGTATAAGTATTATGTAAGGTTGGGTTGGAGCTCACTCCTTGGAGCTTGTTTCATCTACCCAATATGTGAATGTGTATGAAGGTATGTATGTACATACGTTTGTAAGTATGTATGTATGAAAGTTAGTATGTACGTATGTGTATATGTATGTATAAAATATAAGAAGCCTGTAAGAGAAGCTAAATTTTAAAAAGTAAAAACAAAACAAACAAACAAAAAAACTTATTGGAACCTACCTGCTGGAGTCTGCTTAACTTCATCATTGTCTGAATGCGTGTGTGTGTGTGTGTGTGTGTGTGTGTGTGTGTGACTTTTTCTCTCCTTTCCTTTTTTTCCTTTTTCAGATGTTTTGCCACTACCAGTAGAAAGCCAACGCTATGAGCCTACAGCCCTAGCTCCTGCTTACCATAATAGGTATATGCTCCTGGTGTCCATAATCAGTGGAACCCCCTCATCCCTCCATCCCCCATGAGGAGCCAGGAGCTCTACCTGCTGCTTACATTGTTGTTGTAAACCCCCAACAGAAAGCTATCAGCACTGGCCCACTGCCAGTAATTTAATCCTAGCCCTCTGTTCTCCACTATCAGTGGAACCCATAATCAGTAACCATCAGTTCTGTCCTGGAAAATAACTCTCAGAAAACATCTTCCCATTCACCAGTAAGGCAGCCAGCCGCAGGATCTATGCCCCACTTCAGATTCCCCATTTGAATGTTGAAACCTTTCCCTGTTCAGGCACCAGAATGTTGAAGACATTTCTGTTGATGAGGAATTTATCTAGAGATCTGTTATGGCCTTTTGAAGATTCTCTCTCTCTCTCTCACTCTCTTTCTCTCACTTGTCCAGATGAACTATCAAGTTGACACAATAGGGTATTAAAATTATTATTGATTCAGTGTTAATTTGTGTCTTTAATTCTAATAGTAAAAGTTTTCTCAAATTGGGTACATAAGAATTATTCCATAGCCAGGATATAGGAATCCAGGAATCAAGGGGTGGAAGAGTAAATAGATTTACTTACTATCACCTCTAGTAACCTCACTAGAATTTTTTTTTACTTCCTCTTTCCTTGACTTTAAATTCTGATAGCCTAGAAGTTTTAGTTTCAGAGGGGGAAGTACTCCTACCAGAAACCATAACACACGTTCTATTGAACTAGAAGCTTCAACCTCCCTCCCTGAAAGCTTCAACTTCCACCTTGACAACTTTGGACTTCTCATGCCCTTAAACCACCAGGCTAAAAAAGAAAGAACAGTGTTAGGAGGAAAGATTGATCCAGATTACCATGGGGAAGTTGTATTTCTTATCACTATGAAAATAAGAAAGTTAATGTCTTGAGTTCAGGAAATCCTTTAGAGCATCTCTTGGTGCTACCATGAGTAGAGTCAATGGGAAACTACAGCATCCTAATTCAGGCAGGATGGCAAATGGCACAGAACACATCAGGAATGAAAGTATGAGTCCTCCTTCAAGAAAAAGCCAAGAACTTGCTGAACCTGCTGGAGTTCTTGCCAAGGAAGGAGGCAATAGGTGGAAATACAGAATAGGTGGTAGAGAAAGGTAGTTATAAATACCAGCTAAGGCCACGGGACCAGCTATAGAAAAGAGGATTAAAGTTGACCTAAGAATGCATTTTTGGAAATATTTATGTTTTCTTTCCTCAATTTCTTTATCATGTGATGTAACACCAATTAAGATTATTATCAACAGTTATTATATTTAAGTTTGAGAGACTATAGAATTTCACTCAAGAGACAGTGCTACCTACTCTAAATTTATAATGCCTTTGAGGCTGGATAAGGGGTAGTTTTATCATGTTAAGCATAGTTATGACCTAGGAAAAGATATAATGAATTTGCTATTGTACATGAGATAGTTATATTAGGTTTAGGTGTTATTAAGACCTGGATTTTTTTATTTGGAAATTAATCAGGATGGATATGATTGTCAAGAGGTAGACTTATATTTATTATTATTACTGCTGTTTATTATTTGTATTTATTATTATAAGGTGACTTGTTATTATTGGTTGTCAATTGCTACATCAAAAAAGCTCATGGCAAGATTGACTCAGTACAGAATTTTACTAGAATTTTAAAGAAGAGCTAACACTAATATTTGTCATATTAGTCAGTAAACAGAAAATGAAGGAACTCTTCCAAGTTGTTGTTACAAAGGCAGTATTACCTTGACACAAAAACCAAATAAAGATCCAAGAAAAGAAGAAGCATAGGTCAATCAGTGTCACTGATAAACAGACTCACGATTTCTTAATGAGATATTTGCAAAAAGGATTCAAGACCACATTAAAATGATTATCATCTATGATTAAGTTAGCTTCATCCCTGAGATGCAGGAATGGTATAATATATGAAAATTAATAAATGTAATCCACAACACAAACAGATTAAAGGACAAAACCCCCATCATCATGTCATCAGGTGCAGAACAGTCCTTTGATAAAAATGCAATCTCTTCATGTTAATAGTGTTGGAACTGTAATCCTACAGAGATGATCATTTAAAAATATCCATCTGTGTGTTTTTCACAGGTGGATGTTATTAATCTCCATAATTCTCATTGGTTGTAATAGAATGATAAAATATATTATGTGAGCTACTCTAAAGATTAAAAGACATCATTAACATCATCCCATTGTAACAAAAGAGTTACACAGTGGTAAGACTCTAGAAAGCAACACTACTGTGCAGCAGAATACTGAATAAAGAACAGTTTTCATGAAAGAACCATACAGAAGTCTAGTGAGGTCGCCACGTTGTTTTTTCACCTATAATTGCCCTGCTCAGATTTCAATAATCTACAATGTCATGGCTTTCTCTAGCGCTCTCACTGATGTGAAACTACATGCTTTTGGCCTGAAGAGCTGGAAACACACTTTGTGCTGGACACCTTTACAACACTTGGGCTACAACAGCTCCTTAGAGCATGTTCATTGAATAAATAAATAAATGAATGGAACTTGCTACCGAATGCAAAGAGGTATCCTTCTCTAGGTGGTGACTAACTTGGAGCACTTTGCAAAGTGTTATTTGAGGAAACAAAACTTGTCTGTATTGGAATGGGCACAGATGCCATTACTAGATGTTTGCATGCATCCCACACTGGAAAGCTGAAATGGTATAATATGGGACCAGAAAATTCAAGCAAGGAGTCTCAGCTAGGGTCACCTCCATATTTCCCCAGGTGCCTCGCCCATATCAAGTCTCAAGCTTGTCCCAGACATGCCCCAACAGCAATTTCCTTTCTCCTTCCCAGTTCTCTCACCCCTCATCCCCACTCTCACAACTGTTCCTGCCTTGTTCCCCTCTCCGTCCCCTCTCTTACCCATTTCCTCTCTCCCTCCACCTCCAATGTGTATGATGTTTATTTTATTTCCCCTTCTTAGGGGGATTCAAGCATCCTTCCCTTGAACCCTCTGTGTTACTTAGTTTTTCTTGATCTGTGTGTTTGTAGCATGGTTACTCTGTACTATATGGCTAATATCCACTTATGAGTAAGTACATACCATATCAGTTCTTCTGGGTTACCTCATTCAGGAAGAGCTTTTCTAGTTCCATCCATTAGCCTGCAAATTTCATGATTTCCTTGTTTTTAATAGCTGAATAATATTCCGTTGTGTAAATGTGCCACAGTTTCATTCTTCAGTTGAAGGACATCTGAGTTGTTTCCAGTTTCTGGCTATTGAGTAAACCTGCTATAAACATAGTTGAGCAAATGTCCTTGTATGGTGGAGCATCTTTTGGGTATGTGCCCAGAAGTGGTAAAGCTGGGTTGTGAGGTAGTACTATTTCCAACTTTCTGAGATAGCACCAGATTCATTTCCAAAGTGGGTGTACACATTTTCATTCCTACCAGCAGTGGAGGAGTGATCTTATCCATTCTTATGTGTGTGGGGGATTCTGAGACTTAAGTGGCCACATCTTATAGTCAGGCAGGACTATCAGTGGAAGGAGGGGGACACCAAGCCACCCACAAAACTCTCAATCCAAAATTTGTCCTGCCTACAAGATGTTCAGGGATAAAAGATGGAACACAGACGGAAGGAATGGCCAACCAGTGTCTGGTTCAAATTGAGACCCATGGGAGAGATCCAACCCTGACACTATTAATGATACTGTGCTATCCTTGCAGACAGGAACCTAGCATAACTGTCATCTGAGAGGATTCATCCAGCAGATAATAGAAAGAGATGCAGAGACCCACAGCCAAGCATTAGGCAAAACTCAGGGAGTGTTTTGGAAGAGTTATGGGAAGGCTTGAGGGAGCTGGAGTTGTCAAGGACATCACAAGAACACCTATAGAGTAACCCAACCTGGGTTCAAGGGGGTTCACAAAGACTGAACCACCAATACAAGAACATAAACGGACTAGTACTAGGTCTCCTACATATAGGAAGCTAGTGGGCTGCTTGGTCCTCAGCTGAATACCCTTACAATTCGAGCAGGGTCTGTCTCTGACTTGGACTTTGTTGCCTACCTCTGGATGGCATTTTTTTTAGCAGGGTTGCCTTGTCTTGCTTCAGCAAAAGAGGAGGCGCTTAGTCTTGATGCAACTCGATATGCCAGGGTGGGTTACTAGAGGGGGATATGGGAAAAGTGGGTGTGAGGGAGGGACTGGAAGGTGAGAAGAGATTAAATTTGTGAGATGCCATGTGGGTGATGGGAATTGAACCCAGGTCCTTTGGAAGAGAAGACAGTGTTCTTAACCATTGAGCCATCTCTCCAGCTCCAAGACTAGGTTTCTGATTAGGATATAAAATGAACAAATAAATTAATTAATGAAGAAAAAAAAGAAATTTCAAGCAAAGAGTTGAAAGCAAAGAATGATGAAACTCTAAACAGATTCCCTCAATAAGTGGCAAAGGGACACCTGTATTAGTGTGGTAATCATTATGGAAAGATATTTCATTAATAAAGAATGAACAACTAACTCTTTTACATATTCAAAATACTGTATATTTGTAACAAAAGCATAAAGAATCAATGTTCACCTGTATTTAGTACATTTGAAGGTTGATGTTTTAAAAATGATCATTTCACTATATATATTCATTGTATTTATGAATCAGAACATGTTATTTTAAAGATGTTTTCATTTCATGGTACTACAGTTTTAATTATGTGCAAATATTTAAGCAAGAGAAATATGAAATACTCACTCATTCTTAATCGATTTGATTACTCAATCCATTTTTATCACTCTAAACCACAACAAAAGCTTCATATTGAGTCATTTGAGAAACACAGAAAGATTATACACTGAGCTACAGTCACACTTGGGGAACACTCAAAAATAATCAGTATTGAATGACCATTCACTCATAGAAACTAGACATTTGATGATATATAAAAATTGGAAAATATAGACATATATCTATAAACTAATCTCATTAAAAATCAAGGAAGATAACAATGACTTTAGCATTCTCTATGCAGTGAAGGTTATCAGTCACAGATGATAATAAAGTTATCTTGAACAAAAGGTAACTCTAAGACATTTCAGTGCAATTTATTAATGGACATACCTCTTTGATAGGTGAGTGTTTTTATTTAAACTACATTTATTTGGTAAAGTTAGCCTTTAAAATTTGCTCCAAATGAACCTATAAATTCACCCTGCTCATTTTTAGTTATAACTGTACAACTACACTTTTTGATATTATAGTGCTAGAAAATAACTTTTATAAAATCTGTCCATTCAAATGTTTTATTACAAACACAACTAACAAACCTAAAAATATATGAACAGTGGATGCCCACGTAGAAAAGTATTATCAAAATGACATGTAATTTTCTGGGTGTCTATGAAAACAAATGAGAACTTTAGAGTGCTCTAGAAAGCTTTTATAATCTGAATCTTTTTCAAGTAGTAAGTTAAAATGTGTAATATATCTGCCATTAAACCTTTGTTTGCCATGTACACAGTCAACTAAAAGAGGGGCTTAATCCCTCAAAAGAATTATTTATAACATCCTTGCAATATAATTATGTGAGCTACACTTAACCATCTGGGTATTTTGCTTATTGCATACAAGCTATAATGGTGTAATGAAATATTTTGTTTGTTTATATGTTTGGTTTGGATGACAGGGGAATCATCCTTATTAGTTGTGTTTTGTTCTAACGTTCAGAGTAAGGTCCATTCATACAGTCTTTATATAAAATCAAATAAAGTCACTATTATTAATATTAATAAAATTCTACCATGTATACTGAAAACACATTATTAAATAGCTAAAAACCTCCAAAGATGAAACCCAGGTATTAACATTCTGCATGGACACACATTGAATTCATTCCCCTTGAAGGAGCTATAAAGGTATAACTACTGAAGAGCAGGGACAATTAAGTAATTATACATTTTGATTGAAAAATATATGTAGCCCACTAAAACAGGGACTCTGATTCAATTTCTTCATTGACGCTCTATACAGAAGCAAAGTGTACACTTTAATTAGAACAAAAGACCAATATCAACCTTAATACAGCATAATCATTCATAATAATGATTGCATATTAATCTCAAGCTTATAAACCTATACACATGACATATGGCATAGGACAGGAACCTGTGTGGTTGCTCTGTGACTGAGGTGGTGCGTATCAATTAACCCCAGAAAAATAGAATTTGTTTTCCTCTGAGAAAACCTACCTCAGTGCTTCTTGGCTTAAGCCGTCAAAAGAGCAAGAGTAAATACTGTTAGGTGCTTTGTACAGGCATTAAAACTTTCTCTCGGTATAGTCAGTAAATCAGTAGCCTGTGATCTAATTCTTGACTGAATCCTGAAAATAAGGAATCAGAGGATTCATGTATTTCTTTGTCTTTCCAGAGTGCATTTCCTCAATTTCCTACCCTGTTTATTGTATGCTTTGTAACTATATATTAAATACATGATAAAATATTCAGAAACAGTACAATTGGAGGCCCTCAATCCTCTCCAGTTTACTCCGTTACTCTTAATTCTGATTTAAATAGAATACAAAGTTATAAATGGCTTTAAGAAACATGTCACTAACAGGAAGCCAGGTTTTAGGATGTTTGACAGTCTCTCTGCTAAAAGCACTTTTAGCGCACATCTTCAGAGGATAATGAAAAGGTGTTAACTACCTGTGTGAAGTTAACATACATATGCTTAATAGACAGGACCTAAAACCACTCCTACAGAAAGGAAATGTCTAATACTACTTCTATAGAGTACCTAGAAAGGAAATAAAATATATTTCCTAGTGGATATCATGATGACCAACAACATTTTACAGTTTGCAATTCTTCACAATTTAGGTCACTTCAAATTCAGAATTTGATAAAACAATTCCGTTCAACTGAAAGATATTCACACTTGACAGGGTAATTTGAAGTCACAGCACTTTTGCAAATTTCAGAATAGCAAATTCTATTGTGCCATTTTTAAGTTAGCAATTTACTCACACAAGAAATCAGAATTTGCTAGCATGGCTGGGCAAATACTATGCTTCTTCTCTCTTCCCAGTTCTGTAGAGAAACATGTTGGAGAGTAGTTTATTGGAATGTGCAAGGTCATTTCCATTCTACTTAGCCCATACATTTAAAGTAGTTCCTTTCAATTAAGGAAATGTGTAGTTAAGGCTCACTTTGGTAACATATGAGATGGCAAAGTGTAATCTCAAAAAAAGCTTAATTCTGTAAGGAATTAATTATACAAACCAAGGTATGTCTCTGGAGAATGTTTTTGCCACATCTACCATTTTGTCCTGCAAATAATATTTTACATTTTTTATGCAAGATGCTGATTCAGTACTAACAAGATAGTAAAAAAAAAAGTATTTTCCTGACACTTATCTTTCTAGCAAACAGAACTCCTACATGGTGTGTATTTATTTAAGATGTAGATTATTCAGAATTTTGAAGTCTGACATATAGTCATATTCCTAAATCAAAGTACCTGCTGTTTATTCGTGAATTATACATACATTTGAGAGAAGATGTTATGAGATTAGTCAATTCGGGCTTGGTTTCACAATTTGAAGCCTAGTTGTCCTGATAGTATTATGATCATGTGTGTAGTTCTCATGTTTTTTTAGATGTTTCAGACTTACACATTCACATGATAATTTAGGTGGGCTACAGCCATTGGGAATTATGTATGTTGCTTTTTAGGTATTTTGCAATTACGGTGAAGGGGCTTCTAGCCAAGACCATTGATGACCTAGCTGAGGCCTGTTGTATGTGGAAAGGGCACCTCAAAATGTTACATCGTACTATGTTTTCAAATCAAAACACTTGTGTTCTCTGCAGTACCTTGTGTAAGGAAGGTCACATTGACATTACAGGATCCCTCAGAGAAGAAATATACAACAAGCCAATTTAAAAAAAATAATCTGAAAATGATGAGGCTGTCTCATTAAAACTGGTTTCTTCCTTCTTAAATGAGTTGTTCTAGATAGTCCACTAGAAAGAAAGTGTAAAATATGTCTAGGCCAGTGCCTGCCATAGCTAGCATAAATGTCAGCTATATCCTTCTACTCTTTCACAGATAAAACAGGTCATCCTTTGCATTTACTTTGTTTTGTTTGGGGTTTATTTTATTAATGTGTGTACACGTGTGAATGCGTGCAGTGCCTTTGAAGGTCAGCACTGAATCCCTTAGTGAAAGCATTTATGAGTTCTCTGACAGGTGCTGGAAACTCAGTCAGGTCCTCATGATTGAGTAGTAAGTGATCTTATTTGCTGAACCATTTCTCCAGCCCCTTGTTTGTGGTTTTAATGATGGAATTGTGAGAATCTTTGGGATCCTTCATTAATGCAATTTTTTTTTTTTACTTTAAAAAGCTTTCAAAATATTTTAGCAGGATACAGAATTAATTCAGATTAGAAATGGCTAAACTAGAGAATATAGAATGTGATAATAAATATTGCAAAGACTCCTCAAATTTTAAATCCACTGATTCAGCCTGTTAATGTTCCCACATAACAAGTAACATTTTGTTCAGACTCCTCCCTGACTCTGGCGTTAGGTACAGTCCCTCCTCAGACTTCACACTCTGCTCAGATTTCCTGGGAGCATTTTGTCAAGTATAATCAAAGAGTGAGCTTGCCTGGCATTAAAATTATGTTCCCAGAACACAGCTCGGTCTAAATAGGTGGCTGGTTACAACAAAGTCACTGGAAAGGTCATCTGTAAATCTGTCTTCTGGCAGAGAGGACACTGCACACTGGCCAAGAAGCTTGAAAAGCTGAAAATCTAAGAGGCTTTAACCACTCTCTGGATGTCCAAATTTCTCTATTTCTGTCTTCAGGTACTGCATCTAATTGGGGCAATGATAATTTATGCCGAGATGTCTCAGTACCAATTTGAAAGTACTGCTGATTCAAATAACACTCCCCATTTCCTGGTTCATGACGATATCTACTGGGGAGCTCTGAAGAAAATTAACCTGCTATCTATCTAAAAATGTCTCAAGGCAAGCATGTCAAGAGTTGCGGTGCAGTGTCTTAAGGGCTCACAACTCAGGTAAAATGAAAACATGGAGCAGCATCTGCGGGATTCATGAACATATGTTCTAAATGTGAGTTAAACTTTTCATATGATCTCTTAAATGACCTAATAAAATATGCTAGCAAAGGGTTAGCTGGTTTTCAGTGAACAAATACAATAAGAAGGAAGGAATACAGGTCTCATTTTCCTATGGACACAGTCTTTATAAAAACCCAGGAGATGCTGATTTTCTGTTTTAAATATATTTTGTGAATTGTTGTACAAGAATAATATAGAGTTTTGAACCAAGATTATAATCTACCAAATGAAAGGCAGTTTGTCATTCTTTGTTTTAAATTCAGCTCCAAACTAGGAACTGCATGGCCTTAGATTCAGAGTTAAACACCCTTTGACACAAGATTTGACTCTCTGGCACTATGAGTATGCTGGCACCCTTTCCTCTCCGGATCTCTGCAGATAAAGGGGGGAGAAGTGCTGCTGGGAAGGCAGTGCCAAGTCCTCTTAGTGCCTTTCCATACATAGCAATGAGGCAAAATGTTCTGAAGCAAGTGCAGTTAAAATCTTTACATTAAATATGAATATTAAAATATTACAAGATAGATTCTTTTCTCATGTGAAAATATATGTACACAGGCACTTCAGATGAATATGTTTCCATTCAATTATCTAACTAATTGCCTAAGGTTTCTGCTTTGAGCACACAAATATTACCAATGGTGGGAAGAGCTGATCCTTATAAAGCACTTAGTCAATGACAATTAATTCTTATCTCTTAACTCTAACTTTCTTTTTAACTAACCTTACCTTTTTGTTCATTCAGAAGAAGTAAAGGCTTAGACACACAAGATGGCCACAGGATTTCTCTAGCCATGTGGAATACCAGTTATTTCAGGATTGAAAATTGTTAGGGAGTCTTATAAGAAATATTCTGTTATAAGAAATATTCTGAACCTTGTTACACAATATAAGAAAACTATTTTTTTAGCAAGTGTGTTGTAAAGGGTGGAATAAATGTTTTACTTGTCCATCACTAGGCAAAATTTTCTAGTTTGGCATGACTATAAATTCTGGAGCTGCTGAAAGAGAGAGCCAAAATACAAAGTCCATCTCCTACAAGACAGAACTGTGGAAGAAAAGGCTAAAAAAAAAATCACTCCGTTTTTTGATGGAATAAGTGGCATGCTTATTTTGTGTTTTTACTTTAGCCACTATGAAGGAGAACAAAAGGAAAAATGTTAAATTTTATTCCTGGATTTAGAGTATTTGCTGACAAAACAAACATCTTTTCATAGTCTGGTTTGTTTTGCCAGTAGTATAAAACAACAGTTACATCTTTTTGATGACATTTTGTCTTTTCAAAGACAAACTTTGCCATCTTTCCATTGTAGTTATATAGTGCTCTGTTAAAGCCACTTTATAGCAAGAGTTTTGGGGGAAGATGTAAGGAGGGTCAGCCAAGGGAGGTGCTCTCCTTCGGCTTGTCCCTGCTTACGTCATTCAGTCAGAAACCACAGAAAGCGAAGTAAGGAATGTTCTCTTCCTTGTCAGATGCACATCACTGCTGAAGTTCATGTAGCATCAACTGAGGCAATTTAAGGGCTTCAAAACTTGTCACTGTAGGAGAAATTTGCATTTAAATTGCTCTATCCAGTTTCTTTGGAGTTTTCCCCTTGGAATGTTTATGGCTCTTTTTTTCCTTATTACTTACAAAATACAATTTCGTAGCCAGTGCTTTACTACATCTAGTTGTGTTAAGAGGAGGAACTTCATTTCATAAAATAGAAACATTCAAAGTGTTTTGGGGTATCAATCACTCATTCAGAATGCATTATGTGTTCATATGGAAAAATTATATGAAACCTTATCAGGTCTCCATGTCTAACACAGGAACCCAGTCACTGGAGGTTTTATCGGAGAGAATACTGGAATTCCTCCAAGTTCTGTCTGCAATAGTGATGGTATCAAAAACACTTGAACCTCACCCCAAAGCATTTTAGATGTAAAAATATGGCATATTTCTTTGCAATATATAAATCTTAAGTATTATTTCAGTAATTGCTGTTACATATTCAAATGGAGATATAAGAAAATACTTAAAATGTGCAAAATGTTCTTTCTTATGTACACTTAAAACTATTCTGTAAAAAGCTTTAAACTTGGGGGAAGACTTCAATGACAAAGATACAACAAAAAAACAAACAAACAAGACACCTGGTCAAATTAGAACATTTTTTTGTACAGTTGTAAACAAACTTTTAAAAATGTTGAGCATTTTTTTTTCAGTTCTTTCCAGTTAAGACACTCTCAAACACGTCCAGTCCTGCTTTGAAGAAAACCTGAGCTGAATTAATGCTGTTCTGCACACTGGAGAGGGCCTCTTGCAAGGTCTCATTTGATGCCAGTGGATTGCGGCGTGCCCAAGCCTCCTTGAGGATGGAAAACTGGCTCGTCTTCTCGTCAAGATGGTACAGGATGTTTCTAAAAAGAAACATGGAATATGTAAATGTTTTATGCATAGCTATACATTTAAATATCAAAGCCTTATAAGGAATAGTGCTACAAAGCAATAATGTCAGCACAAAAGGAAAAACATACAGGATTACTATTTTTCAGCCCATAATGAATGAATGCATAAGATGCAGTTCATTGGTAGGATCAGAAGTCATCAGGCATTAAATGCTTCCTGACTGAAGGACACAATGCTATGGCATAACATAAAGGTGTTTCAAAAAAAATTGAGTGAGATACTTGCAAAGCTTCAAGATCTAATAACCAGAAAATACAAGAAACAGAGTTGTTAAATGATACTGTAGTGTGTCCTAGAAAATGATTAACTATAGAAAACAAGTCCATGTATTACTTGAATTAAAGGGAGAATTCATAAAGCCAGAACCTATAGCAGAGATTTTCCTGGCCTTTTCCTATCAACACACTGGGCCGGACAATCCTTTGGTATGGTGGATGCTCTATGCATCCCTGGCTTTCAAGACGAGATACCAGTGGCATCCATCTGCTAATGCTTAGTTCTTCCAGTTAGCTTCCTACTATGTAGAATCATCTGGAAAGAGAGTGATAGCAGGGAATATCTAATTCAGACTGGTCTATGGGACAGGTGTTTCAATTGTGTGTTCTGGTGTGGGAAAGCCCAGCCCTCCATAGCAGTCACCATTTCCTGGATTTAAGTGCAAGTTCCTGTGACCTTGATGAATCAGTGATGGATTTTTAATCCCGAATTGTGACATGCACCCCTTTCTTTCCAGTATTGCTTTTTGTCATTACATTTTATTGTAGCAACAGAACTGGAATGACGATCATTTTATTTTTAAGAAACAGAAATATTTCAAGACTTTCTCATAATATTCTTAACATTAAACAGGTGACTCTAACTGCAAATAAAATGTTATTTGTAGAATTTTGCTTTAAAATAATTTGAATGCAGAGAGGACAAGGGAGTTATAAGAAGTATAAAAAGATTCAGTGTGACTGTGAATAACTGTTGAACCTGAACAATGGAATTATACTATTCCCTTTTCTTTCACATGCATTTGAACTGTAAACATATCTTCCCAATTTTGAAGTGTGTAATTAGACAGTGTCTTATAACTTAGCCAGATGTCTGAGAAAAAAAAAAAAGAATGAATTGAGTATGGTAAAGCCTAACAATCCTTTACTCATGGAGAGAAAGACTGAGGTAGTTGGGCAGAAAGTTACAATTTTACATAGCGTGTTCCCAATCCTAAAGCAGTTGAGCTAGCTGAATGTTCCTGTCCTCATCAGAGAGGTACACATATAAATAGTTGAAATATACCCCTCTAATTTTCATTGGAGAGACATAAGGTCTGGCCACAACATGTGAAGGCTTGCTACAGGGAATACTCATATAAAGGATCCTGAGGGAGAATGTTTGGCAGTTATGTTTAAGGATGAGTATGGTTACCAGCCTCAATGGTGGTGTAATGAGAGATGCTGCAAGTAACTAGTTGGCATTCTGTGCAGGCAAAAATCACATGTGCGAAGACATGGAACCATGAAACTAAAAGATATTCTTGGTAGTATTGAAATCATAATTTCACATGACAGATTGTGAGACTAGAGTGAGCATCACCATAGGCCTAGAAAAAGAGAATGAACTCATTATGCTTGCAAAAGTAATCTAATTCAAGATTCTAAACATAAGAGAAAGGGAGATAGATTTTACTTTTAAACCAACATGGAGAACAAAAGACCACTTAACCAGAATAGTGGCAAAGTCTGCAGTGATAATGTTCTAGATTGTTACTTCCTGATTTTCCCATGGCTTCCTGTCTCAGCTTTGGAATTGCCAACTGTGTATTCATGGTGATCTCCAGGCACAGAAAGCTAGCTAAAAAAACCCTGAAAAAACATCTTTTTTCCTTGGCATTGCCAGCTGTTCTTGGATACCGGTGGCACCTTATTTCTGTCCTATAACTTGAGCTATCTTCTCCAAGGATCTATGGTGATGATGCTGGCCTTACGTTTCATGTGGAAGAATTTTGCTGCTCTGTTAAACCTGACTCATCACAGAAGACTAGGAAAGTGTCTTAGTTAGGGTTCCCATTGCTGTGATAAAGCAGAGCAGAGGCCATGAAAGAATGTTGCCTTATGGCTTGATGGCCATGGCTTGTTCAGCCTGCATTCTAGACCACCAGCACAAGGGTGGTACCACCCACAGCGGGATGGGCCTTTACATATACAGGATTTTTAGAAGCATTTTTCTTGATTAAGAAGGCCCTGTCCCAGATGACCCTAGCTTGAGTCAAGTTGGAATGGAAACTATCCAGTACTGGAGGGTTTTTTGTTTTGTTTTTTTTTTTTTTTAATCTTGGCTTGAGTTACCTAAATGCTTATCACTCATAGTTCAAAGTAGGAAGCTGGTGACCACACTTTTCCTACTGTGACTTAAGTCATTTTTATTTTAAACTGTAAGGAGACTAGCTCTAAACTCTTATAGAAACAAGTTAGTTGATTGTGCGTACACAAGAACCTTGAACTAATATATTATTTCAATGTTTTTAGCTTTTAGACAAATTATATGACAGCTTTGTTCTCAGTTTTTGGTTTTTATGGGGGGGTGTTGTTTAATTTTAGTTTTATTTGTTTTTGAAGAAGATTTATATGATGAAAAAGAGTTCTCTGTGCAGATCATTGACTCATTTGTTGACAGTGTGTCTATAACTTTTACAATTTTTAATGTATTGTAGATATTAACACCTTAACTGAAATATAATTAAAATTTCATTCTATTCTATAGGCAGTTCACAGTTTATTTTTCCATTCAGAGCCTTTGACTTCAATGTAATCCTATTATACAATTCTTGGGGCTGTTTCCTTGCCATTGTAGTTCTATTCAGTAATGTGTTGCCGCTGTAACACAAACCAAAGCATTTCCCAAATCTGACATTCTTCCTTGGTGAGCTAGACTTCCAGTATTTCCCTTCCAGCGAAGTATTTTGTATATTTTTTATTTGTACTTCATCCTTTGAGACATGTTTCTTTGTTATTAGCTGATTCATTAACCAGATTTTTTGATTTCCTGGTGTTCATTCTAGACATATTTAGGGCATAAGAGTAGATATAGAATCTTGCCTTGGAAAATGAGTGGGATTAGTGGGAAAGAAGAAGATAGGAAGATGAATGCAGTTCCAACTCCAGGATACTATGATGGAATGTCTTTATAAACTGTCTCACTATTTAAAACCAAAACTCAACATTCAAAAAAAAAAAAAAAAAAAAGGAAACAGGATTTGAGTGGTAAGCAATCCCAAATGTAATACTCTTGAATATTATGTTTTTGTGAAACAAACTTTGTATATCTCAGTTAAATAAAACAGCACAAGAAAAGCGTTCTAAATGATACTATATTTATATTCAAATTTAAATTTTTACATGAGCAAACTATTTTCTAGATATGGACTTAGATGACCACTTTTCAAAGTGGCAGAGGAGCTGTGAACCATGTTCTGGCAAGAGCTCACTCACAGCACAGGAACTCTGCAGTTTCCTGAAGCACAAAGACACAGTAGGAACTACCGCTGGCACTGGGGACAGTGCCCCAGCCTTATATCCAGTCTGGTGGCCTGAAATGTATAATATTTCTCCACACTGACCATATGTCTTTGATACATATGTAAAGTATGTTATATTTTCATGTTTCCAAAATATCTTAACAAAGCCCCAGGTGATAACACCCTCCCATAGTTTAAGATTCAATGGGCTCATCTTCAGGAGTACTAAACTTTCTACATTAGAAATTTATCTTTTGCTTTTCCCATAGAATTTTAAAAACTTAAGATAATTAAACAACAACAATAAACCATTCAATCACAGAGCTTCACTTTTAGCAATTACATAGGCACAGGCTTATGTGTGCTGTATTAGTTTATGATGTTAAAAATAGAATTGTCATTAATATGTGGAGAAAATGTGGCTCCCATAGAAGTTGAGATTAGGAGAGAGTCCACTTAACAATGGAGAAAGAGGGATAGTGAAGGACAGGGAGAGATTGCTCAATGAGGACTGAACTTAACTACAGGTAGACAGGAGCAAGAAGACTTATTTTGTCACATGGTATGTGATTGCAAGATTAGATTGTGAACCTTTTCATCATACTGGGTTAGTAAATGATTGAGGTTTTAAAAGTGTGAGACCTATTATACACCATACACAGAGCAAATACTTATACTGTCCTCTTTGTGTTTATATTTTCCATTATGGGCACATGGTTGGGGCATTGCACATATCAAAATACACATGTGTAGGCTGGAAGAGAACTTGAGGGAGTCAGTTCTCTTCTCCCACTATGTGCATTCCACAGATCATACTAGGTCTTCGAGCTTTATCCAACTGAGCCTTCACCCCTGCCGAAAATTTACGGCTTTATGTGAGGGTTTAAAAGTTTGTGAAATTAAAACAAGGACAGAAGGATCACTGAAGTACTTTGAGTGAGTTTCCCTAAACAATAATTTTGTCAAATAAGAGTAAGATCTATGAAGGGGAGAAAACAAAAGAAACCAAATAATCCACAAATAAAGACCCACTTAAGTTATATTCAGCACAGAGGTGACACATACTGGGACAATTTCCTGCATTACTTCCTACATGATGTAACCTTACAAAACTTGACACTCTCATCATAACATGGGCATTGATAGTGGACACTCAATTAAAGAAAGGAGTGCGATCTTATCAACATTATACTCCCGACCTTAATGAAATTGGTAATCAAGCAGACAAAACATGCATTTCATGTTTATTTTATTTAAAAAACTATTTAATAGTCATGCCATTTTAAAGATAATAGTAGATGGATTTGTTTTATTCACATGAACAGTACCCTTTGTATGAAACTTATGTTACTTTTCTTTAAAAACATGAGTAGACTAATAAATTTAACTTTTAAAATATTTGTCATTTTTAATCCTCTCCTGCTGTGTTAATTTCATGTTTAATAATGAATAATTTCATTCACCCTAGAATCTAGAATCTAAAAGTGAGGAGATGCTTTCAGAAACTATTATTAAATATGCCCATTCTTAGAGACCATATGGTTTATCCTAAGAAAAATGTAATACAACATAATGTGGAACAATAAACATATATTCCAAAATATGTTCAGGTCTAAAGCACCATACATACAAGTAGTTTTATTAGTTTCTGACATTAGAAAACAACACATACATTTCTCCAAAGTCAATGCAATGGGGTATGACGAATGCTACAGTTTCCTCTCCTAACAAATGGGAATGCACAACCTGTCTTTATAATGACTGTAAACATACCATGTGAACAGAAATCTATGCTTTGGTTTTTGAAATGCCACAAGAAGAAAGACAAATTTTCCATGTTACATGACTCAAGTAAGAAACTTGTAGCAAGCTGTTATATAAGATAAATGTTCATATCCATTTCTACTCAAATTGGATACAAATCAGAAGAGAACTCTAGAAAGATTCTAGTTGATTGTAAGTGACAAGTACTCTTTCATCCTAATTTGAAAGAAAACCTTCAACTCGAATAGGGACTGATATAAACTTGCAAAGTTTATATCTATTTCTATTATAAAAATAGAATACATCTTTATCTTGTTCATTATATCACTTGAAAAACAAACTGGGGATAACCAAATACTCTTAGGTTTTCATTCCAAGGATAATTTCTTAGTGACTTCTAGAAGTAGCTCATATTTTCCATTTTCCTTTTTTTGTGTACAAAAGCTATCTAGCTTCCTGCTTATATAACAAATTTCTGTATTTGCATTCTTTTCTGAGAAGCTAGCATATTATAATTTTCCTTGGAATACTTGATTAAGGCTAAACTGAAACTCAGGCTAGATTTAGATACATTCCTATATTTTCATGCATTTCTTAATTCTGAAGATTTTCTTACATAGTCAGTTATTAACCCTATGTGCCCTAGGATCTTCTCAGATAAGCAAAACTACCTGTGTCTTGCTTTCATATGGAAATGCTTGATGCTTTTGAAATATTTCAATTACTTCAATGGTTCTGATGAAAATGTCTAAGCTGAGAGCTTTCTCACAGAAATGGAAATTCAGTCAAATGTAGTTTAAAGGTTTGAAAAGTCTGTAGTGTATAAAAGACCACAAATGTCTTTCCTTTCCAATCACAACCTCATATACTTCATATTAGGAAAGACTAAAAATCAACTAATGCCCTATTTAAAAAGTCACATGTAGAGTAGGAACATAAGAGTAGAAAAAGATGTAAAACATATGTGCAAAAAATTTCCACAAACAGAGTCTTGAGGCTACAACCATAAGGATTTATTTTCTCTTGTGGAGACTGAACATCCACAGGCTTGCTTTAGTCCAATTCAGAGAAGTTTTCCATGTTGAAAGCATGATGGTGAACACTGTTCTTACTCAAATAATAACCTTCACATTTGTATAAATATAACATATATATCACTATAGCATGTACAGACATCAGATGTAATTAAAATATTATTTAACTGGAAACGTTTCAGTAGTTATTGTGTTTAAGAGAGCATTAATTTCACCTTCATGTCTATCTTTCAACATATGTAACAATTTGGATCTTATAAATGTAATTCACATAGTTCGGCCAAAGACCCCTCTACACACACAATCAAAACTTGTAAAAGGAAAATGCAGTGAATTATTGATGGCACTAATGAAATTACAACACACATCATTCATTTTAATGGGTCTGCTTCAATGACACATCAGTGACCAGGAGAGAGTTGTACTAAATCAGAAACCTAATTAATAACTGCTGGCAGTGTCAATGGGGCGGATGAAGTATCTCTACCTGACTGATAAATATTTCCCATTCAACTTATGCAAAAGAGTGGGAAAATGAATTTTGAGACAAAAGTATCTAAAATCTTCATTAACCATGTATACTTGTGTGAAAGGAGGAAATTAGTCATGGAAAGATAGAAACGATTGCTCTCTTTCAAGTGTTTCTTCTTGTATAAGTGAATGAGCATGGGATGCCACCCGCTCTCAACCTGAATTAATAATATCTATTATATTACATGCTGTATAATGGGATCTTCTAAATTAAACCATACTAAATAACGAGTCTTGTCTTTTGGAATTGACTAAGTATGCATGCTAAGGTCAGAATGGAAGTCCAGTTCAATTGTGTATGATGGATTCTAATTCCTTCATGGGCTGCACTACCTGCGCCCTATCCTGAAGAGCAGATTACTGGATTTACATTGACATTACATTAGAAAAGGTCATTGAGCACTGATACTATGTCTATGAGTATTCACAAAATATGCAGCTATACTGGAAAACTATTCTGTAAGATAAGCTGAATGTGGTATTCTCTAAAATTCCCAGGGTAATACTGAGAGAAATTACTGATACTATCAAGGCACAGATCATTTGTTAGATAGCCAAAGGAATTTGTGAGAAGAAATGGCTACAGTCTGGACTGAAGGTCGGGGTTAGTGACAGAGAAGGTGCTGAGTGCATCCCGGGCCCGTGAACAATCCCCAGCATCGACAACAAAGCAAAACAATACAAAACATTAAAACAAAAGGCTGTAATTATCCTCTCCCTGTATGGAACTCCCTTAAACATTTATTCCTAGGTCATTTCCTAAGAGGTAAGATTCATTTCACCATTTTGAACTCTTGAATCTTGTCTAACCTTAACACTTAAGTTAGACAAATGCAATGTGGCACCTACAGAAGCCCATGTCTCACCAACTCTGCCAGGTTGTTTCTCTCACTCCCAAGCTGCCATGCAACCATTATTAGGTTATTCCACTGAGGAGGAGAAAGCTGGATTACAGATGAAATGCTCATCTGAGGCCTGTGAGAAGTTAGCATCAGACAGCTGGGCAGGAAGTATATTGGATACTGACATACAATCAGATATGCACAACCCAGCCTGTTGACCAGAAGCACACAGATGTGTCCATCCCAAATAGCTGTACTAGAAAATTATAAACAAAGTGAATAACTATTGTTTTAAGATACTAAATTTTGGGGTGATTTTCAATAAGTCATTGATACAGTTGTAATGTGATGGAGAAAGATTCCCTTTCAGCACAGAGCTTGTTGGTTATCATTAAAGAGACAAAGACAAAGAGTTTTCTATGAGTCCAAATGGGAGAAAGAAGTTAAGGAAAGCTTTTCCTCCTTCTAAGAACTCCGTACTTTCACGAGAAGCAGACGCTGCTGAGCAGTCTCCTTGCTCATGTGTTTTCACTCTCATTTTTATCAATGCAATTTTCTTTCCATCTTACCTCTAGCTGTCTACATAGCCTGAATGTCAAGATTACACAACTGTGCTTCTTTTTTATTCATTTCCATTTCTATCCTGTAGGTAAGACATGTCATCCTCTGTAATGACTAATATTGAATGCAAACTTAGCAGGATCTAGAACCATTTATGTGACAAGGCTCTTTATAAAGCCTGTGAAATAGTTTCTAGATCATATTGCCCTTTGCGAATATATGTGAAGGATCAGTTAGACTGGATAAATTGGGGAAGGAAAAGGACTTTATCTGTGACCAACACCATTCAATGCACTGGAGCCTCAGACTGAATTTTAAAAAAGATAAGAAAGCCAGCTCAGCACATTTGTTGTTTTCTGCTTTCTGGCTATAGACAAAATTTGATCAGCACCCACAGCCATGAATTCCTCACCACAATGGACTATACTCTAAAACTGTGAGCCACAATAGTTCCATCTTTTTTAAGTTTGCTTTTTGAAAACTAAGTAAAAACTTATAACAAAGCTTAAGTTTTGTTATAGCAGAACGACAAGTAACTGAAACACCTTCCAAGGGCAATGTCATTTGAATGCACCATAGGCTCATAACAATCAATAGCGGTATATTTCTTTTCATCTTACATCTCAAATATTCACAATTTTTGCCTTTACATTTTTGCAAGTACTTCCACTACTTTTGGGCCAATGAAACAAAAAAATATGAGTATTTACCTTCAAGTACATTCAATTTTATTGAGAAAGATGTGAGTCAGTTTGAAGAAGTTTGTTCCAAGGACAATAGTTCACAGTTCATATGTGTCTATTTAAACAAAGAAAGTCATTGAAGCACTATTACTGAATTTTCTCATTCTACTCAGCAGTCCATATTAAATATCTAAGATGAGTTTGTCACTGAGTTAAGTACTAAGGTAATCTGAGAAAAGTTTACTGAAGTCAATCACAAAAGGAATAACTTCATATGTCATTTTAACTTTTTGTGTAATGTGCCTAAATCATTCTGAGGACTGAAAACAATCAAATTAATAAATCTTTATATTTACTGTAGATATATAGTATACTCTCATAATATACTGCTTTGTTATACATTTAGATAGTTATTTTGAAAACACGTGCTAAAGAGCCAAATTGTGTTTAGTCTCTTTGATACCAATTATGTTATTCAGGACAAGCACTTCAAAATCATCAGGATATTATAGTGTTTGCCTAATTCTACAAGGAAGGAAATGTAGTAGAAATCACAAAGTATAGTGATTGACATATTAAACTTAGAAACACTCTCCTCATGTATTGCAGATCCTTAATGCATAAATGTTTTAATGCAAATCACTCATAAGCTAAAAGATTAATTTTTATGTTTCAAAGAACTAAGCCAGTAAAAACACATTGATCTGAAGAAATATATGGATGCATAGACAATTTGCTATGCAGTGACTTTAAATGTTTATGATGGGTACACATGTGTATCTGTGTGAGTTTATTTGCATCGCCTGAGTGCACGTCAGAATCTTGGAAGCCAAGAGGCCTCATTTCCTCTGAACTAGAGTTACAGAAAGTTGTGAGCTGCCTAGTATGCAGGCTAGGATGCTCCCGGGTTTTCTGCAAGAGTTGTAAATTATTTCAAGCACCAAGCCGATATTCCAGCCTGACAATTTTAAAAATACTGAATTATCTGATTTAAAAATACTTAAAAGTACTGTCATTTTTTTTCAAAATGTACCTGTGACATAAACAAATTTTCATTGCCTATGTAAAAGTTGAATATGAAAATAACCCCAGTCCTGAGAGATGGTGGGACATACCTTTAATCCTTGTACTCAGAAAGTAGAGGTAGGCTGATATCCATGAGTTTGAGGCTAGCCTAGTATACAGAGTGAGTTCCAGGTCGGCCAGGATTATACAGTGAAACTATGTCTTAAAAACCAAAACCAGTCTTGTTAGGCCACAGAGGAGAGCTTTGCAGCCAGTCCTGAAGATAGCTGATAAAACAGGATCAGATGAATGGGGAGGAGTTCCCCCCCTATCAGTGGACTTGGAAAAGGGCATGGTGGAGATGAGGGAGGGAGGGAGGGACTGGGAGGGAATAAGGGATCGGGACACGGCTGGGATACAGAGTTAATAAAATGTAACTGATAAGAAAAAAATAAAATTAAAAAACAACAACAACAACAACAACAAAAAAGAACCCAAAAAACAGAATCCAAAATTTTATGTGAGCAACATAAATATTTAGATGTTAGGAACTCTAAATAATAATAAAAAAAAGCTTTATCTGCCCACAGGACCAGATAAAGAGAGGGCTGAAAAGCGTTTTCAAGAACACTAAAGCACAACATCCATCTGGTTATATGGTTATACCAGTAAACAGTTGGTACGTCCAGATTGATAATAAGTACAGTTAGTTACACATATGCACACTTTATATGAGTCTTATGATTGTTGTCACAGTTTATAGAAATAATAAAAAATGAATCAGAACCACAGAAGAAGAGAAGAAACCAAGGAAGACACCAGAGGGTTAAGCATCCTTCTGGGGAACAGTCCGGGTGACGACACATAATGAACCCACCATGGTGGTTATTGTGATGAAACCCATTCTACTGTGACCAACTGCTGTCTCTCAGTATTGCCTATCCCACAACACGGCCTTGATCTGCAACTCCAGGGCATAATCTGAAACTTCTTTGTTTTAGCTACCTACTCATTGCTGTAACAAATTTATGCCAACTGGCCACACTGGAACTGTATTTATAGAATGCATAAAGAGATGAATTTCTCATGTTCATTTTAATCCCTCCCCTCTCCATAAATTTGAGACTACAGCCTATAAAACTGAGGAGGACACATTTAAGGTGAAACTTCTCAGCTCATTTGATCTAATCCAGAAATGCCTTCCTAGACATAACCAAATGTTGGCTCCTAATAAATTCTAAATTCTGGCAAATTGACAATATTAACCGTCACACACCTATAGATATTTGCTTTTCACTTTTTAGATTTTCCTGAGAGTGTTTGGGCCTAGGTCATGTGACTGTAGTAAGTGCCGAAAAGAAATCATGGGCCTCCATATGCCACTCGCACTCACATACATGTGTACTCACAGACATGAATACACGTAAACACTTACGAGAAACAGACAAAAACCATGAAAAGACCTGCTGACATGACCTAGAAACAATGAATTCTAGATGCCTTATATGACTCTACATATTTTCCTGCTCTGAACTTTAATTACATCATGACATTTACACACCTCCCAACTCCTCCAGTGAGTTCTGCATTAACACGATCTCTTGCTTTGTTCTCAAGCCAGTTCTTTTCCCAAAGAAATGTGCAATTATATAAAATTACACGATTTAATTAACATTGTTAAAATAGCACCATATTAAATATGCAGAAATTAACAGTTCTCATCAAAATGACCCCGAATGCTTTTTGAAGAGTCATAAAGAGTAATTAACACATGGGCTATCACTGAATTATACAGAGAGACAAATGTGAAGATTGTTGGAAAAGGGAAGAGGATAGCAAAAGATGCAGAGAAGAAAGCTGCTTTTAAATTGCTCTGCGAGGGCCCATTGCTTGTGTCAGTGTGAAGAAATGGAAACTAGAAAGCTTCAGAAAATATATCACGCCTGTAACTTACACAAATAAATAGAGAGTTCCATTTCTCTGAATGATACCCGAGAAAGGCCTGTCATCTAAGAGCAAAATATCATAGGCAAATGTTTAGGTTAAACTACTCTTTCAAACTTCTGAACATTTACTGATTAAGCCTGTTTCAAATTTACAAAGGATGTTTACCCTTTTAAACACGATGTAACTTCACATTGAGTTCTGGTGTGTAAAGCCAGGGAATGAGGTTCCCTGGATAAGCTGAATTGAGTAATGTCTGATAACCCAAAGGAAAAGAGGTCAGTATTTAGTAGCCTCCTGCATACAGACCCCACTCCACAATTGTCCAGTTCATCTTCTCAGAACCATGCATGACATTCTCAGTAATTGCTTCTATTATCCGAATTATCAAAATGCAGGGGAAAGTCATAATCACTTTGTTTTTCTGATTCTGGTGGAACCATCACATAATTCCTTGTAAATTTATTTTTGATTAAATTTTTTATTCACTTTGTATCCCAGCTATATCCCCTTCCCAGATTCCCTCATAATCTCACCTTCCCTTCTTCATCTCTTCCCTTCCCCACTCTAAGTCCACTGATGGGGGAGGTCCTCCTCCCCTTCCATCTGATCCTAGCTTATCAGGTCTCTTTAAGACTGGCTGCAATGTCCTCCTCTGTGGCCTAGCATGGCTCTTCCTCCTTTGGGAGGGGGGGAGGTCAAAGAGCCAACCATTGAGTTTATGTCAGAGACAGTTCCTATTCCCATAATCAGGGAGCCTACTAGGATACTGAGCTGCCATGGGCTACAACCGAGGAGGGGTCTAGGTTACATCCGTGCTTGGTCCTTGGTTGGAGAAACAGTCTCAGAAAGACCAATGGGTTTGACATTGGAAATAGGAAAAAACAAATAACAGGACAGGAGCCTACCGCAGAGGGCCCCTGAAAGACTCTACCTAACAGTGTATCAAAGCAGAGGCTGAGACTCATAACCAAACATTGGGCAGAGTGCAGGGAATCATATGAAAGAAGAAGGAGTACAACGTGGAGAGGACAGGACCTCCACAAGAGAAAATATACCTTGTAAATTTTATATACTGAATCCTATGGCTACTCTGCTCATGAAATCTGAATTCATTGAATAGCTACTAAATTTTTTCTTTACTAATCTTACTAGACTCTGTGTTTTGTAAGAAATGACATCCTCTGAGAAAGCGCCAGATTGACTTCCAGAGTGGTTGAACCAGTTTACATTCCCACCAGCAATGGAGGAGGGTTCCCTTTTCTCCACAACCTCTCCAGCATGTGCTATCACTTGAGTTTTTCATCTTGGCCATTCTGATGGGTGTAAGGTGATATCTCAGGGTCGTTTTGATTTACATTTCCCTAATGGCTAACGAGGTTGAGCATTTCTTTAAGTGTTTCTCTGCCATTCGACGTTCCTCTTTCGAGAATTCTCTGTTTAGCTCTGTTCCCCATTTTTTAAGTAGATTACTTGGTTTGTTGCTTTTCTGCTTCTTTAGTTCTTTATATATACTTGATATTAGCCCTCTGTCAGATAAAGGGTTGGTGAAGATTCTTTCCCAATCTGTAGGCTGTCTATTTGTTTTGATGACAGTGTCTTTTGCTTTACAGAAGCTTTTCAGTTTCATGAGGTCCCATTTATTGATTGTTGCTCTTAGAGCCTGTGCTGTTGGTGTTCTGTTCAGGAAGTTGTCTCCTGTGCCAATGAATTCTAGGCTGTTTCCCACTTTTTTTTCCAGCTGATTTAGAGCTTTCTCAGACAACTAGGAGTAGTGCTACCTCAAGACCCAGCTATACCACTCCTAGGTATATACCCAAAATTTGCTCAAGTACACAACAAGGACATTTGTTCAACCATGTTCATAGCAGCTTTATTTGTAATAGCCAGAACTTGGAAACAACCCAGATGTCCATCAACGGAGGAATGGATACAGAAACTGTGGTATTTTTACACAATGGAATACTACTCAGCAATCAAAAAGGAAGAAATCATGAAATTTGCAGGCAAGTGGTGGGATCTAGAAAAGATCATTCTGAGTGAAGTATCCCAGAAGGAGAAAGACAAACTTGGTATATACTCGCTTATATAGACCTACAAGACATGATAAACATAATGAAATCTACACACCTAAAGAAGATAATCAAGAAAGTGGACACAGGCGAAGGTGATTAATCCTCATTTAGAAAGACAAATGGGATGTGCATTGAACTTATGACAGGAGTCTATCACAAAAGGCATCTGAAAGACTCTACCTAGCAGTGTTTCAAAGCAGACACTAAGACTCATAACCAAACCCTCGGCAGAGTGCAGGGAATCATATGAAAGAAGGGAAGTTAGTATGATATGAAAAGGATAGGAGCTCCACAAGGACCAAATATATCTGGGCACAGGGTCTTTTCTGAGACTGACACTCAACCAAGGACCATCTATGGATATAACCTAGAACTTCTGCTCGGATGTGGCCTGTGGTAGCTCAGTAACCAAGTAGTTTTCCAAAGTAAGGGGAACACGGACTATTTCTAATAGGATCTCAAGGGCAGGCTGTTTGACCCCCACCCCAGGGGAGGAGCAGTCTGTTAGGCCACAGAGGAGGACTTTGCAGCCAGCCCTGAAGATACCTGATAAAACAGGGTCAGATGAAAGGGGAGGAGGTCCTCCCCTATCAGGGGACTTGGAAAGGGGCAGGGAGGAGACCAGGGAGGGAGTGTGGGGTTGGGGAGGGAATGAGGGAGCGGGATACAGCTGGGACAGAGAGTTAACAAAATGTAACTAAAAAGAAAAATAAAATAAAAATAAAAAAATTAAAAAAAAAAAAAGAAATGACATCCTCTTTCCGTAACTAACTTACACTAAAACATAAGTAAAATGTATGCATATTTTAGTTAATAACTATTTTAGAGATGTTTGGGAATCTGTATTGTAAGATCTTAGTGTCACTATATGAAAAGCAAATAGCTTTATTGTTATTGACTTTTTTTAAATAATAGAGATTCCTTGTCTGAAGTCTTATTTCTTGAATCCTAATACTTAATGCATGCAACAAATAATAACGCACATGACTCTAGGTTGAACCATTAAAAATTGTAAATCTAAACTGAGAGGAATGATGCTAATGCATTCTTTGAAATCCGCATGCTGGTACATACCACCTTGACATTTGCTCAACACTCAGTGAATGTTCTGGCAGACACATTAATACAATATCGCCAAACCGATACCAATACCAAATCCAACAGGACCACTCAGGGAAGTATACAAAGTGAAGTATACAAAGATCAAGACCTCTGGAAGCAGAAAACGTCCTCCGTCTAAATCATACAAGTGCCACAGAGTCTATAAGATGATGTTACAATCTCACTAAGTATATGATGATTGTGAAGTTATATTGGCAATAAATATTTTAAGAAAGAGAACTCTGATACTTTTAGCGCATGGAGAAGACAAATTCAAAACCATTTATATTTTGATGGAAACAAAAGAAAATATAGTTGCATCTTCTCCCCATCACAGAGAAAATTGTGGAAAAATTAAAAATATATATTTTGTTGAATTTCTTTCCTAGCCTCTACAAACAGAAAATTTTGCTTTATATTTACTATGGAATTGGAAAATTATTTTTCACTTCCCAGATGCAGATGCGGTACAGTTATATGTCCTACAGGTACATATATACCAGAAAATACGGCCATATCTTATACATGCTCCCAGATTGTTTAAATAACACTGTAAGTTATGAGGGAGAATCCTAAATATTATGTCTCCTCCAAATCCAATAGCTGAATTAACAGTTGATTATTATAATGTAAAGTGTGGTGTCCAATAGTGATGCAAATGAATAAAAATAAACCCATGCCAAACTAAGCAATGTCATCTGTTCTGAGTGACAAAGTACTGATGATGTTGATGCTTCAGTGTCAGCAGAGGACTATGTGAGCACAAACAGCTCCTTGTAATTGAAAGGCTGTAGACAGTTCTCACTGCAGCCTGTCTCGGTGTTTATCCTTAAGTCTTCATGGTATCTTTTCTATTCTAAGAATAATCTTCAAATCTTATCTCTAAGTATACTTTCTTAAATTAAGATAGAACTTTCTTAAAGGGCATAATTATAGCAGTTACCCTACCAGATTAAATATCTCGGGAGACAGCTGTTCCCCTCAATTACATGCTTTGCATCATTTAAGACCCACTGTGATCTTCTCCCAAGTGTGTTAGTATAATATATAAAGGAAAAAAAAATTGAAGACAAGTGTGTCTTTAAAATTGTTGAGAATAAAAAAAAATTGCAAGGGTATACTAAGTGTTGTGTAGCAAAATCATGTCGATTGAGTGTAGACTCATGTCTTTTTTGGTATAAGAATCTATCTTACCCACAAAAACTATAGTCCACACAGAAACAGGCTACCGTAATTTAGATAGGTGGCTTTGTTTTAAGTTACAATACACTTAAAATGCAACAGACAAAAAAAAAAAAAAAAAAAACAAAAAAAAAAAAAACCAAAGATCTATGATTTTCCTCCTTCTGAAATGAAGGGTAGATAATATTTCTAAATGAAGGTTGCCCCCTTTTACAGAAAGGAAAAAAAGCATTCTTATTAACCACACAGCAATAGGAACCAAGAAAAATCTGCCAAGCCAGTCTTGGTAGCTAATCTCTGTTTTCCTAGTAACTTTTACATACTGAGCTATCCTAAAGTAACTTTACATTTTTCATAATTTTTTTCCTCAGTGCATGGGTTTTGAGGTGTGTTGTGTCCTTTAGTTCAATGCACCATGGGGGTTTCTGACATCAACTCGGAGTCTATACTTCTTTGTGAACATCCTCATGAAGGTCTGTGAAATTTTACTAAATTAAATTTATATGTTTCTCTTTCGTTGCTTTCTTTGTCTTTGGCAAATTTAATCTAAGGTACATGCAAAATCCCTTCTAGGAGAACAGAAGTAAATTTTACACCCCTGCAGCTACCAACAAGTCTTCATATATTCGTACTGCCATCACTTTCTTACTGATGACCTTGAGCAAATTACAACTAAAGTAACCTGGTACTTCCTTCAGGCGCCTGAAAAATAGGAAATATTAGTTCCTACTGACTTTGTTAGCTACAATGATTAGATGAGCTATAGCATGCACATGACTGATGTATATGAGAAGGCTCTTTAAACATCCCCTTGTGTTCTTTAACATTTTGGGGTTTCTTTTTCATGGACATGCATCCTCCCTTAACTGACAAATAATTACTATAATCTATGCCCTCTCAATCATCCAGTGACTTCTTTTGGACAGAAAAGGTTAAATCCAGATACTCTCAGTGAACAAAAACCACTTCCATGATCTTGACCAGATATATTAATGACGTGCGGGTGTCCTTTCATATTTTACCATACGAGAGATAGGAAAGACTACCTCAGCACTTCCTTGAAACCACTCTACTTCCTAATGCTGCATATTGTCTGGACATAGTTTTGTGGCCAAACATGCATCTGTATTCCATTTTGTGCTCCATAATGAGTGACTCCTCTCCCTTCATGCTGCAAATAATTCAACTCCACTAAATAACTTCAGATTTTTTCTTATAGGCAAGTAACAGACGTTCTACTCTGAAATATGTGCTTAAGAGTTTTGACTTCTTTAAAATGTGTATGCAATTCTAAGTAATCAGAAATCAACTTAGTACTGATATACATGATAATCTTAAACATGCATAGTTTAAGTAAATTTGCATCAGAAGAATGTAGCTTGGTCTTCACATATAAATGAATAAGGTAATGCTTTGGGGTAACATTTAAAGGATCAGTAGCAACTCAGTATGTAATGTTTTCCTGTAGATCTAGCCCATAACCATAGTTTCCTAGGAAGCTAATAACCAAAAAGTGTGCCTTGAGCCCTGGATGAGCAAGCATGGGCCTGTCATTGCACAGATAACCCAGGTACTATAAACTATGACAAAGTTTATAGATTTCTCCCCAGTGGACCAATAATGGGCTAATAATATCATCACAGCACTGACCATGTTCCATTATAACACTTTAATTGTCACTTGCCTTTCCATAGATGGAGATTCTCAAGAATAAGGACGGTTTCTTGTTTACTGTATCTGTCCCCAGATTTCTAGCTAGGAGACACCAAATAAGTCTGATGAAATAATTTAATTCTGGTGATTACTTAACATGTATATTTTGAGCATTTTACATATTTATCTCACATAATATTCAAACTAACTCAGTATAAGATGTACTGTCACATTTTTATTTTTTATATATAGAAAAGAGAAACCAGGATGGACAAAATCATTTATTTAGTGTCCATGACCTTTACCAAGAAGAGTCAGATTTGGCAAAGCACATAGCTGAAGTAGTTTAATTCCAATAATTTGTATTTATGAACTTCTAACAGCATTCCAACAAGTACTGAACTGGAACTTTAGCTTAACAAACTTAAAAGTTTCCAATAGAAGCAAACACAGCAAACCTCCTGTTAAACGGCTCATCTGGAAATCATAATAACTTACAACTTCATCAATAAGGATATGGCAAATGTATTTCTTCCTCACTCTGTGACAGTATTATTGCTCTAACAATCAGGTTAGAGATACTTGCCTGAGATTGTTTTCTAACAAAGAGGGCGTTTATTTTAGGTATTAAACACTTGTCCACCTATCCCGAAAATTTAAACTCTGTGTATCATGTAATGTAACAATATGAACATTAATCAGCAGAAATTTTTGATTCTGGTAAAGACATTATTCTGAAATCAATTTTTAAAATGGGGGAGGGGGAAGAGAAGGACAATTTTATAACCCATATGACCTGCAACCATGTGCTTCCTAGTCTCCATCTCCATTCCCTCCTTGCTAATAGTTTTTTGACATTGCCTGGCCTGATAGGTGAAGAACAGGGGTGTTTCATCAATTGGGATTTTTTTTTTGTCCTCTAGAGGTTTAAGTACATTTTCTGCTCTTATAACAGAATATCACTGTCCTGATGCTTAATTCAGATAGATGATAAATTAGCTCACAGTTTTCTAAGCAGCCCACAAACGGTTTCATCTACTCAGGCCTTCCTCATGGAGTCTTAGCAGGGTAAAGAGCATCAAAAAGCCAGACAGTAGATGAAGCAGGACACAAAGAATCTATGAGACACCGAGCTAATTATTATAGCAAAGCCTCAGTACTAACCCAGTCACTGAAGAAAGGTAGGAATCTTTTAGTAAACATAGACTCTCCTACCTTAATCAGCTCTTAACCTTGTCATGTCCAGGCACAATTGTTTTATTTCCCTTCCTACACCCTTTCTTCAAATGTCTTTTCTCCTTCTCATGGTCCCTGTTTCTAGTTCATTATCTATGTTTGCAATATCTTCTCATAACTATAGATACATAAAAATAGGAGCTAGGGTATACAAATGACAGGGTATAATTTGTTTATTTTTTGAAGCTAATATGCTTCACATGGTATGATATTTTCAGTTCCATCTATATCCCTGAAAATTTCACTTTTCTTTGTGTATGATTAAAATTGTATTATGCATACATACCACATTTTCACTATCTACCCCCCAAAGCCTCCGTACACTTTGATAGGATCTTAAAAGTATTTTCTTGATTTGAATCAATGTTAATCAGTTATGTGTTTCATCTATAAAATATAATGGATTTAGAAAAACATTTAAAGCAACAGTAATCTGAAGAACTCTAATGGTGGTTGCATGTGCAATTTAAAATTCTCTAGAGGTTACATGAAATTAGGTTTTAAAAAACAGTGCATGGAGCTATTTCATTATACTCAATTCAGGACTATCATTTAAACATTAGTCAATACAGAATTTTCAGTGTGTTGTTTTCAGTGTATCATCTTTATTTAATAGCAAGTCTTCAATCCATTTTTGTATTCTTCTTTCACCAGCTACTTCTGGACACAGTATGTTTAAAATTGTTAATGGATGTTGCTGTGAGTGGCTACCATGTTGAATGGCATAGATACAGACATTCAGGTCATATCCTCAAGCAAATTTTATATTGACCAGCTAACAGAGATATTTACAAAGAAAATATCTTTTTTTTTTTCCTCATGAGCAAACTAATGAGTTAAGATTTCACTTTTACTGTAGTACTAAACTCTGCACAGGCATCTTATACTGTAGCAGGAAGAAGCCAGACATTTCAAAATAAATTTTACTTAATCTTTGCTTCAAGTGAATGTAAGAAAATATTAAAATCTGAAATGACACTCTTTCAAAATTTTATCTATTTTTGTATTTTTTAAAAGCAGGTTAAAATTTACCTGCAGCTCTGGTTTTCTTGCCTGCACCTCATAAACACTGTTGTTACCCACATGTGTTGTGAGGAGTGATGGTGTGACGGGCATACAATGCCAAGGTCTGAGGTTGTGACCGCTTGCATTGCTGAGGACAGTGGCATTGCTGATGTCTGGGGCTGAGGTCTGATGCAGTGCTGAGGAATGAAACTAGGACTCTATGCATACTAGGCAATTACCCTATTCCCTAAGCTTCATCCCTCACCCTAAATTCCTTAACAGTCACGTAAGTTAAACATTCCTGGCCACAGGATGCTACTTATAGATAGGTTTAGAAACTTGCTGAAAACTAGCACATCCTTGATTTAATTGCTTAGCACTTTAGTCAAAACATAGCAAATCTCATCTTGTCAAAAGAATTTGCAGATGCCCTTCGAGAGCTAAAGGCTTACTTCTCAAAACTAAAGATAGGGCAAAGATTAGTATTTTCCTCATGGAGATGGTAGTGTCTGTTAGAAATGTTGACAGATCATTAACTGCAGCAACAAACGTGTACTGTTACACAGGTCATTCATCATCCTCAAGCAGGAATTCGGGTTCTAGTTTCTGTTGTGACCTTCAGTCTCCAAGTGTGTTTGTTTAATCAAGGGTACGTAAGTAAAATAATTTAATGTCTTTGAAAAGACAGTGTGGACACAATAAGCTACATATATTATATGGGAGGGTAAATTATATATGACTGGCCTAACAAACTCAACTCAAATGCACATATGTTAAAACAACTCTTTTCATACACTTATTGTCCATTTTCTTATTTATGGTCTCATAACAGAGGTACACATTAGAAGTACTGAGTTTACAAGTCCCATACACCAAGGTCTCCAAGGCCTTTTAACAAACGTTTTTTAATGTGTCAATTATTACCCAGTTACAAGCATGCTTAAACTACAAGAAAGCTTAAAGTTCTATTCTCTTCTGGCAGCAAGGGTCAGTTGAGATCGGGATGAGATCATTTATGAATGGCAACATCCCTGCTTATTCTAAGGGATTAAACTAAAACAAGGAACTAGAAGCCAGAGTTAATGTCACAAAACTCAGCAGACTGCCCCTTCAGATGGGTGAAGTAATATTGAAGAGTGGGCACAATCGTGAACAATTACTTCATACTTGAAACTATGACATCGATTAGAGAAAAGTGGTAGAATTCAGGTCCCTCTATTTGAGAGATGCCATCTCTCCTGTCATAGTAACCTCTTAAAATAAAATAAAATAAAATAAAAAAAGATGCCGAATGATATTATGCTGACACAGAAGAAGCAAATGGGGAGTTGGTAGAGATACGAGTGACAGAGAAACACCAAAGAGTGCTGGCAGCCTCATGCACGGATTCTCATTAGAGCCTCCAGCAAGAACAGCTTACTAACACCTGATGGCAAACATTGGTCCTGCAGAGCTATGAGAAAATGGATTCCTCTGGTTTAAGCCACTGGGTTTATGGTAAGTTGTTATAAAAGCCATAAGGAATTAACAGATTTCAATTTGTGCCTTACATATAATAGCTAAAAAATCTTATAACATAAACAAAATGATCATTATGAAATTTTGAATTACTGATTTAGAGAAAGTTAAATTTATCTGGACATTTTAAATATAGCTTAATCCTGTAATATTTGAAATTTTCCCAAGATGAGGCATTTAACACCTCTGGAGATGTGTAAGACCAAAGATAGTATTGCTTATTTTTCTAGGTAAACTTATAAATAAGTCATAGTAAAAAATAATGGTCATGTCTAATAAATAAACAATTACAACAATATGCTTGAATAAAATTCCTAGAACACATTTTTTTTTTCCTGACTTAAAGGTAGAATTACTATCCTAAGGACAAGGTTACAATGCTGGTGCACTCTGACACCATGACAATTTCATGACCTCCAAGAAGCCTACCATTTAATGGATGAGTAGGTTACACCTATGGAAACACTAGCCAAGGGAGAAATTTATACCCTGCAGGATAATATATGAAACCTTGAAATTTTAGAATTATACTGCACTACTGTAATGGAGGCACAATTTAAATCTTATAAATAATTTTTTTCTGAAAGTCTCTATTTAGTACTTTCAGCCAGGGTTGATACAGTTTCTGAAGTCATGAAAAGCCAACCTTTGAACAAAAAGTAACTACTTTAAAAAACTAAAATAGAGCTCAGGTTCTAAGATCAGCAATTCATGAACAGGACCTCATGAACTTGGAAAGCGTCTGCAAGCCGAAAGTAAGTGTCAATAAAACAAAACTACAGCCTACAGGTAGAGACAAGATCTTCACTAAACCCTATATCTGACAGAGGACTAATATCCAAAATATATAAGGAACCTAAGAAATTAAACAAAAACAACAAATTAATCTAATTAAAAAATGAGGTACAGAGCTAAACCTCAGCAGAAGAATCTCTAATGGCTGACAAAGCACTCAAAAGACACTCTCAAACTTCTACATCTATTCCTGCGTGGAGGGACATCTGGGTTGTTTCCAGATTCTGGCTATTACAAATAAAGCTGCTACAAACATGGTTGAGCAAATGTCCTTATTGTATACTTGGGCAACTTTTGGGTATATGCCTAGGAGTGGTATAGCTGGATCTTGAGGTAGCACTATGCCTAATTGTCTGAGAAAGCTCCAGATTGATTTCCAAAGTGGTTGTAGAAGGTTACACTCCCACCAGATATGGAGCAGGGTCCCCCTTTGTGTTGTCACTTCAGTGTTTGATCTTAACCATTCTGATGGGTGTAAGGTGAGATCTCAGGGTCGTTTTGATTTGCATTTCCTGAATGATTAAGGATGTTGAGCATTTCTTAAAGTGTTTCTCTGCCACTTGATATTCCTCTGTTGAGAATTCTCTTTTAGCTCTGACCCCATTTTTTCCCCATTGGCTGGCAAAAAAAAAAAAAAAAAAAAGTATTCAAATTATGTAGTTTTGAAATACTAAACATTGGAATTTAGTTCTTTTTTAATTAATTAATTAATTTTATTAACTAATTTATTTATTCACTTTGTATCCCAGCTGTAGTCCCTTCCCTTATCTCCTCCCACTCCCACTTTCTGTCCCTCTACTTCTCCCATGCCCCGCCCTTAGTCCAAGGATAGAGATGGTCCTTCTCCCCTTCCATCTGACCCTAGCCTATCAGGTCTCATCAGGACTGGCTGTATCATCTTCCTTTGTGGCCTGGTAAGGCTGCTCTCCCCTCAGGATACCAGTTTTCTATCAGATAACTGTTGGCAAAGGCTTCCTCCTACTATGTGTTTGTTTCCCTTTTGTAACAGTATTTTTCGCTAAGCATGAGTTTTTAACATTAATGAAATGCTGCCTCTAAATTTATCCTTCATATATTTTGCTTCTTTGGTCTCCAAAATCTGGTTATGACAGCCAATGTTACCTAGATTTCTTGATCTTCTTATATAAGGTGTTCTAAAACAATTTACAGTTTTGTATTTTAAACTTAGGTGTGCTAACCAGTTTGAGTTCTTCTTGGTTAAATGTAAAATGTTTGACACTAGAGTTGTTCTTTCTTTATATTTGCTCAAAATATCACTATTCTTGCATTATTTGTTTAAAGTGCCATATTTTTACATTTCTCCACTCAGTTATCTTGACTCCATTGAAAACTGAGAGGAACACAGATATGAGCTAGTATCTACTGTCACTTTTTTGGTAGAAATTGTTCTTAAGGAAAATAATGAATTATGGGACAAGAGTTATCATTAAAAGAAATCTAGGGCTGGCAAGGTAGTTCAAGGCACGTGTTGCCAAGCCTGATGACCTGAGTCAATCATTAGGACTCATGTAATGAAAGAAGAGAACTGACTCTTGCAAAATATTCTCTGACCTCTGTATTTATATTGTGGTACATGAGCATGTCCACAATGCTACCCCCTACAAACACACACACACACACACATACACACACACAGAGAGAGAGAGAGAGAGACAGAGACAGAGACAGAGAAATAAACAGAGACAGAGAGACAAGGAGCAAGGCAGAGAGACAGAAATAACAAAGTTTTAAAATAAATCTATTGATTTTTATATTACACTTCTATTTTCACAAAATATGTGGTATATTCATCTGTATCCTGCTTAGACGGCAATAGACTGTGAGGCTACATAGGCAGCTGTTTTCACACATCTTAGAAAGATAAAACTGAGTGTCGAATAATCCAGTGGTTTCAAGAATGCAGTCCATCTGTAAGTTAAGGGACAGTGTATGTTTGTGCTGTACACACGTGTGTGTAACATAGGTTTTATGTTCTTGTGAGAAGTGTGGCCTCAAGTTCATAAGAAGGAACTTCTTTTGGAGCTAAGCTAGCCAGAATGGATTTGTGCAAGTTCAGAAGACCATTTCAAGCTAAGCCAAGACAAGATAATTTTCACGTGCATTCTTGAAAGCAGGAAAATAGCCGTGTAAATGTCAAGATGCTTCTGTCTTGAGCCAGAGTAAACAGAGGAAGCAATCCATTGAAAATGCTTCTCAAACATGTAAATTTCCCACTTTTCTCTGGGAAAATGTTAGCTCTAGCTTCTATTCAGGCATGGAAGGAGAGATAGATAGGATGTAGGAAACCCATGGCCCAGACACTGCCCCATGCTCCAGCTGCACGCTCATGGTAAATACTTGATTTTAAGAATTTTAACAATTTCGATGTGTAGAAAACTAGTCCCCACAACATTTCTGAGTTACTGTTATCTCATTATAAAGTTTGCATAGAGTTTTAATTACTGCTAGTTCATAAGTAATAATAGAACCTGTTGTTTGGTATTTGATTGGGATAATGACTACTTTGGGTTATGCTTTTTCTTTTAGTGGGATATGGATGGTCTGGATGGAAGTAAAAAAATCCCATCATTCTCTCTCTTGTGATTAATTCTATCAGCTTTGCTTCTGCTTACTAAGAGAACAATTCAATCAACAAAAACAATCAACAAAACCAATAGCTGGTTCTTTGAAAAAAATAACAAGATAGAAAAACTCTTAGCCAAAGTAACTAGAAGGCAGAGGGACACTATCCAAATCAACAAAATCAGAAATGAAAAAGGGGACCTGACAACAGACATTGAAGAAACCCAAAGAATCATGAGATCTTACTTAAAAAGCCTATACTCCACAAAATTTGAAAATTTAAACGAAATGGAAATTTTTTTTGATAGATTTCACTAACAAAGGTGAATCAAGATCCAGGAAATAAATAGTCCAATATCCACTAAGTAAACAGAAAGAGTCATCAAGTCTCCCATCCCCCTCTCCCCCAAAAAAAATCCAAAAACAAAACCCAGCTCCAGATGGTTTAAGCACAGAAATCTACCAGACTTTTGAAGAAGAACTAACACCAATACTCTTAAAATTGTTCCACAATATAGAAACAGAAGCCACATTATCAAACTCATTCTATGGAGCCACAGTCATCTTGATACCTAAACCTCACAAAGATCCAACAAAGAAAGAGAATTTCAGACCAATTTTCCTATGAACATTACTCAAAAACCCGCAATAAAATACTCATAAAACAAATCCAAGAACACATCAAAGATATCATCTACTATGGCCAAGTAGGTTTCATTCCAGGTATGCAGAGGTAGTTCAATATATGAAAATCCATCAATGTAATCTACATGGTCATCTCCTTAGATGCTGTAAAAGCATTTGATAAATCCAACACACATTCATGTTTAAAGTCTTGGAGAGATCAGGGATACAAGGCACATACCTAAACATAGTAAAGGCAATATGCAGCAAGTCTATAGCTAACATCAAAGTAAATGGTGACCAAAAGTTTTATAAGCTAGCAAGTTGCTATCTTTGAGAAGTTGCTTTGAAAGTTAAAAGAAAAATTTATGAGAGTAATTTATTGTTTGTAGACCTGCTACAATTTAAAATGACTGTCTTACTGTCTTACGGTTTTGTGCATTCAATGCATACCTAAGGACTGGAGCTTAATAGGACTCAGAGCAAGTATTGTTTCACCTTTCTGTGCTACTTTTAAACTACAAAGCAAAAATACTACATAAAAAAAGAGCTTATAGACAGGTGGTTGGAGCTCAATGGTAGATGCTTCTCTATCACATGAAAAGCCTTAGAGTTGATTCACAGTGCTTAAAAATAAAATATGTTTGTGTGTGTGTGTGTGTGTGTGTGTGTGTGTGAATGTGTGTGTGTCCACCCATCCATCTCTTTGTGTGTCTCTGTGCTGAGGAATGTCGTGCTAGGGTTCAGAAGCTAATTTAGTATCACTGAAAAATTAGGCTGCTATGTGTGTGTGTGTGTGTGTGTGTGTGTGTGTGTGTGTGTATTTCATTCATCATCACTGATTGTCTATGTACACAATTGTGCTCAACTTCGAGACCACAATAGGGAACATAAAGAGTCATCCACACTGATAGCTGACTTGATGTACTATCTACAATAAAGGCATCTGTTCCCATTTTCTTTTATCTGTCTTTTGCAACAGACTTTACTAAGTCCCAGTGTTTGAGGTACAGCAAAGAAAATGCAATGTTTTCTTTTTCTTAGAGCCAGCATTAGACAATTTAGTTTCTTTCTGCGAGTAACAGACTAGGGAGCCTGTGTGCACTTGTTTCAGACTGGTTGTGTCTTTCTGTTTCAAGTGAGAAAAACAATATGGTCAGATTTGCCAGTGGAGATACACTGTCTCTATTAGTGTACAATCATCATGATCTCTCTTGTATACCATATGATTATTTTTCCAAAAATAATTTAAGCTTACATATGCCTTTACATGTTAAATAATATTAGGACTAGAAATAATCATAACATTTGTGCCAAAATAAGAGAAATGTGTAGATGGCAGCAAGCTGTGCATGTTCCATGTTTCATCTGGAAGCCTATTAGCAATCCAATTCTTTACTCTTAGTTCCTTTATAATAAAGAGAAAACTTGTTGTGAAGCAAAGATGGGCTTGGAATGTGTTTTTTTTTATTCTACAAAAAAACATTCTGTTTTCTATGAGAAAATATGGCATATATTTGACTTGAGCTGTCCCTAGTTTGTTCAGAAATTAATAATAATGTTAGCTAGAAATTTGTGTTCACACAGTCTAATATTGCTTGAAATTACTCATATGCTTTTAAATTCTAGCTTGTCTTTTAGTGAACTATGTCCTCTCACAGCTACGATCACAGACATCTGCAAGGTTCTGTCTCTGGTGTTGGGAAATATTTATTCTCTATTGTTCTGAATCTATAAAATCATCTTACCAAAAACATGGCCTTTTTCTTTCACATTTCCATAAATATTAAACTGAATTACAAGGGAAGCAACTTGTGTTTCCTAGAGTTGGATGCCTTTTTACAAAAATGCCCTGTGATATGAAAGGGGTCACAAATGAAAGAGCAAGAATTGAGCCATAGGTCATGAGGCCTGAAAGCCATTGAATAAGTCATTCAAGGAGCATTCACTCACATTGTATGTCATTTTTTTTTCTTTGACCAACCAATTAAGATAGACCAGGATTCAGTAAGTATTTCTAGAAACATGAATTAATTTTCTATTGCTTTAAGATACATTATTGAGAACTATCTTCATATCAGTAGAAAAAATTAGAAAGTTCAAGTTATTTGCAAAAGATTTGTTATGTCTGTCTTCTTTATTTTATCTCGTTTACTCTTTTCTCTTATTTTCATTTATTTAATTATTTTACAGCCTCATTCCAGCCCCCTCTCTCCTCACATCCCAGTTCAACCCTCAAGCCCCCTTCTCCCATCTCCCCTCTCCTTCTCAGAGAAGGGAAGGCCCTTAGGGGGTACCAACCCACCCTGGCACATCAAGTCTCAGCAGGACTAAGTGTGTCCCCTCTTACTGAGGCTGGACAAGGCATCCCCGATAGCAAAAAGAGATCCAAAGGCAGGCATCAGCATAAGAGAGATGGCTATATTCAATATGCAGCATATTTTAGCATTTTCATGTGTAAGTTTCAGATAAGTTACTGTCATATGAAGAGAATTAAGAACAGTGGTCACACTTAGTATTTTCTTAATATCCTCTAAGGTACATTCTGTTTCTTTATTCAGAATCAAACAAAAGCACTTGTCTGTTGCTTAATTCATATGATTATTAAGTACCCATGAATCACTGAGCTCATGAAGAAAATATGTGTGACAATAACTCAGATATTGTGAAGAGCAAAGTTAATCTGAACACCATATACTAAAATATGTAGCAAGTACAACATATTGATACAATAAACACAGGAAAAAGTGAGCCAGTAGATTTGACTGTGCAAAGCAGATGTTTGTTTCTATACCTACGTGAGTGTAATTCTTAGTTCAGACGAAAGCTTACATGAGCCTGCTGAGGAAGGGTCACAAATGACCTTTCCTTTCCCTTTGTCCACTTGCAGCATTTCTGAGCTTAACCACTAGTCTTAGATATGCTGAATGTTTAACCTATTCCTCAGAGTCAAATACCCCATGCTTATGCTAATAAAAATGTAGTCTATTAAATTGGGTTTGGGAGGGAATGAGGGAGGGACTATAGCTGGGATACGAAGCAAATAAAATGTAATTAATGTATAAAAATAAAAATTTAATTAAAAAGTTATAGTCATGTTGAGAGAGTACTAACTTAGAAATTTAGAATGACAGCAAAGAATAGGAAAATATCTATACCACACTGTGTAATGAGATGTACATATAATTTACAATTTGGCATATAATTAACATAGTCCTTGAACTACTAAATTGTGTGTAGAAACACCTTAGTATTTCTTCAGTCTTCACCATATAAAAAGCCACACTCTATCCCCATGTCCAACATAGGTGAGTAAACTGGAAGACAACCTACCTTCCAAAGTACAAATCTATCCTTTGTGCATGTGTCTAAGCTTACTAAGTACATAAAATCGTGTTATTATAACTAACGGAAATAAAAACATCACACAGCTACTTAACGAAGCCAGTCAAGCACTTTCCTAGGTCCACTATCTTAAAAGTGCAAGTGTAAAATCCTAGGTGGACCTTCAGAAGGCCATTTTAATTACGTTGATGCTCACTGAATTGTACAGATTTAATGCTAGCCTCAGTAGAGTTAATGTGTGTATGTATTGCATATCTTGGATCTATGTGGCTATTTCATGGGATCACAGATGATTAGAAAGAATGGAAAATAACCCTTTTCACAAACATGGTGTGCTCTAAGTGTTCTTTGAGAAATTCCATGCATCTCCTTCTGCTCCCTGCCCACTACTTGCCTGCACTGCTGTCCCTTCTTGAGCCTTCCAAATTATTCTGTTTACTTTTAAATGCTTTGATGATATCTATGAACTATCTCTTTCCTTATACTGCTCTCTTTTCTGTCTTCAAGCAACTGGGGTTTGGCTCTTGCTGCAAAAATGCAATATATTTTTATTGAAATTTCTATTGAGACTTTCTTGATGATATGTAAGGTACTCATCTAGTTCAAAGTTATCCTATTATTAAAAGGAGATCTTTGGATCAGAAAAATTAAAAATTTCCACAAAGATACTAAGGGTGATAAAGCACATAAGTAATAATAAAACTTAATTCATAATAAAACTTATTTTTATATCAAATCTATGACCAGTTTTGTAGGTCATACCTACAGAAGTGAAAAACAACAACAACAACAAATTTTAAATAGCCAGGAAAGACAATTAGCATATCTTTAATATCATATACAAAAGATATTTATACTTTGCATTGTAACATCAATGCCTACAGTTTGAATAACTTTTTTCTTTTTACATTTTTTCTAGTTGTCATTTTAACCATATTTTCTTATCTATGAGGTAAAACTGTCTTCCTCTGATTCACAAAACTTGTACTACCCATTCCCTTCAGCAAATACTGAATGTTTGCCATTTGTCAGACCTGCCAGGCACAGAGAGGAATTAGACACACAGAGTTCCAGCACAGCCTGTGTACTTTGTCCTCTGGAAATAAAGAATGAATAGACAAGGACCAAGTAAGTATGTCATTACAAGTGGTAAAAATTGATTCATCAGAAATAAAGATTTTTTTTTTTCTTCTAAGGTGGCCAAATTGATTTGGTGCAGGAATAGAAGACGAAATTAGAAATTAGGAAGTATATTAGAGGCCACTGAGAGAAATTAGATGTTATTAACAACAGTTTAAAATCTGATTATAAGTAGATAGTAGGTATTTCATCAAATACCATTCTATCTATCTACATATCTTTTACTACTGTGTTATTGAATGAAATAAAGTAAGAGATTAATTTTTTTATTTTAAAGTTAAGGAGATAAAGGAAACAAAGATGCAAGCACAAAGGAGAGACAAAGAAAAATATGTAAGGTAGGAAGGCTAAAACTTACAATTTTGAGTTCAAAATCTATACTGGGAGTTTGGAAATTGAGTTAGGATAGGTGTTATCTCTCTCTCTCTCTCTTTCTTTCTTCTTTCTTTAGAATGTCTCTGTTTTTGCTCCAGGGCCCCCAACTGATTATATGAGGTCAAATTGGTTATCAAGGCACATGTCCTTTACTGAAGTCAACTGGCTATAGATATAAATCATATATAATGTGCCTCTATAGCAACATAGAACTGAGTATTTGGCCATGTGACTAAACCACATAATTTTATTAGCTTAACAAATAAATTAACCATCATAGAGATATTTTGCTGGAAAGGGAAATAAATAAAAGCTGTGTTTCAGCATCTGCCTTGATACCCTATGCTGAGACTCATAGCCAAACTTTGGGCAGAGTGCAGGGAATCTTATGAAAGAAGTGGGAGATAATAAGACCTGGAGAGGACAGGAGCTCCACAAGGAGAGCAACAGATCCAAAAAGTTTGGGCACAAGGGTCTTTTCTGAGACTGATACTCCAGCCAAGGACCACTCATGGGCATGGCTTGGAACCCTTGCACGGAGGTAGCCTATGGCAGTTCAGTGTCCAATGGCCTCCATAGTAATGGGCCAGGGACTGTCTTTGACATGAACTGATTGGCCTGCTATTTGATCATCTCCCCCTGGGGGGGGAGCAGCCTTACCTGGTCACAGAAGAAGACAATGCAGCCACTCCTGATGAGACCTGATGGACTAGGATCAGAGGGAAGTGGAGGAGGACCTCCCTTTTCAGTGAACTGGGAGAGGGACATGGGTGGGGAAGATGGAGGGTGGGATTGGGAAGGGAGGAGGGAGAGAGCTACAGCTGCGATACAAAGTGAATAAACTGTAATTAATAAAAATAATTTTAAAAATTTGTGTTTAATCCCCATCCTGAAAGGCAAAGCAGATGGACATCAGAAGAAAAAGAAAATAGGAAACAACCTCGGAACCTGCTACAGAGGGCCTCTGAAAGCCAGAAGAAAACAGGAAACAACTTTGGAACCTGCCACAGAGGGCCTCTGAAAGCTTCTGCAGTATAGACTGTCAAAGCAGATGCTGAACCTGATGGCCAACTGATGGGCAGAGTGAATGGAATTTTATGTAAGAAGTGGGAAATAGTAAGAGCTGGAGAGGACAGAAACTCTACAAGGAGAGCAACAGAACAAGATAATTTGAACACAGGGAACTTCCCAGAGACTCATACTCCAACCAAGGACTATTCGTGGAGATAACCTAGAACCCCTGCACAGATGTAGCCCATGGCAGTTCAGTGTCCAAGTGGGTTACATAGTAATGGAAAGAGGGACTGCCTCTGACATAATCTGATTGGCCTGCTCTTTGATCACCTCCCCCTGAGGGGGGAGCAGCCTTATCAGGCCACAGTAGAGGACAATGCATCCACTTTTGATGAGAACTGATAGACTAAGATCAGAAAGGAGAGGAGAACCTCCCCTATCAGTGGACTTGGGGAGTGGCATGCATGCAGAAAGGGGAGGGAGGATGGGATCAGGAGGGAGGATGGAGGGGCTTATGGGGGGATACAAAATGAATAAAGTGTAATTAATGAAATAAAATAAAATGAAAAAAAATGTGTTTCTAATAATTTGGAAATGTAATCTACAAAGTTAGTGCTCGATTGGATCCCTGAGTGAAAATATAGGGTAATTTAACAGTAAACAGGATTCCCATAGAGAGTATATTTTAACAGGTATAATGTACACAGAAATAATATGTTTTTAAGAAGGAATTCTCCTCATTTCAGCTCAGATTTTCTGATTGCCAAGGTAAAATCTCTATTGTAAAGGACATGAAATGGGTACATAGAATTGAGAAGAAATTTTGTTTGTATCTGATGATTATTTTTGGCTACTTCCAATATAGTCAAAAATTCACCTTACAATCCAGAAATAATCACACTCAAATGGTAACTGAATCCTTATTCCATTGTGTGAAATTGCATGACCATGGCCAAACACTTTGGGGAGATTTTGGAAATATTCGGAATAAAAAACATACTTTCCTATTGATATTCATAGTAGGTCCCATTTTCTAATCAAAGCTTATATGTGCTTCAACAGGGAATCTAGAATAAATTTTAATTTAGTAAAATTTTATACAGAATCATTCAAAATATAATAAAATGTAAGGTAGTTAAGTATACGTATTGTATTGCTTGATTCCTTGTTTCCCAACCCTCTCTCCTTTTCTATATTGTACTATCAAATAAAAAAAAAGTTTGACAAAAAAGAAAATAAGTGTTTTATTTACTTATTTTTACTTTATATATTCGATTTACATCCCCATCAGAGGCCTCCCTCCCTCCGCTCCTCCTAGTGCCACTCTCCCATCCTCTTCATTCTATTCCCTTGATACTTCTCTTCAGGAAAGGGAAGATGGCCCACCAAGTCACCCCAGCACATCAAGTCTCACCAGAATTGAGCTGATCCTCAATCACTGAGGCCAGGCGAGGAAGCCCCATTAGGGAAGTAATCAAAAAGCAGGCAAGAGAGTCCATGTTATAAACAGCAATTGCTCAACTTACCGGGCCACCAACATGAAGACCAAGCTGTACATCACATATGTGTAGGGGTCTAGGTCCAGGCCATGCGTGCTCTTTGGTTGGTGCTTCCATCGCTGTAGGCTCCATGGGCCTACCTGAATTGACCCTGCAGATTTTCTTGTAGTATTCTTGTGCCCTCCAGGTCCCTCTATGTCACTCCCCTCAACCTTCCATTCTGAGTTTCTTCTGATGCTTGACTGCAAGGCTGAGCATCTGGTTTGACCAGCTATTGGGTGGGGACTCTCAGGAGACCACTATTGTGCTATTGCTGCAACCTCCAATTTTCTGAGAAAGCACCAGATTAATTTCCAAATCCCTCTCTCCACATCCTCACCAGCATTTGTTGTCATGTGAGTTTTTTGATCTTAGCTGTTCTGATTGGTGTAGGATGGAATCTCAGTAGTTCTGATTTGCATATCCCTGATGATGGAGAATGAGGGCCTTGAACATTTCTTTAAGTGCTTCTCTGCCATTAGAGAATTCTCTTTTGTGAATTCTTGGTTTAGCTTTGTACCCCATATCTTAAATTGAATTATTTTGTTTGCTGTTTAATTTCTTGAGTTTTTTTTCTTTTTTTTTTTTTTCACAGATTTTTTTTTTTTTTTTTTTTTTTTTTTGCACAGAATTCTTTTTTTTTTTTTTAATTTTTCTTTTTAGTTACATTTTGTTAACTCTGTGTCCCAGCTGTATCCCGCTCCCTCATTCCCTCCCCAACCCCACACTCCCTCCCTGGTCTCCTCCCTGCCCCTTTCCAAGTCCACTGATAGGGGAGGACCTCCTCCCCTTTCATCTGACCCTGTTTTATCAGGTATCTTCAGGGCTGGCTGCAAAGTCCTCCTCTGTGGCCTAACAGACTGCTCCTCCCCTGGGGGGGGGGGAGGTCAAGCAGCCTGCCCTTGAGATCCTGTTAGAAATAGTCCGTGTTCCCCTTACTTTGGAAAACTACTTGGTTACTGAGCTACCACAGGCCACATCCGAGCAGAAGTTCTAGGTTATATCCATAGATGGTCCTTGGTTGAGTGTCAGTCTCAGAAAAGACCCTGTGCCCAGATATATTTGGTCCTTGTAGAGCTCCTATCCTTTCCATATCATACTAACTTCCCTTCTTTCATATGATTCCCTGCACTCTGCCGAGGGTTTGGTTATGAGTCTTAGTGTCTGCTTTGAAACACTGCTAGGTAGAGTCTTTCAGATGCCTTTTGTGGTAGACTCCTGTCATAAGTTCAATGCACATCCCATTTGTCTTTCTAAATGAGGATTAATCACCTTCGCCTGTGTCCACTTTCTTGATTATCTTCTTTAGGTGTGTAGATTTCATTATGTTTATCATATCTTGTAGGTCTATATAAGCGAGTATATACCAAGTTTGTCTTTCTCCTTCTGGGATACTTCACTCAGAATGATCTTTTCTAGATCCCACCACTTGCCTGCAAATTTCATGGTCATCAACGGAGTTTTGTTTTTTTTTTTTTAATATATTTTGACTATTAGCTCTCTTTCAGATGTAGGGTTGGTGAAGATCTTTTCCCAATCTGTAGGCTGTCATTTAATTCTATTGACAGTGTCCTTTGCCTTACAGAAGCTATTCAGTTTCATGAGCTCCCATTTATAAATTGTTGATCTTAGAGCCTAAGCTGTTGGTGTTCTGTTCAGGAAGCTGTCTCTGGTGCCAAATTTAAGGCTCTTTCCCACTTTCTTCTCTAGCAGATTTAGTGTTTCTGGTTTTATGTTGAGGTCTTTGATCCACTTAGATTTGAGTTTTCTGCAGGGAGACAAATATAGATCTATTTGTGCTTTTCCACTTGTGGACATCCAGTTATAGTAGCACAATTTTTTGATAATGCTTTTATTTTTCCATTGTATGATTTTGGCTTCTTTGTCAAAAATCATGCGTCCATAGGTATGTGGGCTTATTTCTGGGTCTTTGATTCAATTCCATTGATCCACAGTCTCTTTTTATGCCAGTACTATGCAGCTTTCATTACTGTTGCTTTATAGTAAAGCTTGAGATCAGGGATGGTGATACCTCTAGATTATCTTTTGCTATACAGGATTGTTTTAGCTATTCTGAGTTTTTTTGTTTCTCCATAGAAATTGAGAATTTTTCTTATAAGGTCTGTAAAGAATTGGGTTCATATTTTGATGGGGATTGCACTGAATCTGTAGATTGGTTTGGTAAGATGGCCATCTGTACTAAGTTGATCCTACTGATCCATGAACATGGGAGATCCTTCCAGCTTCAGATATCTTCTTCAATTTCTTTCTTCAGACACTTCAAGTTCTTGTTATACAGGTTTTTTTTACTTGCTTGCTTAGAGTTAAACAAAGATACATGGCTGTTGTGAAGGGTGTTGTTTCTGCAATTTCTTTCTTAGCCCTTTTGTCATTTGTATACAGTGGATAATTGACTTATTTGAGCTAATTTTGTTTCTAGGCACTTTGCTGAAGGTGTTTATCAACTGAAGGAGTTCATTAGTAGGATTTTTGGGGTTGCTCATGTATACAATCATATCATCTGCAAATACTGATGCTTTGATTTCTTCCTTTCCAATTTATATCCACTTGATCTTTTTTAGTTGTCTTATTGTTCTAGCTAGGACTTCAAGTACTATGTTGAAGATATACAGAGAGAGTGGGAAGCCTTGCCTTATCCCTGAATTTAGTGGAATTACTTTGAGTTTCTCTCTGTTTAATTTGATGTTGGCTATAGGATTTCTGTATATTACCTTTATTGTGTTTAGGCTGAGCATTTTTCTTTTTTATAGTTTCTGATACTTTCTTTTTAACATTATTATTATTTATTTATTTATTACAATTTATTGATTTTTATATCTGTACTGCTGCCACCTCCATCATCTCCTCCCAGTCCTAACCACCCTCCCTCTTCTACACCTATGTCCTTTCCATAGACCCCTGATAGGAGAAGACCTCCTCTTTTTATCTGACCCTAGCTTCACAGGTCTCATCAGGGCAGGTTGCATCTTCTTCCTCTGTAGCCTGGCAAGGCTGCATCTTCCAGGGGGAGGTGATCAAAGAGCCAGATACTGAAGTCATAGCAGAGACAGCCCCTGCTCCCTTTACTAGGAAGCCCACTTAGAGACTGATCTGTGATAGGCTACATCTGAGGAGGGGTTCTAGGTTGTCTCCATGCATGGTCCTTGATTGGAGTATCAGTCTCTGATATCCCTGGGCACATATTTTTTGGTTCTGTTGGTCTGAAAGGCTCCACTCAAAATGGAATTGAAGCAAATGTGTTGGTATTTTGATAGGAATTGCACTGAATCTGTAGATTGCTTTTGGTAGGATAGCCATGTTCACTATGTTAATCTTACCAATCCATGAGCATGGGAGATCTTTCCATCTTTTGATATTTTCTTTAATTTCTTTCTTCAGAGACTTGAAGTTTTTTTAAAATTTCATTTTTTAATTTAATTTTATTTATTTATTTTTTATATTAATTACACTTTATTCATTTTGTATCCCCCCATAAGCCCCTCCCTCCTCCCCTCCCGATCCCACCCTCCCTCCCCTTTCTGCATGCATGTCACTCCCCAAGTCCACTGATAGGGGAGGTTCTCCTCTTCTTTCTGATCTTACTCTATCAGTTCTCATCAAAAGTGGATGCATTGTCCTCTACTGTGGCCTGATAAGGCTGCTCCCCCCTCAGGGTGAAGTGATCAAAGAGCAGGCCAATCAGATTATGTCAGAGGCAGTCCCTCTTCCCATTACTATGTAACCCACTTGGACACTGAACTGCCATGGGCTACACCTGTGCAGGGGTTCCAGGTCATCTCCACGAATAGTCCTTGGTTGGAGTATGATTTTCTGGGAAGTTCCCTGTGTTCAAATTATCTTGTTCTGTTGCTCTCCTTGTGGAGTTCCTGTCCTCTCCAGCTCTTACTATTTCCCACTTCTTACATAAAATTCCATTCACTCTGCCCATCAGTTGGCCATCAGGCTCAGCATCTGCTTTGACAGTCTATACTGCAGAGGCTTTCAGAGGCCCTCTGTGGCAGGTTCCAAAGTTGTTTCCTGTTTTCTTCTGGCTTTCAGAGGCCCTCTGTAGCAGGTTCCAAGGTTGTTTCCTATTTTCTTTTTCTTCTGATGTCCATCCTCTTTGCCTTTCAGGATGGGGATTGAACATTTTAGTTAGGGTCCTCTCTTTTGCTTAGTTTGTTTAGATGTACAGATTTTAGTGGGTTTATTCTACATTGTATGTTTATATGAGTGAGTATATACCATGCGTGTCTTTTTGCTTCTGGGACAACTCACTCAGGATGATCCTTTCCAGGTCCCACCATTTACCTGCAAATTTCATGATTTCCTTATTTTTCATTGCTGAGTAATACTCCATTGTATAGGTGTACCACAGTTTCTGCATCCATTCTTCAGTTGAGGGGCATCTGGGTTGTTTCCAGCTTCTGGCTATTACAAATAAAGCTGCTACAAACATGGTTGAGCAAATGTCCTTCTTGTGTACTTGCGCCTCTTTTGGGTATATGCCTAGGAGTGGTATGGCTGGATATTGAGGAAGTGCTATTCCTAGTTGTCTGAGAAAGCGCCAGATTGATTTCCAGAGTGGTTGTACCAGTTTACATTCCCACCAGCAGTGGAGAAGGGTTCCCCTTTCTCCACAACCTCTCCAGCATGTGTTGTCCCTTGAGTTTTTCATCTTGGCCATTCTGATGGGTGTAAGGTGAAATCTCAGGGTTGTTTTGATTTGCATTTCCCTAATGGCTAATGAGGTTGAGCATTTCTTTAAGTGCTTATTAATTACACTTTATTTACTTTTTATCCTCCTATAACCCCTCCCTCCTCCCCTCCCGGTCTCACCCTTCCTCCACCTTCTTCACACATACCCTTTCATAAGTCCACTGATAAGGGAGTTTGAAGTTTTTTTTCATACAAGTCTTTCACATCCTTGGTTAGAGTCACACCAAGGTACTTTTTGTTATTTGTGGTTATTATGTAGGGTGTTGTTTCCATTCTTTCTCAGCCCATTTGCCTTTTTTATACAGGAGAGCTTCAGAATTTTTGGAGTTAATTTTGTATTTGTATACAGCCACTTTGCTGAAGGTGTTTATCAGCTGAATGAGTTCTCTGGTAAATTTTTGTGGCCACTCATATCAACAAATAGTCCTGGTCTAACTGGATGTCTACATATAGAAAATGCAAATAGACTTCTATTTATCACACTGCACAAATGTAACGTCCAAGTGGATGAAAGATCTCAACATAAAACTAAACATACTAAATCTGTTAGAAGAAAAGGTGATGAAGAGCCTTGACCTCACTGGTACAGGCAAAAACTTCCTGAACAGAATACCAACAGCACAGGCTTTAAGATCAACAATCAATAAATGAGACCTCACGAAACTGAAAAGCTTCTGTATCACAAAGGACACTGTCATCAGAACAAAATGACAATCTACAGACCTGTAAAGGATCTTCACCAACCTTACATCTGACAGAGGGCTAACATTCAGAATATATAAAGAATGCAAGAATTTTAACAGCAACAAATCAAGGAATCCAACTAAAAATTGGGGTACAGAGCTAAACAGAGAATTCTCAATAGAGGAATATCGAATGGCAGAGAAACACTTAAAAAAATGCTCAGTGTCCCCAGTCATCAGAAAAGACATACCAAAATGTCCCTGAGATTTCACTTAACACCCATCAGAATGGCTAAGATCAAAAATTCAAGTGACAACACATGCTGGAAAGGATGTGGAGAAAGGGGAACCTTCCTGCATTGCTGGTGGGAATGTAAAAATGTTCAACCACTTTTGAAATCAATTTGGTGCTTTCTCAGAAAATTAGGAATAATGCTACCTCAAGATCAGCTATACCATTCCTATGCATGTATCCAAAATATGCTCAGGTATACAACAAGGACATTTGCTCAACCATGTTTGTAACAGCTTTATTTGTAATATACAGAATCTGCAAACAACCCAGATGTTCCTCAATTGAGAAATGGATACAGAAATTGTGGTACTTTTACAGAAATTAAAAACAAGGAAATCATGAAATTTGCAGACAAATGGTGGGATCTAGAAAAGATCATCCTGAGTGAGGTATCCCAGAAGCAGAAAGACACACATTGTATATACTCACTTATAAGTGGGTACTAGACCTATAAGACAGCATAAACATATTAAAATCTGTACACCTAAAGAAGCTAAACAAGAAGGAGGACCCAGGGTAAGATGATCAATCCTCACTTAGAAAGATAAATGGGAAAGACATTGGAAGTAGGAAAAAACATGAAACAGGACAGGAGCCCACCATAGAGGGCCTCTGAAAGTCTCTACCCAGCAGTGTATCAAAGCAGTTGCTGAGACTCATAACCAAACCTTGGGCAGAGTGCAGGGAATCATATGAAAGAAGGGGGAATTAGTAAGAATCTGGAATCTGGAATCTGGAGAGGACAGAAGCTCCACAAGGACCAAATATATCTGAGCCCATAGGTCTTTTCTGAGACTGATTCTCCAACCAAGGACCATGCATGGAGATAACTTCGAACCCCTTCACAGATGTAGCCCATGGTAGCTCAGCGTCCATTGGGTTACCTAGTAAGGGGTATAGGCACTGTCTATGACATGAAAAATTGGCAAAAGAGTTGAAGCAAAAGAGTTAGAAAACACAGGTGAGAAATCAGCATAGCATAAGATGGTCAAGGCTACATATCATCAGGGAATTGCAAATTCAAAGACTAGACACCAGCATGAACCTTTCAGTGAGATTATCCCAGGGGCACCAAGAGCGGACACAGGTGAGGATGAGAATAACAGAGGTATCATACTATTCACTGCTGGACATGCAAGATGGTGCAGACACTTTGTAGGACCGTGTCTTACACAGCTGTAACTTAGACTTACAATGTGCCAAGCATCTAGCCTAACAAAAGGCATGCTAAGCATGTAGGTCATTAACAACTATAGCGAAAGCTTAGTAAATGCTAAAACGTTGAACCCTAGCCTTTCAGTCCTAAAGTCTGTTATATGAACTAATATATTATAATAACATTCAGACTTATATTACTTGGATAGTGGGTATGCAGGAATAATTATGAGACTAGAAAAATAACTGTTATTGGTCACAGGAACAGATAAATGTTTGCTTTACTTCTACAACTACAGGATGAAGTAAATTGCATCCATAAAAACTATTGAAAGGATAAGAAAAAGCGTATTAGATAAGCATGCCAGCTACACATGGTATATATACATATGGCAATGTTGACATATGGCAATGTCAACAAGAAAATGCATTCTTTTTGTAGAAACAGGCCTTTTCTTTTGTTAATTTATTCAGTTTACATCCTGATCATAGACCCCTTCCTTCCTCTTCTTCTTCTGGTCTCGCCTTCCCTTCCCCCCACCCCGTCCTCATCCCCTAGTCATCAGAGAAGGGGAGCTCTCTTCCCTTACCAACTGACCCCAGAATATCAAGTCTCATCAGGACTTCCTGCATCCTCTTACTCTGTGGCCTAGCAAGGCCACCTTGCCTGGGGGAAGTGATCGAACAGCAGGCAACAGAGTTCATCAGAGAAGGCCCCTGCTCCCTGTACTAGGTGACCTACATAGAGACTGAGCTGCCCATCAGCTACATCAGAGCAAGGGGCCTGGGTCCTCTCATGGATGGTCCTTGTTTGTTGTGTGAGTCTCTGCAGGGCTCACTGGGCCCAGATTTGTTGGCACTGTTGGTCTTCTTGTGGAACTCTTGTACTCTCTGTGTCCCATAGATGTCCTCTGAAAAACTCCACCCAGCCGTGGATCAAAGCAGATCCTGAGACTCACAGCCAAACTTTGGGCTGAGCACAGGGAGTCTTATGGAAGAGTGTTGGATAGAAGGACTCAGAGAGGACAGAAGAAAGAGGTCTTACTAAATGGGTTCCCAAACATGATTTACCTTCTCTGATAAAGATATTTTTGATAAATATGTAAGTAATGTGGTTGGATTATCTTTAAGAAGTTATTTATACATTCTGTCTTTACATTTTATCTAATCACCTTGTTTTATCTTCTTTCTAATCCTGCACTAAACTACTATCAAGAAAAATGCTTTTTACTTGAAGTGCCTGCTAAATTTCATGGGCTTAGAAAATACATGGAACACATATTCTGCCTTCAAGTATCGTGAGAAATTATATAAACAGTATACAATATTTTCTACATCTTATGATCTAGACTTAAAATGTTAAAAGAAATAACATAAAAACTTAATCTGCATGTTAATTTCAGTTTAAAATTCATAAAGCTAAAGTATCAATTACCAAAAGCGGAAAAATGCTTTATGAAAAGTTTCCATCTGTTATCTCTTTTAATAGATTCAGAAATTAAGATGTGGGTTGATGAGGTCACTAAGTTTGCTGCCAAATATTGCTCAGATCTCATGCTCACTTAATAGTCAAGGCTTGTGCTCACAATCCTTTTTGTAATATGTGCAGAGATGGATCAGCTGGAGTAAAGGCTGTCACAGGTCGTCTTTGAGGACCAGCAATTTAAGAAACTCTTTCTCAAATGTAACTAAATTTTTCATACCTTTGTATTAATTATTGATTCCTTGCTTTAAATACTGATTTTACATAGTATATTGGTAAGTCTAGTCATGTACTCCAGAAGAATCAGATCCCATTACAGATAATTGTGAACTACCACTACATGGTTGCTGGGAATTGAACTCAGGACTGCTGAAAGAGCAGCTGGTGCCCTTAACCAGTGAGCCATGGCTCCAGCCCCAGCAAGTCTAGTCATGAAATGATACAGTAGATACAAGGAAGCTGGGGAGAAGTAAGGCAGTAGGTCAGTTCAGCCTAGAACTTTTGCATAAGGGGTCATAAATTTTGCACTTTACAAATATCATATACATATTCAGAAAATATATGGACATGCATACATAAGATATATGTACATATGAATGTACATATTAAATTGTCATCCTCATATACATTATATAAATAAGATTACACAGAAATGTATATTTTCTCTGCAGTAGAAGAACGAATCAATTATTTAAAATATTTAAAATATTCAAAATTGTTTAACTTCTATCTTCCCTTTATATTCTAAACAAGACCATATTCTACTTGTTTTAAGAACTGAGCCCTGGTCATACTGTTGTCTCTACAAAACCATCATGCTCATATTCTCTCCAACCAAACTGCCCTCCTCTCTTAGTTGTTTCAAGAGCCACTGAAATTTCACTATATCAGAATATTAGATGTAATTAATACTGCCATAAATTATTGCATATAGAACTAATATCAACATTCTAGACATGTTCTTATTTTAAAAAATGTCAGCCTGGCCCATCTCTTGGCACTCAAGAAAGCATATTTATCCTCATATAAGCTTTGAGGAAACTAGATTTTCCAGTGATGATATCATATTGGAATCAATATAATGCATGTTGTCATGTCATTTATTCCATAGTTATTCATTTGAGCTTTGCTTTGAATAATAATGATTATTTTATTTTTGTTTCTTAAAAATATATTACTTACATATACACATATGTTTGGGTCAAACCTATTACCTATATTTTTCTCTTTAATGCTTCTCCTATCCTCTCCCTCTTTCCCAGTCAATCATGTTTGCTCATTCTACTTGCACACACTCTGGTCCTGACTTTATCACTCTTCTTAAATATCCTAAGATAGAGCTTCTTTTATATAGTGTTAGAGTCTTTAACATATTCCGGAAGTGAGGGAAAGACGTAACTGTGAAGGTATATTTCCTACCTATAAAAACCTGGTGGCACCCGCTGCGTCAGGAAGCCCTTCTCCAGGTCTTGTAGGATGTCATTCAGCATTCGGACACGGCTGGGTGCTCTCTCCTTTGGGTCATTGGCAGGTCTCATCTCATCTGACTGGAAGAGTTCAGCACTCTCCCTCAGCTGTGATGCCATGGCAAGCAGGTGAGGGACAGCGGGCTCATCACCTGGCAAAGATAAATGAGCTCATCTAAGGAGAGATGTATCAAGGGAGCAAAGCAAACATTTCATCATTTTGACTCTAGTTTATAAATCAAGACAGAACCCTGATGACCAAATGGCATTCCATCAATAATTCTGTCAGTTGCCTCCCCAAACAAAGGTTTATATGCTTCAATTAAACTCTAATAACATCTTTTTTTTCTTCTAAACATACTGTTGACATTTGTATTTATAATCTTTTCCATTAAGTTCATGGCTACTCATGATAACAGAGGGTAAGTACCAATGGTGGGAATTATTGTATTACATACAGTATACTATATTAAGTTTCACACATTCTTACTTTATTTAATATTTACAAAATGTTATTAATTGCATCATTTAAAATTCATCAAACCTTTTTTATTTTATGGAAGGTGAAGACTTAATTGTGGCTCACAAATAAAGTCACAAGTCATCAAGCAAGTAATGAAGTTGAATTGGAACCTTGACATTTCTGGCTCAATAGTACAGACTCACCATAGTATACCTTCTCTTGAATAAAACATGTAAAAGATAAAGTCATGGTGGCCCTTGAATTAAAGAAAAATGTGAAGGATAAAGTCATGATGGTGCATGTCTGCTTTGACAGCATATATGAGGTGGAAGCAAAAGGACTCTGAACTCAAGATCATTCTTGGCTTCCAAGAGAGGAAGATCCAGCTAAGGCCATATCAGGGCCAGTCAAGGGAAATAAAAAATAGATAGATAAACAAATAAACAAGAAAAAAGAAAGAATAAAAATAAAAGATTGTCTCTTATAAAAAGATGTGTTATACGTGACTACATGCATTGGGACTCTATTTTCTTTAGTAGACCTTTTCACAGTGCATATTTGATATATACGACCCTGAGATTTCACTTTACACCCATCAAAATGGCTAAAATAAAAAACTCAAGTGACAACATATGCTGAAGAGGTTGTGGAGAAAGGGGAACCCTCCTCCATTGCTGGTGGGAATATAAACTGGTACAACCACTTTGGAAGTCAATCTGGCGCTGTCTCAGACAGTTAGGAACAGTGCTTCCTCAAGATCCAGCTATACCACACCTAGGCATATACCTCAAATTTGCTCAAGTATACAACAAGGACATTTGATTAACCATGTTTGTAGCAGCTTTATTTGTAATAGCCAGAACCTGGAAACAACCCAGATGTCCATCATCGGAGGAATGGACACAGAAATTGTGGTATTTTTACACAATGGAATACTACTCAGCAATCAAAAATGAGGAAATAATGAAATTTGCAGGCAAATATTGGGATCTAGAAAAAATCATTCTGAGTTAAGTAACCCAGAAGGAGAAAGACACACATGGTATATACTCACTTATATAGACCTATAAGATATGATAAACATAATGAAATCTATACACCTAAAGAAGATAAATAAGAAAGAGGACATGGAGTAAGATGATCCACCCTCACTTAGAAAGACAAATGGGATGTGCATTGGACATAGGGGAAAACAAGTAACAGGACAGAAGCCTACCGCAGAGGGCATCTGAAAGACTCTCCCTAGCAGTGTATCAAAGCAGATACTAAGACTCATAACCAAACCTTTGGCAGAGTGCAGGGAATCATATGAAAAAAGAGGGAGTTAATATGATGTGGAAAGGAAAGGAACTCCACAAGGACCAAACATATATGGGCACTTTTCTGAGACTGACACTCCACCAAAGACCATGTATGGATATAACCGCGAACCTCTGCTTGGATGTAGCCCATGGTAGGTCAGTAACCAATTGGTTTTCCCTAGTAAGGGGAACAGGGAGTATTTCTGACAGGAACTTAATGGCAGGCTCTTTGACCTCCCCACCCCACAAGGATAGAGCAGTCCTGCTAGGCCACAGAGGAGGACTTTGCAGCCAGTCCTGAAGATACCTGATAAACCAGGGTCAGATGAAAGGGGAGGAGGTCCTCCCCAATCAGCTGACTTGGAAAGGGTCAGGGAGGAGATGAGGGAGTGAGGAGGGTTTGGGAGGGAATGAGGGAGCAGGATACAGCTGGGATACAGAGTCAATAAAATGTAACTAATAAGAAAAATAAAAATAAATAAAAATGTAATTAATGTAAAAAAATAAAAATTTAATTTAAAAAAGTAAACAAAAAGATGTTATATACGTGACTACATGCCTTGGGACTCTATTTTCTTTAGTAGACCTTTTTCACAGTGCATATTTGATATATACGTTTGACTTTTCGGTGTACTAGAAACTGCACCATGTGCTGATAACTTTCTTTAGTTTGTTTCTAAACTGCAGCTCTCTGCTTCATTTTCCACTTGTTGCACAGCTCATCAGAACTCATTCTTATATTAATGGTGGTAGCAAAGCATCCACAGATCCATCGTTTGTGCAAGAGAAAAGCTGTGTCTAGTATTAAAGTGGACCCAGACTCTGCTGCAATGCTCTTTACCATCTGGTGTCTATGTGATAGTCGTACCATGCTTGGCCCTCTGAAACCTTAACTGTCATATAAAGGTGGTAGCATTACCTACTGCTAGCTTGCTATATATGTTGTAACATTACCTAGCATTTTCATGAGGATCAAACAACTAATGCATGTCAAGTACTTTCCTGCGGGTAAGCAGATGTGATTTGAAACCATGTTTGAATACATGTCTTTTAGAATCTTATAGGCAAAGAATTCTATGATCATAGTCTACATATTCCACCAGTGTAAACAGTCTTTTTGTAGGACAACAGATCCTGTTACTATTAGGAGACTCAAGACATCTAACTTCAAATAAATAGATAAACAAACAAACAAACAAACAAATAAAAGTCAAAATGGCAAGGCAGATTTTAGTGGGTTTATTCTATATTGTATGTTTATATGAGTGAGTATATACCATGCGTGTCTTTTTGCTTCTGGGACAACTCACTCAAGCAGATGCTGAGCCTGATGGCCAACTGATGGGCAGAGTGAATGGAATTTTATGTAAGAAGTGGGAAATAGTAAGAGCTGGAGGGGACGGGAACTCCACAAGGAGAGCAACAGAACAAGATAATTTGAACACAGGGAACTTCCCAGAGACTCATACTCCAACCAAGGACTATTCGTGGAGATGACCTGGAACCCCTGCACAGATGTAGCCCATGTCAGTTCAGTGTCCAAGTGGGTTACATAGTAATGGGAAGAGGGACTGCCTCTGACATAATCTGATTGGCCTGCTCTTTGATCACCTCTTTCTGAGGGGGGAGCAGTCTTACCAGGCCACAGTAGAGGACAATGCAGCCACTTTTGATGAGAACTGATAGACTAAGGTCAGAAAGAAGAGGAGAACCTCCCCTATCAGTGGACTTGGGGAGTGGCATGCATGCAGAAAGGGGAGGAAGGGTGGTATCGGGAGGGGAGGAGGGAGGGGCTTATGGGGGGATACAAAATGAATAAAGTGTAATTAATTAAAAAATTTAAAAAAATGGCAAGGCAGAGTTACTTCTGGTCACATGACCTCAGGAGCCTAAATTGATGTTGTGGGAGTTACAGAGTTAGGTCATAAAATACCACTTTCAGAAAAGTCCTCATGTGGGTCCCCTAGTATGGGAAGCAGTGGCTGTCTCTGGCATGGTATCTTCTGCATTTTTTTTTCAATCCCTTTCCCCAGCAGAAGAGGATGTGCTCAGTCCTGATGTGACTTGATGTGCCGAGATGGGTTGGTGGTTAGTTGGGGACTCCCCTTCTTTGAGGAATAAGAAAGGGAGGATAGAGAAAAGAGAGAGTGAGAGTGGGACCAGGAGAAGAAGAGGGAGGGAGCTCCAATTAGGATGTAAACTGTATAAAATAAATAAATAAAAAATAAATTTTCTACAACAAAAATAGGAAATTACTAACTGCTATCATGATCTTGAGAGTCTATTTGAATGTGTACGCTCAGTAATTACTAAATAAGCAAAGTAGATTCCATAAAGTATGTTTGTAGAATTCCAAAATGGTATAGCATCAAGTGAAAGAAATAATTCCACAAATCCTACTATTTTTTGTGTCTCTTTCTTTAATCAGATAGAATTGGAAAAAATAAGAGAGTGTAATAGGATTGAATATAATTAAATTATAAGCATGTGTAAAATGATCAAATAATAAATTTTTATTTAATGTATTTGAGTGTGCATAGCTCAGAAGACAATTTGTAGAAATCAGTTATTTCAAGACCTCCCCTACCAGTGGACTTGGGGAGGGGCATGAATGGAGAAGGAGGAGTAAGGGAGATATTGCGAGGGGAGGAGGGAGGGAACTACGGGGGGATACAAAGTAAATAAAGTGTAATTAATAAAAAAAAAATAAAAAAAGAAATCAGTTTTTTCCTTCCATATGTGAATCTTGGTGCAAGATGTAACTCAAATCATCAGGCTTGGCAACAAGTGCCTAAATTGGTTGAGCCATCACACCAGCCAAAAAGAAAAAAAAAAAAAATAGCAAGGAAAAATAATACAGGTATAATGCATTAATTCACTAAAAATTGTAAAGATTGTGTATTTACAGATGTAGTTAAAGACTGTACAGAAGTAAATTTTTGAGAGTTGTAGATAATTTTCAGGTAAATTGTTCACAAATGAGGATATGGTACATTCAACTGCAGGAGTCACATAATTTGGGGACGTTCTTTTTTCACTGTGCATTCTACACTGGTTAGGTTCTGTGTTTGATTTCATAGCAGATCATGAGGATGGAATTTTACGCCTTTTGAAAATTGAATCTCAAATAATTTATTAGGATTTTAGGATGACATGCCTCTTCTTAAATTGTAATGATTCCACCAAAGCTACCGCATAAAATACTCAGAATGTCTTTGCACAAAGAAGAAAGGAAACAGACAAGGCACATTTAGTTATCACTGAAATAGAAAGAGTGAGCAAAGAAAAAAATAAGCTTGACATCTCTGAGATTCTTCCACTTAAGAAAGAAAAATCTGTTCTGATCTAACATCCACTGCAGAAGTGAAGGAATTACTACAGAATCAAGTGAGACAAATGATGCTATTCCCTCTTATTTAGCTTTAAATGAATTTATCTTTTGTGTTACTGCAAATGCAGAGAACTGGCAGCTTTTGAACTAGTTAGTTCCAGAAAATCCCCAAGAGTGGTAATCTGCCTGACACACTGCAGAGATTATTTCCAGGGCCAGAGGTCACAGATCGAGAAGCAACTCAGCATGTAATACTCGCCCAATATTTTTGATGTATGAATTATGCTTCAAGGAATCCCAGCTGCCATTTCCCTCTCAATTGATTTGAGCTTGTTATTACCTTTCAATCAGACCCAGAATGAAATGCCTGTCTCCCTGAAACTTTCTGATCAGGGATGAAGTAATCTTTTATGGTTTTTGGATCTACATGAGAATGTTAGCTGTATTACAGAGAAACATTTGTCTACTTAGTTACGGTCATTTTCCTGGTACTCAAAGTTGCACCAGATGTGTCATTTAGTGAAGGAACCACCATGATACCTTATCTTATGATAGTCTTATCATAGAATCCAAACTGGTAACTTTTTTTCTCTATATGTCTGTGTCTCTTGTTTCTCTGTAGAAAGGAAACTTCTATAGGAAAATACAGTGTATTTGTGTCCATGTCTGTGGGTGCTAGTGAAATAGCTGTTTCAACATAATCATTTAGTAAAAGCAAAGAAACAGTGGTTGACTGTTGACTTATAAGAGAATGTCTTGTTTGTAATCTATTGCTGCATTACACAGTGGCTACAAAGTCAGTCTGGGATATGTTTGGTGTATAACCATCATTTAAAGAATGTTTCCTTTAATTTAAATAAGTTATAGCTGTAAAAAGAAACATAAAAAATTATCTTAATAATCAGTTAAGTAATATGAAGTTGAAAAAAAAATATTCCCTTTAGACCTCCTGAAAACACTGAATTTCACTCAAGGCCTAGAATGTCTGAGAATGCAAGAATGTTTGAGGCTGTTAGCAGCTCATGCTTAAAATATAATATCTACATTTGATGAAAAACTGTTACCTGGAAACAAGAGAATTCTTTGAGAGGGGGTTAAATTCTCTTAAAGTTTTATACTTGAGGTCTACAAACCAAGTATTCGATATCAATAAAGATAGCAGTTGTATCAACATAAATATTACTAATATGATCTTGAGTAAATTATTTCCTGACTGTCTTTCACCTCCCTTAAGGAAAATGGTCATTTCATTTTCTAAATGCACGAACCACTATAAATCAGTTGCTTTTATTGTGTACAAACTAAAATGCTACCTCCAACTCATTTTTGAAAGGAAGCGAGAAAAACAAGTGTATTACAATTCTCTGAGTATAATCTCCAAGTTGTTTTCTCTCCAAAACTTTCCAGATCCATGGCCCCCAGTGTCACAGGCCTCCTTATTCACACTTTAAGAAAATCTCAGTTCCATTCTGGGATGTCTGACTCTATAGCCATGTGGCCTCACCAAGCGCTAGCCTCACAAACCTCTGTGAGGAAAGGGAAGGATTTTTGTGGGGTAAAGAAATGCAATAGTTAACCTTTAAAAATGATTGTCACATCTTTGCTTCTGGTGAAAAGCCAACCATTAGTACATTTTTGGAACTCGGTAGAAAATACTGTTTTATTTTCTAGATGTTGAAAGTAGGCCTGATATAGTACATAATATTTAAGACTGTCTGCTAAAATGGTATATTTCAGACATTTAAAGCTCTACACTTCAAATGGAAAACATTTGAATTTTTCCTTTCATTTCAAAATAAAATTAATGGAGTTATAAAGGTCTTAAAAAGTAATTCTTCATGCATGGATGTGTCACTGCTAAAAATTATGTAAAGATACATGAGATTAATAATTTTATTAATGTGTGACTTAGTTTGAAGTGGGCATAATGATCATAAACATGCAGTTCCAATATTATGTAAAATCATTGCATGTAAAGGCACTGATGCCTTTTGTGGATCATGTAAAGAAGCCAAAAAAGAGAAATTTGAAGACATATACCTAAAACATTAGATCATGTCAAATGACGTGAAATTTCCAGCAATTTCTACATAGCGAATTACTTCAAAAAGCTTTCTGTTTTAAACAGCAATGTTGACTTGCCCTTACAACTCTGCTGTAGAAGACAGACTCTTCCCACTTAGGGACTCTGCTGCAAATCTAGACAATCAGCAACCTATGGCATCCTTCCCTAACTAGAGTGTGGCTCCTGAGGCAGTTCTATAGAGTGCACTGACAGGTGCAGAGACCTGGCAAATCTATCTGTCCAAGACAGACAACATCTTTTAAGTCAGTTTCAAATTTGATCTAACTCTGGCAGTTCATGCACATAGCTCTTGACTCTTGTCGTGCATAGTGCATTAGGGGAACTCAGCACAGTACAAAATAATCTTTGTATAGGGATCTCAGGAGTACCCAGTTCCTTCTCAGAGAGCTTATTACTCATGAAGGTTCTTTATGCTGGATCTTCCAAATACCTTCCCATAGTAGGTCTGAAGTTCCAAGTACCTGATACATTTCCTATGCACATAAGACATCAAATACAGTGCAGACACTGGCCACTGAGTTTCTACCTGTGATGACATGACAGCAGCTAGGTCTGCATTTGAGATACCCACCAGCCCAAGCTACTTTATAGCTTGAGGTCTTTGACAGGTATAAACCACTGTGTATTTATCTGCTTTCCAAACTCTGAAAAGTATAACGCTGTCCTAATTCAAAGACTGATTTTACTTTCTACCTTTGTGGCTTCTTGGGTGTCATAGTCCAAATAGTTTTAGATATTACCTTATTTGTACTTTTGTATGATTTTGTTCTATTTTGTGAACCTAGTTTAAAAAACCCATTCCATGTGCTTTTATATTGTGAGGAATTTGTACCAGTTGCACTCAAAAGCTACATTTTTTTTACATACAACAAGCACAGCAGTTTTTATTTATTAGCATTTCACAGAGCCTGCTGTTGTATGCATGAGCTTCTCACAGTTTTAAAGGTGCTAACAGTTGCACAGTCACAGCTTAGTCTTCACTGATGTATAGAAAAATACACACTAACTGACTTATGCTTGGTGCAATTCAGTGGTTAAAAGCAGAATAGGAAATTATTTGGAGGAAAATAATGCTACTTAATGTCAGCTTAGAAATATCTCATGGAGTCACTAAAGGGAAGGAAAGAAATTGTCGCCATGATGTCAGCCAAGGGAACAACAGCTCTTTATTATGTTACATCTTCTATCTCTCATGCTGTCTTCTTCAGTAGGAACCAAAATGTATCATCTCAGCTGGTTCCTTAAACACCTTAAACACCACTCAGGTAAAGAAAGATGTGTGGGAGCTTAAGTGAGTTATCTGAGCTATTACTCAGCCTTGACTTTACAGTGCATATAGAAACATAGAATACAATACCACGGGTAACTATGGCTAGACTGAACACACATAACATCTTGGCAAAGATGACAAAAGTGTCCTTGGAAAGGATTAGACACTGGCACTGTAATCTTGAGTGCAAAGCTCTCTTACAGTCCAGGTAACCAGGGCAGGCAGTCTTCATTCTGCAGTGTTATAGCAGTTCTGAGTTGCGAACATGTAGAGTGATCCGTATCCCCATCACTCCATGGACTGAGCTCTGACCCTAAGAGTTCATCGTGTGGTTCATGTTTCCAAAGCTATATGAACACGCTTTCCCCAGCACTGTGTGGAGTTAGGTTTCCCCTTGTGGAGATCTCAATGAGAACTATCCCAAGTTGATTCACTGCACTTAAACACCTGGTCTTGTTTGAGGTGCTGAAGCCTTTAGGAGATGGAGCCTTGCTTGCAAGAAGCATGCCACTGGGGATGAACTTTCAGAGTGTGTAGTCCAGCCCCACTTACAGTTTGTTTTCTCTGCTTTGGGCTTGCTGTTGAAGAGGTGATCTCTGAAATCTTGGCTCTGACTGCCTGTTGCCATGCCTCCCTGCCCCTCTCCTTATGTAACCTTAAGCAAAAAATAACACTTTCTTCTATAAGCTGCCTCAGTGATAATATTTTATCACAACAGAAAATAACCAATACATCTCCTAACATTACATGGAGTGAGCTCTGCCCTGATCCCTGCCTGCCTCATACAGAAAATGAAGCCGATCCCTTTCTGTATCTCACTGCTGCTGTCGACACTGTGCAATGATTGGGTGTATAGATCTCACTATTGGTAGCTTTGGAAGAAGGAGCTAATACTTTTGTTCTTTTTTTAATGTTTCTTTTTTTATATATTTTTTCTTTCTATTTTTAATTTTAATTAATTACACTTTATGCACTTTGTTTCTCTCCTGGCCCCCTCCCTCCTCCTGTCCCATTTTTGTTCTTTTAAACAGATATATTTATTTTGCAGGCATGAATATTTTGCTCACATATGTGTGTGTGTATCACATAAGTCCTAGGGGCTAATGAAGCCCAAAAGAGGATACCAGATTTCCTGGAGCTGGAGCTAAAAACAGTTTTGAGCTATCATGTGGGTTCTGCAAGCTGAACCTGGGCATTTTACAAGAGCTGCAAGTCGTACTCTTGGCCACTGAGATATCTTTTCTGCATCCACAACTTTCTGAAAAGAACTATATTTACATACTATCCATTCTTATCATTATCCACCTCAGGTAGAAATTTGAACCTGAATACTTACCAGTATATGCAAGTTTAATTATTCATTGGCTAACTCAAAAAAGAAAATTCAAAGTTTAAATAAAATTGCTAAACATAAGGGCAGGTCCTCATGTTCTATTACATGTGAAAGTAAGATCTTTGCTGGCAAACAAATCTGGGGCCTTAAGCAAGCATGTTAAGCAAACCTACAAAATAACAAAGGCAACCAAACGAACAAAATATTTTTAAAACACTCCATTGAATCAAAATGCATAGAGTAATAGGCTGGCATTTTTTTCTAACTTCATAGGCATGGAGTGTTAGATTAAAAATATATTCAGGGAAAATGTTAATACATTAGACCAATGTTATAATGAGAAAGTAAGGAAAAGAGTAAGCAAGCATTCCATTTTAGTTACTGCATTGTCAGCTCTGAGCAGCAGTTAACAACAGAGGGAGCTACCGGTCTGTTTCTCTTCCAGTACCATGTAGCTTTTATTACTATTGCTCGGATGGAGAAACCTCCAGAAGATCTGCTGTTGTACAGGATTGTTTTAGCAATTCTGTTTTTTTTTTTTTTTTGTTATATTTTGTTTTTTCATATGAAATTGAGAATTGTTCTTTCAAGATCTGTAAAGAACAGTGTTGGTAGTTTGATGGGATTTTCATTGAATCTGTAAATTGCTTTTGGCAGAATGGCCATTTTCACTATATTAATCCTACTGATCCATGAGCATGGGAGATCTTTCCATGTTCTGATAAATTTGAATCAAATAGAAGACCCAGAAATAGACCCACACACCTATGGATCCTTGATTTTTGACAAAGAAGCCAAAACCATACAATGGAAAAAAGGTGGCATTTTGAAGAAATGGTGCTGGTCCAACTGGATGTCTACATGTAGAAAAATGAAAATAGATCCATACTTATCACCCTGCACAAAACTAAAGTCCAAGTGGATCAAAGACCTCAACATAAAACCAGACACATTAAATCAGTCAGAAAAAAAAGTAGGAAAGACCCTAGAACTAATTGGCACAGAAGACAACTTCCTGAACAGAACACCAACAGCACAGGCTCTAAGAGCAACAATCAATAAATGGGACCTCATGAAACTGAAAACCTTCTGTAAAGCAAAGGACACCGTCATCAGAACAAAATGACAGACTGAGAAGAGATCTTCAACAACCCTTTATCTTTTTTTTTTAAATCTTTTATTTTTTTTATTAATTACACCTAAAAGCTGTACATCTAAACAAACTAAGCAAAAGAGAGGACCCTAACTAAAATGTTCAATCCCCACCTGAAAGGCAAAGAGGATGGACATCAGAAGAAAAAGAAAATAGGAAACAACCTTGGAACCTGCTACAGAGGGCCTCTGAAAGCCAGAAGAAAACAGGAAACAACCTTGAAACCTGCCACAGAGGGCCTCTGAAAGCCTCTGCAGTATAGACTGTCAAAGCAGATGCTGAGCCTGATGGCCAACTGATGGGCAGAGTGAATGGAATTTTATGTAAGAAGTGGGAAATAGTAAGAGCTGGAGGGAACGGGAACTCCACAAGCAGAGCAACAGAACAAGATATTTTGAACACAGGGAACTTCCCAGAGACTCATACTCCAACCAAGGACTATTTGTGGAGATGACCTGGAACCCCTGCACAGGTGTAGCCCATGGCAGTTCAGTGTCCAAGTGGGTTACATAGTAATGGGAAGAGGGACTGCCTCTGACATAATCTGATTGGCCTGCTCGTTGATCACTTCCCCCTGAGGGGGGAGCAGCCTTACCAGGCCACAGTAGAGGACAATGCAGCCACTTTTGATGAGAACTGATAGACTAAGATCAGAAAGAAGGAGAGGAGGAACTCCCCTATCAGTGGACTTGGGGAGTGGCATGCATGCAGAAAGGGGAGGGAGGGTGGGATCGGCAGGGGAGGAGGGAGGGGCTCATGGGGGGATACAAAATGAATAAAGTGTAACCCTTTATCTTATAGAGGCATAATATCCAGTATATATAAAGAACTGAAGAAGTTAAACACCAATAAACCAAGTAATCCAATTAAAAAATGGGGTAGAAAGCTAAACAGAGAATTCTCAACAGAGGATTTTTGAATGGCAGAGAAACACTTAAAGAAATGCTCAACATCCTTAGTCATCAGGAAAATGTAAGTAAAAATGACCCTGAGAATTCACCTTACACCCATCAGAATGGCTAAGATAAAAACCTCAAGTGACAACACATTCTGGAGAGGATGTAGAGAAAGAGGAACCCTCCTTCATTGCTGGTGGGAATGTTAACTTGTACAACTACTTTGGAAATCAATCTGGGGCTTTCTCAGACAATTAGAAAAAGTGCTACGTCAAGATCCAGCTATACCACTCTGAGGCATATACCCAAAAGATACCCCACCATTCTATAAGAACATTTGCTCAACCATGTTCATAGCAGCTCTGTTCATAATAGCCAGAGTCTGGAAACAACCTAGATTTCACCCAGGGGAGGAATGAATAGAGAAAGTGTGGTACATTTCCACAATGGAATACTACTCAGAAATTAAAAACAAGTAAATAATGAAATTTGTAGGCAAATAGTGGGAACTAGAAAAGGTCATCCTGAGTGAGGTAACCCAGAAGCAGAAAGACACAAATGATATATACTCACTTCTAAGTGAATATTAGCCCTACATTATAGGATAAACATACCAAATTCTATAGCCAGGGGAAGATGTTTAATCCTCATTCAGAAAGGCAAATAGGATAGACATCAGAAGTAGAAGACAAGGAAAAGAACAGGAGTCTTCCACAGACGACCTTTGAAAGACTACGCAACAAGGTATCATAGAAGATATTGAGACTCAGAGCCAAACCTTGGCCAGAGTTCCCAAGTCCTTATGGAAGAAGAGGAAGATAGAAAGACCTGTGAGAGGACAGGAACTCCACAAGGAGAACAACATAGCCAAAATACCTGGGCCCAGGGTGTCCTACAGAGACTGATACTCCAACTAAGGACCATGCATGGAGAGGACCTAGACCCCCTGTTCAAAGAAAGCCCATTGGCTGCTCAGTTTCCAAGTGGGTACCCTAGTAAGGGGTACAGGGGCTGTCTCTGACTTGGATTCAGTGGCAGGCTCTCTGGTCACCTCTCCCTGCAGGGTGCAGCCTTGCCAGGCCACAGAGGAAGATGATGCAGCCAGTTCTGATGACACCTGATAAGATAGGGTTAGATGTAAGAGGAGGACTTCCTCCCCTATCAGGAAACTAGGGAAAGGGTATAGAAACTAGGGAGAAGTGGGAGGGTAGGTGGGACTGGAAGGAGACAAGGGAGCAGGCTGTAGTGGGGATACAAGTAAGTAAATTGTAATAAATAAATATATAAATAAAATTAAATTAAAAAAATAACAACAGAAGGAGCACACACTTGAATAAGGCCTTGAGGAAGGAAAAGACCATGACAAATGAAGTTGAGTGACGAGCACCAAAATGTGCATCAAGCGATAAGCAAAATAAAAGTATAATTCCAAGGAATATGAAAAGATCCATGAACATAGGATAACAATTATCAGAGGAGCATTATTTCAAAAACCAGCAAGCAAACAAACAAACAGAACCAATGAATTAAAAAAAAAATGAAACCATCGGAAAGAGAACTCTATCTTGACAGGCCAACACCATCAGTGTAACTTTTGTTTCTGATGAGATTCTTTTAGTGGACCCCTTCTTTCAAGTATTTCATTGGAATGGGCATTGCTTATCAATAAGTTGACTATACTCTTTGCATAGTTATATAATAAGAATTAATATGTAAATAGTGAGGATTAAGGCTAAATCTGTTTTTAGAAATGTACGTGAAAAGATGACCAATATTTTCTCAACTGTTTCGGTTGACCGAGCAAGACTAGAGGAATACGCTCTGAAGTACTTAGCACATAAATAGTGCATTTTCAGACACTCCTGTTCTGAGCAGACTGCTGGAGATCTAGCATAAGCCAAAATGCCCATGGAAAGAAAGTAAAATTCGTTTTGGAATCATTGGAATTGAGACTACCGAGGACTTCAAGGAGGGTTCACAGAACTAGGTAGGCAATGCATGGATGGCTCCCCATGTATCTGCCACCCCAGAGCTGGGGCTGGTGGTAATTAAAACCAAGATGGAGACAGATGGTCTGAGAACAAGAATCATGCCATTTTTTTGGCACAGAACTTAATTTTGCAAATTGGGACATTCATTTTATATTACTGACAAAAAAAAAAAAAAAATTAAACACATTAGATGGGTCTCCATTGCTTGTGACGTTTAAAAATTGAAACTACAAATATACCAGGACTCTAAATCCTGGTCCCACTGCACCTTCAACCTTGAAAATTTTCACCCATCTCCTTCCCAAATGCAGTAAATGACATCAACACACAATCAAAGCTAACAAAAACTACAACAACAAAAGTCTCGTCAAATCAGCATTGTCAGTTATACAAATGACATGGGGGAAAGATGCCAACAGTGTTTAAATTTAGTGAGATAATCCAAAGGTGGTAATAAGCCACAGAGCTCAAAATTATATTTCCTGCTAAGTCTGGCTTGCACTAAATAAATGTGTACCTAGCCAGATCAAATGGGAATTACTTCTGCCTATTTGGTCTCATGTGATTTTTATAATAACTTTAAATTATTAACATTCAGGCTTCTAACAAAGAAAAATCGTAAGCATCACAACTCTGTACTCATTATTGTAAAGTGCTGCTTTATACGTTAAGTATGGTAAAACTGAGAAACAATGACTGAATGAGATTATTAGTAATTTGTTCTCTCATCAGTTTGCAGGTTCTTAAGCATAAACCTACTCTAAGACTTTTCTTTCTTTGAGGCCTATCTCAGCTGCCACAATCAAGTGCCATCTCCTTTTTAAAATTTTTCATTTATTTTTTACAGTTTATTCATTTTATATTCCTACTGTAGCCCTGTCCCTCATGTCCTCCCAGTCCTGCCCTCACTCCCTTATTCCCCTATCCCTTTCCCCTAGCCCAGTGAAAGTGGGAGTTCTCATCTACCATCTGACCATAGCTTATCAAGTCTCATCGGGACTGCCTGATTCTGCTTCCTTGATAGCCTGATAATGCCACATGGCCAGGGGGAAGTAATGAAAGAGCAGGCAAGTTGATGACAGTGGCAGCCCCTACTCCCCTTACTTGGGTACCCACAGGAGCTTCCTATCAGCTACATCTGAGCAGGGGGTCTAGGTCCTCTGAACACACGGTCTTTGGTTGGTATATCAGTCTCTTCAGGACAACCTTGGCTGAGATATTTTACCTTTGTTGGTCTCCTTGTGGAGCTCCTGTCTCCTCTGGGTCTTTCTATCCCACCCTTCTTTCTGCTGGAAGTTTGGCTGTGAGTCTCTGCATTTGCTTCAAACCCATGTGAGTGGAGCCTTTCAAGCCAACAGAACCAAAAAAAAAAAAAAAAAATGGGCCCAGGGTTCTTTGAAGAGACTGACACTCCAGCCAAGGACCATAGAGGAGAGCTTTGCAGCCAGTCCTGAAGATACCTGATAAAACAGGATCAGATGAATGGGGAGGAGGTCCCCCCTATCAGTGGACTTGGCAAGGGGCACGGTGGAGAGGAGGGAGGGAGGAAGGGACTGGGAGGGAATGAGGGATCGGGACACGGCTGGGGTACAGAGTTAATAAAATGTAACTGATAAGAAAAAAATAAAATATATAAAAAAAAAGAAAAAAAAAAGAAACCTTTCTCAGATGTAGCCCATGGCAGCTCAGTCTCCAAAAGTGGTCCCTAGTATGGGGAACAGGGATTGTCTCTGACATGAATTCAGTGGCTGGCTCATTGATCACCTCCACTTGAGGGGGATACAGCCTTACCAGGCCACAAAGGAAGACAAGCAGCCAGTCCTGATGAGACCTGATAAGCTAGGGTCAGATAGAAGGGGAAGAGGACCTCCCCTATCAGTGGACTGCGGGAGGGGCATAGAAGTACCATCTCCTTTTAGGAGAATGTTTTAGACTGATCTTTCTTTATCAAAAGTACATCTACGGGATCTGGTGGAAATGTCTCAGTCATTACAGCATTTGCTTTGTAAACATGAGGAACTGAGTTCAGTCCCTAGCACTCACATGAAATGCTAGATGTGGTGGCACAGACTTGGAGTTCCCCTGTTGTGGAGCCAAAGGCACACAGATCCCTGGACTCAGTGGTCATCTGTCTTAGCCTACTTGCTCAGTCCTAGGCTACCAAGAGACCTTGTCTTAAAGACACATGGATAGCGCCTGAGGAACAAAAGAAAAGCAGCAAACCTTGTCTTTCTGGTCTCTACGCATGCGTGCACATGTGTCCCTGTACCTACATGTTCACACACTCACACACACACACACACACACACACCCATTAAAACACACAAAAGCACCTCTGACGTGTATCATTTACCTTATCAGCCACTATTTCCACTCCAACTTTAAATGCAATAAATAGATAGGTAATATTCAGTTTCTATTTTGTCTCTGTCATTGATCAAATATTATGAGCCAAGGTCACTCAGTCAAAATGCACTTTCAGGAAAGATGCAGTAAATCTACTCAAACAAATTATTCACTGGTAAATGATCCTTATTTCCGGTAGTTGTGGGAATCAGTGGAGAATGGGTGGCTGTAACCGTAACTAGTGTCATAAATAAACAAGATGGCCAGTTTTCAAGAGGTAAAAATTACAGTGCTGGAAACGCAATTGAGTTTCAGGGACCTTCGTACTCATACTGCTCAAAGTGAAGAGAAACAGTATTTATAGTTCAGCCTTGAAGGTCACTCCTTTTTTTTTTTTTTTTCTTCTTCACTATAATTTAGAACTTGAGACTAATCACTGCTGGCTGTCATAACAAAATAAGAAAATATATCAACAGTTTAAGCGAGTATTAAGCAGTGGAAATATATGTTTCATTTAACATGCTACAAAAATTGTTTAGGCCAGGGAAGTGTATAGTGTTGTTGACAAAATCAGTTACTGTCTTAGCTGTTGACCTCATGCTCATATTTATACATTAGCATCTTGAAATAATCTTGAAAATGCAGCTATCACCAGTATAATAGAAATTGAATGGGTTTGTGTAAGTTCATAAGCAATTAATATTTCATCATTTTAATTTAGGATAACTAAAATACAAAAATTAAAAAAAAACCTATATTGAAGGCTACAAGCTGCAGCTCTTTGAACAAATATTTAAACACAAGACTTTGTGAAAGGACTTTTAAGCTTATTTTTTGTTACATTTTTTACTTTGATTGAGATTGTAAGATAGATAACTGAAATCTGACCTCATACTTTCTAATTATAGGAACACCCAAGGAGTTTCACATGAGACCTAAAACAATGGAAATCACCGTGATTTTTCAAATTATTCACCTGAAGCAGAGGCAGCCTAACAAAACAGCAGGAAGCCAGGCACTCCTGGCTGAGCCCACACAAAACCTAGGATCTCATGGAAGCTTCTGTATAGAAACAGCAGGGTCTAACCTCAAGTGGAAAGAAATCCCACAGAATAACCAGGGTTTCACCTCTTAGCTGTGTTTCTCCTTACTGTTATAGCGTGCTCCTGAATAGAATTGTCAGAGAGGGCTACTAAACTAGCCTACATGTAGTGTGTTCAAGTTTTACACATTTATTTATTTTGTGTGTGTAAATGTATGGTCACTGTTTCGCAATGGTCCACGTTGCGAAATCAGAAGACAACTGTGAAAGTCGTTTTTCTTGTTCTACTATGTGAGTATTGTGTTGGTTTGAATGTATCAATAATAATCCCAGAGTGCCCAAAATGTGTCATTTAACCAAGGGCAAGGGCAGATTTCCATTATTCCTGTGTCTTCTATCATTCCTATCTATCTGTTGTAGCAGACTGAATCTGTGCCTTCCTAAATGCTGTCTTGTGAATCTTTTTTCTCCAAGCTCCGTCTGTATGTCTCTAACACTGAGCTTTGTTCTCATTTATTGAACAGAACAAAAGATTCCACATGAGTAAGAAATAAAGGGTGCTGTACACAGTTTTACAAGAAATTAAGTCACCGATGCCAACTGACCACAAATGACCCAGAAAACAGGGTACTACAAAAATTGTGTATCAAATGATATCCATATGTTGTGTCCAACATTTATGGCAGTTGTTCACTTATTAAGGACATTTTTCCTATGAACTTTTTCACAGACACACACACATTGCTCTTTGGGTTTGGGTAGGGAAGAGCATATAATTTAAGATTTCAGCTATGTAAAACTTGTAAAAGTTGATTATATGGAAAATCTAAAGCAAGTAATATTGGTTGTTACATTGTTCTCTTAAAGGTAGGTTAAAGAACTTGAGTACACAGTACTCAGTAGGATGGCATTCTCAATTCTAAAGTGACCTCAAAGTATTTTATTAGCTTTGACTGTAAGATCCAGCAAAAGTTCTAGTCCCTTTGAATAGAAGAGATGATTTCCTAATAATGCATAGCCATGCGATCTAAATGAACAGCAGTATGGAGCTCAGGACCTCAGCTTCATTTCTTACTGAGCCATCTCACTGACCTTCAGATTGATTTATTTGCATGACACTGCCCTAATTCCATTGCTTCTCTCCCTGCTTAGGAATTGATTCTTTCATCTCTTATGTCCTGTGGATGATTAGGCCTAGGAGAGTAATATGAGAAATGTCTAAGAAACTTCCCACTCTCTGAACAAATAATGACTTCTTCTGAGTTAATTTTTGTCAAGTTTCGGCAACCTAATTCTTAGTTGCTGAAGTACAAGAATAAAGTTCTCTGTGGTCTTCTTCACGCTTAGTCCTGAAGAGACCTGCAATAGAATTGTCTGACGTATAGCTCAGAGCAGTGATAAGCCTTTTTCTTGCTATCTTCCCCATACTTGTTTTCTCCTATTTCCAATGTCCCCAGAAGCAAAGAAAGTCCTTATTGCTGGCTACTTCACTGAATCTCCATTACAGAAGGCTCTTATGAATATGTGATTTATGAAATAAATGTGGTTGCCTCACATTTTCTCTAAGAGACCAATCATCAACTTGTGCTAGGTTAAGGGGAAATAATTGTTCTTAACCATACCTATATCTCCATCTGAAGGTATAAAATTGCATACTTATGCTGAATTATAATACTAGCTATATATTTATTAAATCACACATTTCTTCTGATAGCTCAACACTGTCTAAGAAGTTGTCACATTTCACAGCTCTCCCATCTCGTATTGTCCTTACACAGTTACATTATTCTTTATGAATAAAGAGACTTGAGAAGAGCTTACATGACCACATTTACCATGTTCCATGTTCTATCTCTTTCTTTGTACTTTAGGGATAAATTTCTCTACTCTCACTTCAGTCTGGAACTCTTTATGTTCGAGTGTTGTGATCCTAACACCCAGAAGAATTCATTACTCTATCTGGTCTGGTCTTTAAAAAATGACTAGGTTATCAGTCTGAAATCTTCAAGTATGAGACATGTACCCCTTTAAAAGAGGCCCAGAAACCTCTCATGCACATTCCGCTTTGGGAAGTTAGAGAAAAACGCCAGCATCTGGGCACAGGATGCAGGTACTGGATGTGCTGGACCTATCTTAAGCTACTCAGCCCTAGGCACCATGAATAAGTCCTTGTGGTTTGTCTACTCTGCAGCTTTTGTTACTATATCCCAAATATACCAACACCCATCTTAACATTGCAAAGTACTCAAACTAAATGTATCACCTTCACAAGAAAATCAGGCTAGTAATTAATTCTCTCTTTCTTTTGTAAACAAATGTTGCTTCCTCAGAAGACCACTTCATCAAAACAAAAATATCCCAACCTTCCTTACTCTATTTACCACATGTCATTGGTGGTTCCTAAATGTCCGTCCTTTAAAAAACAAAACAAAACAAACAAACAAACAAACAAAAACGAAATGCATACCCCATTGCTCTAAAACTGCTTTTGTTGAGATCATATTGACATCCAAATTGTTTCATCCAATAATGAATGCCTGCTCTTCAGTTTTCTTGAGGTTTGAGCAACACGAGACAAAATTTGCTTTCTCTTCCCTGCCCTCTCCCTCTAGAATTTTGAGATAAGCATCATATATATATATATATATATATATATATATATGTATATATACAACCTTTAAGGCTGTTTTGAACTCCTAAGGCTATATCGAGGGCACTGAAGGGCAAAACTGGTTCACTGGCAATTTGTAAAATTACTTCTCCTGAGAGCTGAAATGAAAGAAAAAAAATAATTTCTAGTGTTCAGTAATTAATATAGTCATTTATTTATTTTTTGGTTATTCCATATGCTATTATGAATCCAGAGTAATAATAAAAGGAAGAAAAATTAACTTTAAAATATAAATATATATATATTTTAAAGTTAATTTTTCTTCCATATATATATATATATATATATATATATATATATATATATTCAGTGAAGTTTTAACTTAGTTAACATATCATTTTAGAAGGCCCTGTGGAATCCAAGGGCATTTATGAAAAACAGTTTCTAACATATTACTTCTCTTGGGAAAAAGATGGGACTTATGTTGAAAGGGGTCTTTGACTTCCTACCAAAATTAATTAATAATATCATTCTAACTATGACTAATAGGTCCTTTTAAGCCCCGAAGTACCCTATATTATGAAAATGTTACTTATAATAATAATGCACTGTACCTACTTGAAAACATTTTAAAATAAACTCAGATGTTTAAAAAAAATAAAAACCAAACAGCACTTAAAATTGTTTTGTTAGCACTTCTGTTTTTACTTGCTTAATTTCTTCAACCTTTTAAAAATGTAATTCTACTTTTCCTTCTTGCAGATACATTGATCATAGAAAAATATGACTCTGAAAGAACCTTGTTTATAATTCTGTTATACACTTCTGGTGTTTTCAAGTATACTACTTGAGATTCCTTTTCACGCATTGTAGTGACTTTACAGATGGACAAGGATTTGCATAATGTAAAGGCCTCATCTTTTGTCCTCTGAAGTTTAAAGTACTATCCACCATACCAACAGAATTTAATAAAAGACAAATTTGGATGCTAAGAAAAAGCAAAAGAACCTTAGAACAAACAAAAACAGATTTAAAACAAAATTCTTGGAGAAAATTATTATTCAGAAAACTATTGATTTTTCTGTACCTGCTTTATGCTTATTTTGTAAGAGGCTATATTTTGAAAGAGGTTACGCCCAGTTTCTAAGCCACAAGTAGTGTAGAAATAGTAAATATGAGCTGGTAACAGAGTGGCACCAGTAGCCTTAGCAACCTTGGAGTGACAGAGGCCTGTTGGAAGTATGGAAGAAGAACACTACATACATAGTAAACAAGTAGGTTACAAACAAAAGCTGCTGCCAACAATGTTGTTTGTTTCCATCCAATATAGTAACAAACAAAATAAACAAATAATAAATGAACAAACTTGGATAAGTCTCTAAAGAATAATAAGTTCTAATTTAAAACATACATTTAATTTCAAGTTATTGGAAATCTTTGCTCGGGAGCTCGATCTGTTGTCAGAGAATATTTTTAAGAACTGTACGTAAACTACTGTATTTCTTTTCAATTGCGTGGTTTCTATCACGGAGTCATTGACAATTTGATAGCAGGATGTGTCACTCAGAAAAAAGGATGCCAACTCTACTCACAGTATCCCCTTTGTGTTTAGTTAACTAAGACAAGCAAGAACTTAATTGAAAGGTGGGGTCTGAATGCTGCAGTTATGTTTATGTATGAGAGACTGAAAACAAGCTATGGAATTGAACCCCTTGTTGCTGCACTGCTGCCTTCGAACGTAGCCAGGAATGTAGACCTCACCCCATAGGAATCAGTCCCAAGGGAGAAACTTAGGAGTCTACCTTGTGCAGAATGAATGAGTTAGATACAGTCGTGGTGGAAAGTTGGATTCCTGAACTACTAACTCACAGTGAATCTGTAAATAGTAATGAGAACTGTGAATTGAGATTCACTTTTCTGTGATGGAAGCAGTCAGACCCGTCCAGCTCTGACACCTGCCTTCTGCCACACACATTTGCTTAACTTCTGTCTGCAAGGTGGCTGAACCATCTTTCAACTGTTCTCATTTTTCTCCTTAAAGGAACATAGACAGCGTGGCTAAAACTTTTAGGACACTCGATACTCTATCTAGTCCTTGTTGAAAGTATTTGAAAACATTTTCTACTTATTAAAATTACAACAATTAAAAGAAAAAAAATTACCTTTAAGGCTGTTTTGAACTCCTAAGGCTATATCGAGGGCACTGAAGGGCAAAACTGGTTCACTGGCAATTTGTAAAATTACTTCTCCTGAGAGCTGAAATGAAAGAAAAAAATAATTTCTAGCATTCAATAATTAATATAGTCATTTATTTTTTTTGGTTATTCCACATGCTATTATGAATCCAGACTAATAATAAAAGGAAGAAAAATTAACTTTAAAAAATATTTTTCTTTACCTTTCTCATGTCATGATAGTATAAGAACACAATGCTTCACTTTTTTTCTTTGAGCTAAAACATCAAGAAGTTGGTTTAAAATAATTATTTTTATTTAGAAATGGTCAAACATTATAGAAAAATAATTAATGCACCAACCTTTGGTAACTAAACTAAGAAAACAACAGACACAGTTAAACATCAATGTATTTCACTTAATGTACAATCCATCTGATAAGTTTTAATCCCTTAGGTATGTCTTTCTTAATGTTTAACTTTATTCCTAATCATTCTGAAATTTATCAAAACCAATGCTATTTATACACCTTATTTTGAATTAAAAAAATAAAATTTTAAATGTCTCCCCCAAGTTCATATTGGAATTTTCTTGCATGTATACATACCCTTCATGTTTTCAATCAATTTTGTTACATATGCTACAACTGAGTGATTGTGTGCTCGGTACACTCTGCTAGTACCCTCACACAACTATCACAGGACCCCCAGGACACCGGTAAATACCACTACTACATCTCCTTCACCCTCATATATGATACTAAATGTTTCCCAGGGCTGCTCAAACATCCCTATGTCTTTTAAGAGCCTGAATCCAAGCATGGAGGGAAACGAGACTTGTGTTGGCACTATAAAAGCACTGCAGATAGTGTGTAAAAAGTACACAAGAAAATCAGACTATTAACTTGAGTCAGTATAGAAACCATCAGAGATACAACATACCAGGTAAACCTGATTTTAGATAACCAGATCTATATATTCAAGAAGCATTGTATCCTTTATAATTTAAAAGCTGTATTTCCCTATTGTTCACACAGTTCATTTCATGGTAAGAATGCAATTCAATCTGGTCTGTCCAGGCTTGGAAAAATATGTTTCTGAGAAATAAAGGAGAAAGATTCTGTTATTTCTTTGAGGCATTTCACTCCCAAACATAGCAACGCATTTTCCCCCAGTGGCCAAGATATCTTTGTGGAGTTTGATCCCAGGCACATCTGTTTCAAAGCCCACGGGGAGCTGCCTGCCTGATCATACTGTGCTTTAGGAACAGAGGACTGCCCGCAGCAGCTTGATAGATGCCCCTTCTATTCCACCTACCCTGTCCACACCACACAGTGAACGAACACCAATATTTGGAAATAAGTTATTTTTTAAAAGAAAAATTTAAGGGATGTTAGGAAGTCTGAAGGTTCCTTTTTTTTTTTTTTCCAATTTACACTGGATAATGGAAACTACAGAACAGACATGTTTTGTTGATGCTCCTGGTATCTGCAAGGCACGCTTTACAAAAGATTCAAATGAAAGGGAGGAGAGGGAGGGGAGGGGTGAGTCTACACTGCCGGAGAACATGGTTTTGTTCTGTTTTTAAAAGAGTTCATTTGGCAGCACCAACAACAGAAATGCATGCCAGTTATCCCGCTACTTCTCTGGAAAAGAACCTGGCAACAGGAAGTGGGACTGTGAAGGCACCTGGGCCCATGACAAATGTGAAACCAGCTTCCTTTAGCAGTTTCACAGGCAAGAGGGAGAGTTGTGTGCCCTGTGCCATGTAATTGAACGTAAGCTATACTACAGTTACTTATAGTCCTGGACAGCTTTCCTCAAACAGAAGAACACAGATTTCCCTGATGCTCATGTGAGGCTCTTTTTCCTATTGTGCCTATCATACTTTGTTATAAGGCCACCCCTAAACACTGGCAGCTGGCCATTCTTATGACTGAAATATCCAACACTGAGAAAGCATTATTTAAAATAATGGTAAGAGCTAAAATACCAAAATTTATCAAAATTTTTCCAGAACTTCTGGAATCAGATGCTGCTCAGAAGTTTTTGAACCACATCATTCTTACCACAGCTCAGCAGAGCAGGTGCCACTATTTTTTGTGTCACAGATAATGAAACCAAATCCCAGAAGGTTTAGGTAGGTTTCTCACATCACGGTTCAGAGCTGGATTTGAAGTCAATGCTATTTTGTTGTTGTATCTTTCCAGATCCTCAACTCCTAGACAGTGTAATATCTAGAGCCCCACAAGCTATAGTCTGTCATTCAGTGCATGTGTGCATATAGGAAAATAAACCTACACCTCACCTAATAATGTGAAGGGGATAGTGGGAGGTAATTAGGTTATGTTGCTGAGGGTTTCCCCAATTAAAAAGATGCATCACTGAAAAGAAGATGTTGAAGCTCACTTATTCGTGGGTCTTCTCAGCAGAAGCTCACTGCCTGCCATGTTATCACCAAGAGTGGAGGCCTTCACCTGAAATGGGTCCCTTGCTATTCAATGCGGCAGCTTTCAAAGCCATGAGCTGAATAAACCTCTGCTGTTTTTAAGTTTCCCAGACTGTGGTAGTCTGTTAGCACAATAAAATATATTTAGACACTGTAGATGCCTAGAGCATCAGCAGAGCACAATGTGAGATTCAACAGAATAACTAGGCACAGTGATACTTGTCAGAGAGTGGGGTTCTCTTCCAAGAACCTGCACAGTGGTTCACAACCAACTGAAACTCTAGTTCCAGGGGATCTGAAACTAACCGTGCTCTCCTCTGCACTCATGTCATATACCCTCACCACCCCACCCAGGCACACACATATTCCCATAACTAAAAATAAAAACATAACTAAGTACATGTTCTAATCTGCTTCCATGACCACAAAAAGAGTCAGGTCATCTTACTTACTATGCAAACATGATGATCTCAACTGATTTCAGTTCCCAGATCCCAAGATGGAAACAGAGAAATGACTTCCAAGGGTTGGACTCTGTCCTCCACATGCATATCATAGCGCACAAGGTATACACACACACACACACACACACACACACACACACACACACACACACACACACCATCCCCCCCCACA
>NW_026596073.1:18166926-18211465 GCF_907164565.1 Psammomys obesus
CCCCCCCCCACAGTCTCAGCACCCTCCCATCTTTCTTTTATTAAAAAAAATAGTTATTCACTTTATATCCTAATCACGGTGCCACCCCTTTTCTCCTCCCAGTCCCCCCCCAAAAAAATTTTTCCCCTCTTCTTTTTAGAGAACTGGGAGGTCCCTCATGGGTACCAACCCACTCTGGCACATTAAGTCACTGCAGGAGTAGGCACATTATCTCTCATAGAGGCCAGACAAGCAAGCCCAGTTCAGGGAATGGTAGCCAAAGCCAGGCCTCAGCACCAGAGGGATCTTCTGTTCCATTCATTGGGGGACCCAAATAAAGACCAAGCTGCATATCTGTTAAATACTCCTCTCTGCAGGAGGCCTAAGACCATTCCATGTATGCTCATTGGATGGTGGTTTAGTCACTGTGAGCCCCCAGGGGACTGGTTAGTTGACTCTGTAGGTCTTTTTTTTGTGGAGTCCACCCTTTCAGCTCCCTCGGTCATCCCCCTACTCTTCCATATGACTCCCCAACCTCTGTCTAATGTTTGTCTGTGGGTCTCTGCATTTATTCCCATCAGCTGCTGAGTAAAACCTCTCACAGGAGTTATGTTAGCCTCCTATCTACAAGCATAGCAGAGTAACATTAAGAGTGTCAGGGACTGGTTCTCTCCCTTGGAATGGGTCTCAAGTAGGACTGGTCTTTACATGGCCATTTTCTCTCTCTTCGCTCCATCTTTGTCCCTGCAAATCTTGAAGGCAGGGAAAATTTCAGATCATAGGTTTTGTGGGTGTGTTGGTATCCTCATCCCACCACTGCAACTCCTGCCTGGCTACAGGAGGCGTCCACTTCAAGGTCCATATCCCAGTTGCTAGGAGTCTCAGCTAGGATGACCACCATAGACTTTCTGGGACCTCCTCGATGCCAAGTATCTGGTAAGTCCCAGAGATGCACCCTACCTCCAATTTCCGTTCTCTTACCAGCCCTTCTCTCCTTTAATTTCCTTACTCCTAATCCCCACACTGTTGCCTTCCCAGCCACTCTCCTACCCAGATCACTTCATCTACCGCCAAAGCCTGTTTTATTTTCCCAGCTGAGTGAGATTCAAGCATGCTCCCTCGGGCCCTCCTTGAACTTAGCTTCTTAGGGTCTGTGGACTGTAGCATGTTTATCCTATACTGTTATGGCTGGCATCCACCTATGAGTACATATCATGCATGTCTCTCTGGGTGTGGGTTACCTCACTGAAGATGATTTCTTTCAAGTTCCATCCATTTGCCCACAAATTGCATGATGACTTTGTTTTTAATAGCTTTGTAGTATTCCATTGTGTAAATGTACCATATTTTCTTTATCCATTCCTCAGTTGAGGGACATCCAGAAGGTTTTCATTTTCTGGCTATTAGTAATAAAGCCACTATGAACATAGTTGTGCAAATGTCCTTGTGCTTTGGTGGAGCATTGTTTGGGTATATGCCCAGGAGTGGTATAGCTGGGTCTTGAGGTATATCTATTCACAATTTTCTGAGAAACCTCCAGATTGATTTCCAAAGTGGTTATACGGGTTTCACTCCCACTAGAAATGGAGATGTGCTACACAACCTCACCAGCATATGTTGTCACTTGAGTTTTTTATCTTAGCCATTCTGATTAGTGTAGGGTGGAATCTCAAGGTCAATTTGAGTTGCAATTCCCTGATGAATAAAGGACTTTGAACATTTCATAAAGTGCTTCTTGGCCATTAGAGATTCCTCTGTTGATAATTCTCTGCTTACCTTTTTATCGTCAGTTTTAAACTACATTATTTGGCTTGTTGGTGTCTAATTTTTTGAGTTCTTTATATATTTTAGATATTAGTCCGTTGTCACATGTAGAGTTGGTGAGGATCTTTTCCCATTCTATAGGCTGCCATTTTGTTCTATTTATAGTATCCTTTGCCTTGCAGAAGTTTTTCATATTTTTTCTCTTTTTAAATTATTATTATTTATTACAATTTATTCATTATTTGTCCCAGCAATGGTTCACTCCCTTATCTTCTCCTAGTCCCACCCTCCATCTCTCTTCTCCCCTTTTGCCTTTCCCATTGTCTATTGATAGGGAGGACCTCCTCCCCTTCTATCTCACCCTAGCCTATCAGGTCTCATCAAAGCTGGCTTCATCATCTTCCTCTATGGCCTGGCAAGGCTGCACCTCCAGGGGGAGTTGATCAAAGAACCAGCCACTGAGTTCATGTCAGAGACAGCTCCTGTACCTCTTACTAGGGAATCCACTTGGAGACTGAATCTATGGGCTACATCTGATGAGGGGTTTTAGGTCCTCTCCAGGCATGATCCTTGGTTGGGGTATCAGTCTCTGCAGGGGCCCCAGGTCCTAGTTTTTTGTTTGTTTGTTTGTTTGTTTGTTTTGTTTTGTTTTGTTGTTTTGTTTTGTTGGTTCTGTTGGTTTCCTTATGGAACTCCTGTCCCCTCCAGGTCTTTCTATCTCCCCTTTCTTTCATAATATTTCATGCATTCTGCCTAAAGTTTGCCCATGAATCTCAGCCTCTGCCTCAATTCCTTGATCAGTAGATAAACATACTAAAATATATATACTCCTAAAGAAGCTAAACAACAAGGAAGACCCTAGGAAAGATGCTCAATCCTCTTCAGAAGCACAAACAAGATAGATAACAGAAGCAGGAGAAGACAGGAAACAGGACAGAAGCCTACCACAAATGGCCTCTGAAAGACTCCACTGATAGAAGTTTTTCAGTTTTATGAGGTTCCATTTATTAATTGTTGATCTTAGTGCCTGAGCTACTGGTGCTCTATTTAGGAAGTTGTCTCCTGTGTAATGAGTTCAAGACTCTTCCCCAATTTTTCTTTTAGCAGGTTTGGTGTGTCTGGTTTTATGTTATGGTTTTTGATACACTTGGACTTCAGTTTTGCGTATGGTGATAAATATGGATCTATTTGCATTCTTCTACATGTAGGAACCCAGTTAGACAAGCATCATTTGTTGAAGATGCTTTCTTTTATCCATTGTATTCTTTTGGTTTCTTTGTCAAAAACCACGTCTGTGGGTATGTGGATATATTTCTGGGTCTTTAATTTGATTCCATTGATTACCCTGTCTTTTTTATGCCAATACCATGCAGACCAGATTCCTGGCTCCAAGGACCCTAAAATATTTTCAACAAAATTATGGAAGAAAAAAAATCCAATCTAAAGAAAGACATGCTTATAAACATACAAGAAGCTCACTGAACTCTAAAAAGACTGGACCAGAAAATAAAATCCTCTCACCATATAATAATCAAAACACTAAATTACAGAACAACTCCAAGAGGAAAAAGTCAAGTAACATGTAAAGGCAGACCTATTAGAAATACACTTGACTTCTCAACAGAGATTCTAAAAGCCTGCAATGCCTGGGCAGAAGTCTTGCAGACCCTAAGAGACCACAGTTGTCTACTACATTAAATCACCATAGATGGAGAAAACAAGATATCGCATGATAAAACCAAATTTAAACAATATCTAAGCACAAATCCTACAGAAGATGCTATAAGGAAAACCCCAATCGAGGTAAATTAACTACACCTAATAAAACAGGAGATAGAAATAACTTCACTCCAGCAAAACCAAAAGAAGGGAAGCACAGCAACATGTGTGAGTGAGCACACACATGCACACACACACACACACACACACACACACACACACACACACACTATCACCACCAACATCAGTTAGTACCAACCATTGGTCATTAATATCTCTCAACATCAATGGACTCAGGACTCAATTCCCCAATAGAAAGACATATGTAAATAGTAGCCATCATTCTGCTACATACAAGAAACACACCTCAGCAACAAAGATAGACATTACTTCAGAGTAAAAGGCAGAAAAAGGGTTTCCAAGCAAATGGACATAAGAAGCAAGCTAGAGTAGCCATTCTATTATCTAATAAAATAGAATTTCAACCATAATTAATCAAAAGAGATGGGGGAAAACACTTCATACTCATCAAAGGAAAAATTTACCAAGATGACAGTTCAATTCTGAATATCTATGCCTCCAATACAAGGGCACCCACATTTGTAAAAAATATTACTAAATCTTAAATCACACATTGAACCCTTCACATTAATAGGGGGAATGTTCAAAACCCCACTTTCACAATGGGCTGGTCATAGAGACAGAAACTTAAAAGAAAAATAATAAAACTAACAGATGTTATTAATCAAATAGACCTAACAGATATCTTCAGAACTTTTCACCCAAACACAGAAGAGCATAAATTTTTCTTAGCACTTCATGGAACCTTGTCCAAAATTGACTGTGTCATCAGTCATAAAACAACTCATAGTCAATACACGAAAATTGAAATAACCCCTTATATATTATATGATCGCCATAGATTAAAGCTGGTCTTCAACAACAACACAAACAACAGAAAGTCTACAATAGCATAGGAGCTGAAAAACTCTCTACCCAATGATTACTAGGTCAGAGAAGAAATAATGAAAGAAATTAAAGACCTCTTAACCAGTCTTCCTAATTCAATGTAAATGAAACCACAAAATAATCAAACCTATAGGACACAATGAAAGCAGTGCTAAGAAGGAATATTCAAAACACTAAGTGACTGGAAATATTCCAATTCATGGTTGAAGTCAATAAATTAGAAACAAAGAGAACAATACAGAAAATGAATGAAACCAAGAGCTGGTTCTTTGAGAAAATCAAAAAGATATAGAAACCTTTAGTCTAACTACAAGACAGAGAGTATGAAAATTAAGAAAATCAGAAATGAAAAGGGTAACATTGCAATAGACATTAAGAAAATCTGAAGGATCACTAGGTCTTACTTCAAAAGCCTATACTCCACAAAATTGGAAAATCTTAATGGAATGGATGATTTTCTTGATAGATTCCACTTAGCAAAGTTAAATCAAGATCGGGTAAGGAATTTAAATAGTCTTTTACTCCCTAAGGGAACAGAAGCTGTCATTAAAAGTTTCCTAAACCCCTCTCTCTTTCTTTGAAGCTATCATCACACTGACCAGAAAATGGTTTGAAATAGAACAAAATATACATATAGAATTAAGAGTATTTTAAAGCTGTAAAATGAGTTACCGCATACTACAGGACAAAAGCTTTCCTCCATCATTAAAAATGCTGATGTTCATGATTGATATCCTGGGATTTCTGACTTTAGGCAAGATTTAATATCAAAAGATTAAATCACAAAGCATCTTCTTCCAACTTTTACAGGGAATAGAAACAAATTGCATTTATTCCATATATAAGTTTGCCTTCATCCTGAAATAGATTTTGTCATATTTAAAAGTTCAAGGGAATACTATATGTAAATTTCATATAGGAAATATACACATAAATTTTATAATTATATATATTTATCACAAAATACTATAATAACAAATGATTTTATGAGACTATATTACATATACATATTCATACACGTGGTTTTTATTAACATTTCTACATAACGTATGTTTCCATATTACCCTGTAAGACTGTATTTATATTTTCTGACTTTCTCTAATATATTTCCCTTGATTATCTGACAAGCAGTTTTGGGCTGTCAGTAACTGCCTGCACTGAAGTACTCAGATTCTGATTTTTGCTACTTTATGGCAGAAAACCCTCAAATTGGCAGTAACCCTGCTACAGATAACAGATTGTAGGACAGCCATCCATGTCCAGGAGGCTGGAGGTACGTTCACGTCCTCATTATTTTAAAACTTGGTATGAGGTCATTAGAAGAAGAGCAGATATGTGTTTAGCACATACTCACCAGACTTTCCGGCAAAGAAATCATGTTGTGTCAGACACAATCATCATGTGATCTCTGTACAGTTAAAATTCAGTTCTGAGACTCTCTGCACTTCTCATCTGAGTCGTCATCACAGACTCATCAATTTTACATCCAACCCCTTTATATTACAGTCAGAACTGTAGGCATTGATCAAAAACTACTTTTTCTGAGCCTATATGGAACAGACTTTTCTATTATTTTCCTTGAACGACAGAAAAAATTATATCTCATACTTAGCTCAAATACCTGTGATAAAACAAAGTTCATTTAAGAAAGTAATGATTAAATTTAAAGACATCTTAGGAAAAACAATTAAATACTCATGTAACCTACACAAATACCTTAACAGATACTTCTGATAAAATACCAGAGAAGTCTTTGATCCACTTGGACTTCAGTTTTGTGCAGGGTGATAAGTATGGATCTATTTTCATTTTTCTACATGTAGACATCCTGTTAGACCAACACCATTTGTTGAAGATGCTATCTTTTCTCCATTGTATGGTTTTGGCATCGTTGTCAAAGATCAGGTGTCCTTAAATGTGTGGGTATATTTCTGGGTCCTCTGTTCGGTTCCATTGATCCACCATTCTGTTTCTATGCCAGTACCATGCAGTTTTTATAACTGTTGCTCTATAGTACAGCTTAAGATCAGGGATGGAAATACCTCCAGAAGATCTTTTATTGTAGAGGATTGTTTTAGAAATTCTGGGTTTCTTGTTATTCCAAATGAAGTTGAGAATTTTTCTTTCCAAGTCTGTAGAGGATTGTGTTGGTAATTTGATGGGAATTACATTGAATCAGTAGATTGCTTTTGATAAAATGGCCATTTTTACTATGTTAATCCTACCAAGCCATGAGCATGGGAGAACTTTCCATCTTCTGATATCTTCTTCTAATTCTTTCTTCAGAGACTTGAAATTATTTTCATACAAGTCTTGCTTGCTTAGGGTTACAACAAGGTACTTTATGTCATTTGTGGCCAAGTGGATCAAAGACCTCAACATAAAACCAGACACATTAAATTGGCTAGAAAAAAAGTGGGGAGTACCCTTGAACTCATTGGCACAGGAGACAACTTCCTGAACAGAACACCAACAGCACAGGCTCTAAGAGCAACAATCAATAAATGGGACCTCATGAAACTGAAAAGCTTCTGTAAAGCAAAGGACACCGTCATCAAAACAAAACGACTGCCTACATATCGGGAATCTTCACCAACCCTTTATCTGACAGAGGGCTAATATCCAGTATATATAAAGAACTAAAGAAGCAGAAAAGCAACAAACCAAGTAATCCAATTAAAAAATGGGGAACAGAGCTAAACAGAGAATTCTTGACAGAGGAATATCGAATGGCAGAGAAACACTTAAAGAAATGTTCAACATCATTAGCCATTAGGGAAATGCAAATCAAAACGACCCTGAGATTTCACCTTACACCCATCAGATTGGCAAGGTGAAAAACTCAAGTGACAACACATGCTGGAGAGGTTGTAGAGAAAGGGGAACCCTCCTCCACTGCTGGTGGGAATGTAAACTTGTACAACCACTCTGGAAATCAATCTGGCACTTTCTCAGACAACTAGGAATAGCGCTTCCTCAAGATCCAGCCATACTACTCCTAGGCATATATCCAAAACGGGCTCAAGTACACAATAAGGACATTTGCTCAACTGTGTTTGTAGCAGCTTTATTTATAATAGCCAGAAGCTGGAAACAGCCCAGATGCCCCTCAACTGAGGAATGGATGCAGAAATTGTGGTACATCTACATAATGGAGTATCACTCTGCAATGAAAAATAAGGAAATCATGAAATTTGCAGGTAAATGGTGGGACCTGGAAAGGATCATCTTGAGTGAGCTGTCCCAGAAGCAGAAAGTCACCACACGGTATATACTCACTCATATAGATATATAACATAGGATAAACCTACTAAAACCTGTACATCTAAAGAAACTAATCAAGAGAGAGGACCATGACTAAAATGCTCAATCCACATCCTGAAAGGCAAAGAGGATGGACATCAGAAGAGGAAGAAAACAGGAAACAACCTAGGAACCTGCCACAGAGGGCCTCTGAAAGGCTCTACCCTGCAGACTATCAAAGTAGATGCTGAGACTTATGGCCAACTGTTGGGCAGTGTGTATGGATTCTTATGTAAGAAGTGGGAAATAGTAAGATCTGGAGAGGACAGGAATGCCACAAGGACAGCAACAGAACCAGAAAATTTGAACACAGGGGTCTTCCCAGAGACTCATATTCCAACCAAGTACCAGGTATTGAGATAACCTAGAACCCCTGCACAGATGTAGTCCATGGCAGCTTAGTGTCCAAGTGGGTTACAGAGTAATGGGAAGAGGGACTTCCTCTGACATAATATGATTGACCTGTTCTTTTTTCACCTCCCCCTGATCTCCTCTCACCTGAGGGGAGAGCAGCCTTACCAGGCCACAGAAGATGACAATGCAGCCATTCCTGATGTGATCTGATAGACTAAGATCAGAAGGAAGGAGAGAAGGACTTCTCCTATCAGTGGACTTGGGGAGGGGCATGCATGAAAAAGGGAGAGGGAGGGAGGGACCGGGAGGGGAGGAGGGAGGGCCTTATGGGGGGATACAAAGTAAATAAACTGTAATTAATAAAAATAAATAAATTTAAAAAATACCAGAGAAACTGTGTAACAAAATCTCAGCTACTAAAACTCCCATTCATGCCAACAGGAGCCAGCATGTATGGGGGAAGCATCCAGGAACTGAAAAGAAGTTCCAGTCCTTGCTATCGGGTGACTAAGCTGCTCTTTCTGTAGAAGGATCTTGATGGGATGCTTAACATGTCTTCCCAAAGGCCTGTGTATACTACTTATATTTGGGAAAGTCAATAGTATAAAGAGAAAGAGATAAAGACAGAAAATTTTGTATAGATATCCCTTCCACCTGCAGTTTCAAAAATCCCAGAATACTTCAGATGTACTGACAGTCTCCAGGGAAGTTATTTGTGAGCAAAGAATTTTGAAATCACTGACGAATTCCAGAAGAATTTCTTAGAAAGACAATTTTAAAAAATATTTTAGTACAGGAAATACATGGAGTATTTGACTTTAATAGGCATGTGGTATCCAAATGGGCTGTTATCTGACAATAGACTGTTTACAGAAAAATATGTGTGAAACCAGAGAATAGTGATAGTACTCAGGGTGAGCTAGCATAGTGGCAGTGAAACCATCAGAGCTATGGATGTTTTTTAAGGAAAGTAGTAGGGGAAAGTTACTCTGTATGGGTGATACAGCTTCCATATTTCTGTAGTGTCCTTTGCACTGGTGCTGGTTGGTTCTTGAGTGCTAGTAGGGAATGCTGAAAATGTGGAGGAAGGAGGCTCTTCAGTTAAAGACTGTCCTGGGCTACTTCTTTTCTTCGGTTCTAGAAACTTCACATAGCTGAAAAGAAGTTCAGTTGAGCAATGATGTTTAATATTTAGGAATTTATTATGAAAATCAAATACTTCCTTCCTTTCAAAACTACAGGTATGACAAGTGTATTATTTCTCCTGTGTTCAGGAAACTTTCCCCTGTCAGATATAGCCATCTACCTTCTGACATTGAAGTATAGTGGACAAAATATATTTGCATGCCATCATATTGGAAATAATCCGGTTGATTCATAGGTATCTATGGAGCATTCAAAAGTGTACGAATTGGCTTTGAGTTAATATTTCCTGGTTCACTGGAAAGAAAAACATCAAGTCACATGCTTTTCTATTTTTACTGTCAATCGTTATTTTGTTTGGTCAATAAAAGATTAAATATCTTCATTATATGTTACTAATAACTAACTTCAGCATGATATTAGCAATAATATTAACAAACAACATTTTAGAACTCTTCCTTTGTATCATGCAATATTCTAAATAATTTACATGAGTTAATTCATTTAAACCATACAAAAGTATTATTATATTTTGCAGATGAGAAAACTGAGACATTACTCAATTAATTGACTATTTTAAGACCACTTAGTTAGTATATGGTCATTTTGAGGTATGACAGAAAGCGTTTTGGCTACAGAACGGAGACTCCAATAACAACACCAATTAGCAAATTATTCCTCATTTTTTAATATTATGAATCAAGAATACAAGTGCCTACTGACACAGCATCCGCTGAACCAAAGATATAATTCTAAGGAATGACCAAGAGCTTGCTTCCCCAATCACAAATGTTTAGAATAAAGATCTGTGCAAATCACCTCAGCAAATATATAATTTTCATACTTGTCAGTACTAATTTTCATGTATATAAATTCTAGTTTTCAGTCTCCAAAACAGGAGAAATTTATGAAGTAAAATTATCCCCTTTGATGCTGATAAATTCAGACTGTTTTTACTTCAATTTCTTCAAAAGGAATAGCATTGTGAGTCAATAATTTGGAAGAGTAAATAAACAAAAAATAAAAATAAAAGAGAAGAGAATTCAGTGCCTGAGGATCAGTTTAGAGGGCTGTCAGTTATGATCTTTGAAAAAGGCTCAGGGAAATGCTATTACAAATTAACAAAGCTAACATTCAAATGGCTATCAGAGATCAGCCACTGTCCTTCTCCACTCTGATGTAGGACACTTCTACTATCAAGTCCATGTTCATTCTGCACCAGCTAAATGGGAGGCCTTTGTGAAGTTTGTGGAGTTATAGGAATGCTGCTCATGAAAGGAGATAGGTGTTGACTATAATTTTAGGATAAAGTGCTTCATGAGACACCATGAAAAGGCTTCCATAGGATACTCGTTCATAAGAAGAATTAGGACCTGCATCCTTGAGAAACGGCCTTCTGTGAGGAAGGGGCTAACCTAGGCTCTGCATCAAGAAGAAAAAACCAGGAGTAACCTGGCTAAAAAAGCAAGTGTCCCTACATCATACAAACACTTTTAATTAGATTATGATTATTTAACTTTTAAAAATTATTTTATTGCTTATTTAACACATATGTCTTGAAAATATGAAGGAAAGTCATGGTTTGGGAGCAATAGCTATCCATCCCTACCACCTCTACCAGCATAGTCCACGGGTCACCGGAGCTGTGGGGTGGCAAACAAAAGGGGTGGAGGTATTGTCATTGTGACTTTATTACATCAAGAGCTCCATCATTTATCCAAGTCAGAAACAAAACAGGACTGACTTAGTAGCTTCTAACAATGCTAACTCAACCTGTGTCAAGTCCAAGATGCAGGAATGCAGAAATGCCAATGATTTTCTATGTGAAGCTTTCTCATATAGCTAACGCTTTCTGAGTACACTTCCAGTGTCTATACAAGCAAAGGCTGCTGGCACATTGCATGCGTAGCTAAGAAGCAGAGAGTGAGGTGAATGCTGGTACCTGTCTCATATTCTTTTAATTCAGTCCAGGACTCTAACCTGGTGCTGGGGACCACCCGGTTAGAATAGTCTTCCCATTTCAATTTCCCTGATCAAGATAATATCTGCATTAGAATATCCTTCTGAGGACAGGGCTACAGCTGGGACACAAAGTGAATAGATTATAATTAATAATAATAATAGCAATAACAATAATAAAGAAAAAAAGACAATCTCCTAGGCATTCCTAGCATCTAATATAATCTAGAAGCCTATTACTGTTGTGCCCAGAGGCTTGTCACTTTGATGGTTCTATACCCTGTCAAATTGATGGTCAATAACCATCACATAGTTTACTCATGCTGCTCTTTTCATATACATTGTTCATAATTATTTCCTTTTTTTTTTTTGTACTTTCAGTGTGAGCTGCCAAAAGTTATGCTACTGTTATTTCAATGTAGTTCGGGTGACACTTTGTTTTTCTAGAAATAATATGCTATAATATAATTCTACATTTTTTGTTAAATAACAACATGGTTCCATCATAGAAGCAGTAGAGAAGGATGATGTGCGAGTGGTAAAGAAAAAAAATATTCTTCTTTTGAACTAACTGTTTCTACATACAGAGTCTTCTGATTTAAATAATGGTCAAAATATATGACCTGGAAGGTGTGCTGTTATACTTTGACTGCATTTAGGTGTTTTTTCTGACTTTAAATGCAATAAATGTTGTTGTAGACTGCTTCCTGCAGAGTGAGATTTGACATTTTAGAAATAGTGAAAGAAACACACAGGCTTCATATCCTTTGATGTGCTATTATATTCATGACAAGTTTCCCCTAGCAACTTTCTGGGAGGCAGATGCTATTGTTCAGTTGAATCTAAAGTATAAGCATATAAATAAGGAGCTGCAGACACAGGGTGCACTGCCCTGCTCAGGCATTCTGAAGGTAACTCTTTTCCTTTTCACAAGTTGCTTAGAAACAGACAGGACGGATCCAGCCCTGTGTTTCTTTAAATATATCTGTATTGTCCACAGAACAGTTAAAGAACTTGAAAGTCTTACTGTAGTCTACCAACTAGCCCATGTGATGGGATCCTGCAATTTCATCTCATCTTAGAAATGAAGCAATGTGAATAGTCCCTGTAGTCAAGTGTTTGGGTAAGTTCTATAGAGATATGAGTAGAACATATGTCATGCAAGCATGAGGACCCCATTTCACATTTTTAGACCCCAAGGAAAAGCATCAGTAATAGCTCACACATGTAATCTTAGCTCTCTTTCAACAAAACTAGGAGTAGACACAGGGAGATTCCAAAAGCTCCTGTGTTGGCTAGCAAGGATTTTGTAGCACAGTGGCAAACAACAGGGAGACATTGCCTTATACAAGGTGGAAAACAAGGATGGGCAACCAAGGTTGCCCTTTGAACTCCACACATGTCCCTGCCATAGTACATATAGAGGTGAACATATACACAGGTGTACACACGCTAGTTCTGGATTAGATGCAAAATGTGAAGCAATTATTATGCTCACCTGAGAGGACACATGGGTTACTACAGAGAGCAATCAACCAGGACACTGGCTGGAGATTCTACTTTTGCTGGGATCTAAAGGCTGACACATAGAGAGGGTGTAGGATTTAAAACATTCTAATAAAAGGAAGAGACAAAATGCAAATGCTGACTCAACCTCTGTAGAAGTCAACTTTGGTCTACGGAGAAGTCCTTTACAGAAGAAAGCAGGGAGGCAGAAGATCACTGTATCCTAACACTCTCCTTGTCCGCCATCTCAAGCAATGGAGAGTGTGTTTCATCTAAGCTGAAGTGACTTGACAACTCAGAAAAAACACTGGAATGTGATGTCATGGGATTACTAACAGATATACCAACTTTGATCATTCTATTCAAGATTCTAAAGTAAACCTACAAACAAACAAAACCAGAACTGACTGTGCTCATGCTTTTATTTTCTGAAAATCAATATCCCATGCCTCTATGTTACCATCATGAGCAACATTTTTAATTTGTAAGTATATCTTGTTGAAAATAAAATGGCCTTTGACTTTTGTACTTAATTCTTGATCTCATTAAGATCTTACTTTCTCCTGTTGATCACAATATTCCAAGACAGTTTTAGCTCATGGCTGGTTATTGATGAGGGATGAGATAACGGAGAGGCTTTGATGATGGTATAAGTTATCTAAAGTGCTAATGAGTACGACTCCTTTCTAGAACCTGAGGGAATGATAGCCATCTACCAGAGTTTTGACAAACCTGATTCCTTATGCTGCTCTTATTGTAGGCATCCTGAACACTCCTGGAAGTCTACTGTCTGTGAGAAAGTTCTTCCTGGTGACAACCTTCCTTTCAGACTCATTAAGTCACCAGACCCTCACCCTCCATTGCCCATCAGCCTGCTTGCCTGCTGTAGAGACACGACGAACCACCTCTGTTCTCGTGGTCTAACTGCAACCCATTCTAGTTGTTCCTCTGTTGCTCGCTAGGAACCATACCTCCTTCCAATCCCTCTCCTCTCCTTGGGACTCTATCAAGACTGACTACATTCCCGCCAGCTCCCTATCTGTGGCATTCTTGTTATCCTAATCAACCCTGATACCCAGGACCAGTCAACACGTCTAGTGAAAACTTGTTCCAAGCTCCTTGACCAAGCTTGTGGAGGTATCAGACTGTATAGCCAGGTATTTCATTGGAACTATGAAAGTCTGATAGCATTTCACCTGACAAAAACATGTAAAAGTATAATAAACAGTGAAAGCTATAATAGAGTGAGGACTATGAAAGGCTTGGTAAGTTACAATAAAGACTCTGGATCCTGTGTTGGATATTAGAATTCATTAATGAAGCTACTGGACTGTTAGCATCAGAAAAATCCACATAACTTTTCAAAGAGGTAAGCTCATAAGCTTGACTGCACAGCACAGATGAGAGGCTACGGTGTTCTGCATAAGTACCCTGACATCCACCGTGTTATAATAAAGAGCTGGGTTGGGGCTCCAGTTTTGATGACAAAATGCTCCTGTACTACCCAGAAGGGCCTGCCTTCCACTCTTAGTACAATGTGAGTCAACATACATATGGTTTCAGCACTTGGGGGGCAGAAGGAGGAAGATCAGAAGTTCAAGGTAATCTTTGGCATCAGGAGAGTTTAAAGACAATGTAGTTTACATGAAGCACAGACTCAGCAAAGTAAAATAATAAAATAAAGCATCACTAATGGCAAGTGGCTGTGGGTGAAGGATCAGACTTTGAGAATATTTGTGTGTTTCACACCCACTAAGTCAGGTCTTCTGGGAATTAGTTCTCTCCCTCTGCCACATGATTCCAGGGAATAGGACTCTAGTTGTCCGTTTTTGAGGCAAATACTGAGCCATTTGACAGCTTAAAAGTGTTTTCAAGTGAATTAATATATACAGATTTTCTAAATTCTAAAAATATACATCTTCTATTATCTAACTTTACCTTTAAAATATAGATATAAATTTGGTGTGATATTTATTTATGGGGAAGTACATAAATAAAGAAAACAAGTCATGAGACAGTTTCTTGAGGAACTAAACCTTATCAAATCACTATGGTAATTTGAAAATAAACAAAATACTGTCCAGTAAGAGATTTGTAGCTTCTTCCGTTAAAAGTTTCATCTAGTGGAAAACAGCGGCTAATGTGGATTTTTTATTAATGTATTTTACCTTTGCATTAATGTATCATAAGTGTCTAACTATTTCTGAGGGTAGCAAGGAACCCAGGGCTTCTCAGTTCACCTTAGTCAGAAGCTTGGGGACACTTCTTTTTTTTTTTTAATTTTATTTTTCTTATTAGTTACATTTTGTTAACTCTGTGTCCCAGCTGTATCCCACTCCCTTATTCCCTCCCCAACCCCAGACTCCCTTCCTGGTCTCCTCCCTACCCCTTTCCAAGTCCACTGATAGGGGAGGACCTCCTCCCCTTTCATTTGACCCTGTTTTCTCAGGTATCTTCAGGGCTGGCTGCAAAGTCCTCCTCTGTGGCCTAACAGGACTGCTCCTCCCCTGGGGGAGTGGGGAGGTCAAAGAGCCTGCCCTTGAGATCCTGTTAGAAATAGTCCTTGTTCCCCTTACTTTGGAAAACTACTTGGTTACTGAGCTAACACGGGCCACATCTGAGCAGAAGTTCTAGGGGACACTTCTAAATGTTGTACTCTACCAACTTAACTCACCGACTTAGGAAGGTTAAGAGATAACTGGGCTTCAACTGAGATCTGTATTATGATATTCCTGGGACAAATGACTTTATTATGAATGAAAATTAATTGCTTGACAATATACTCTTATGAATATAGAATGTAAGCACATATTTATAAGTACCAAAACTAATTTTCAGAAGATCAAATATTTTGCATAAAATTTATAGATGAACAAACGATGAAAGAAGTCTTGCCACTGTCTGATCTTATCACCTCAATTTGCAGAAAAGGAAATAGAGGTTGCAAATTGAAATGACTTTCTAAGCATCACTGAACTTTTCAGAGATATGCCAGACGTGGATTTAAAAAGCATAAGACTCTTAATGCATTGTTTCTACACATGATAAAATGGTACCAGGAGAATCTAAATTTATCAATTATACATGTTCTTGTTCATATTTATGTACACATGATAAAAATAGTTTAGTAAACCCACCAAAAATTGCACAAATAGTACACTATGATATTGCAATTTCATTTTTCTTTGTATGTGTAAGTGTGTCTCTGTGTGTATGTGTGTATCTGTGTTTATGCATGTGTCTTTGTCTGTGTGTGTACAGGTATGTGCATGTGTGTGGATGTAGGCCATCCAACCCTTGGATACTACCCACCTTCTGTGAGACAGACTATCCCACTAGAACTCACTAATTATGCTAGGCTAAGCTGATGGCCAGCAAGCCCTCGGGATCTTCTCGTTTCTGCCTCCTCAAACACCGGGTTAGAAGCACATGATGTCAAGTTTTGATTTTGACACTGGTTCTATAGATGAAATTCAGGTACTTCTATAAGTTATTTATGGACTGAACCATGTCCCCAAACTGCATTAAAAATTTAACGCAACAAAAATAATCCCTACTGTTAATTGCCGTCATCCTTCTGTAAAGGAGTAGTGAAACAATCCTTTTAAGATAGCCCAGGGCCTCATCTAGGTAGATTCTGGTGTCCACATAAACTGTCTTCTCTCTCACTATTTGTCCTACACCACATTACGCAGAAATCCTTTTTACCACCAGCAACTGATAACATAATTTTTGAGATCGTGTATAAAATCTTACATCATAATTGTAAATAATTTTTGTAGTGTGATGAGTTCTTTTACACACATGCTTATTGGTCATAAATCTGGAAATGTTATATTTCTTGATTTATTCTTTATAATCCTTAATATTTCAAAGATGTGCTTCCTCATCAAACCCACTGCTTGTGATTTTGCTCCTATTATATTGCCTTTCATTGGCTGTTATTCTCTTTTCAGTCTCTTTCTTTATATTTAGGTTTTTAATATTTTGCAAAATGCAAAAGTACCACATAACTGCATTTATAAAAATTCAAAATTCTAGTCAGTTTTTCAAAACCATTATTTACTGTTATTGAAATCACACATTTGTTTTCATTATCCTATTTTATTGTCTTCTCTCTTGATTAATTATCTCCTTTGAATGGCAGATTTTTCATTTTTTCCTTACTTTTTCTTTCTCTTTAAATATAAGAATTAGATTTTTCAGGTGTTGATGAGATTTCTCAGCAGTTAAGAACAGTGGCTTTTCTTCCCGACAATGCAGGTTTGATTCCCAACAGCCTCATGAAAGCTCATGACCTTCTGTAACTCCAGTTCTACCTATCCAATGGCCTCTTCTGCTTTCCTCCAACACCAGGCATACATATAGACAAATAAGCAGGCAAAACACCCATACACATAAAATAAAATTGATTTTATTATTCTTTTGATTAATAAATTTGGGGAAAGCACTGCTTACTAATTGATTAATCAATATCCATATCCATTCCCTAAGCTATGTATTTCAACAAGCTCATCAGAATGCATTAAAGCCTTCTTCCTTTCCCTTCATTCTCTAGGATGTTTATCTCAACTCCATCCTTCTTGTTAGTAGGATTTGAAGTCAATTATCACTTAGAGCTCGCAGCTTTTATTTGTCTGCACTAGGTTTCTCCATGCCTTCCTTCAGAATGTGATTCCCTCCTTAGTGAGTATGTTGTATAGTTTTGTGTCAATTTGACAAAATCTAAAGTTATCTGAAAGGAGAGAACCTCAATGGAGAAGATAACCTCTATAAGATTCAGCTGGAAGTCATTTTCTTTCTATATATTTTCCTCTATTTATTAATTTAATCACTTTATTTATTATAAATATTTATTGTATTATATATGATAAATTATAAATATATATATATATCATACATATAATTTATTTAATCACTGGGCTTGATCCCAGCCCCCCTTCATCTACCCCCCCAATGTGGAAAACAAGGTATTAGAAGACATTTTCTTAAGTAGTGACTGATGTGGGAGGGCCTAGCCCATTGTGGGTGGTGCTTTCCCTGGACTCTTGGTCCTGGGTTCTGTAAGAACGCAGGCTGCGGAAGCCATGTGGAGTGATCCAGTAAGCAGCATCCCTCATGGCCTGTGCAACAGCTCCTGCCTCCGGATTTCTTCCCTGTTTGAGTTTCTGTCCGGACTTCCTTCAATGACAATGTGGAAGGGTAAGCCAAATAAACAAACTGTTTCTTCCTCAACTTGTTTTGATCCTGGTGTTTTGTCATAACTCTAAGATAGTGAAGTATCTTTATTTCAGTTAATTTTCTAAGTATGAACTTGCATTAACCTTTCTTTAAAACTATTTTCTACTCTTACCTATTTGTGAGTGTGTGTGTGTGTGTGTGTGTGTGTGTGTGTGTGTGTGTGTGCGCGTGCGCGCGCCCCCAATCTATGTTTGTACACCAGATATATTCAGGTACTGGCAGGGACCAGAAGAGGGCATCTGATGCCCTGGAACTGCAGTTAGAGGCAGTTTTGAATCCACAGGTGCACATGCTGTGAACCCTCCCCAGGCTCTCTCTAACAGCAGCAAGCATTCTTAAGTGTTGAGCCATTTCTGTAGCTCCTCTTTCTCTCGGTTTACATAGTTTAGATGAACACAACACTCTAAGCTGAGAGTACTGTTTCTTTAATATTTTGAATTTACTCCTTTCTATTTTGCTCCAATTTGCTGCTAGTAAGAAAACTTTGGCTATAGCTTAGTCGACATTTTACTTCTCTTCTAAGGACAGTTTTACTCATACTGTTTAGAAGTAGATTTGGTGTTCTTTATTTCTTTCTTTTTAAAGTGATTATTATTTATTACAATTTATTCACTTTGTATACCAGCTGTAGCTCCCTTCCTCATCTCCTCAGGGTCACAACCTCCTCTCATAGTCCACTGGCTCTGTTGGTCTCCTTGTGGAGGAGCTCCTGTCCCCTCAAGGTCTTTCTGTTGTTCCCTTCTTCTATAAGATTCTCTGCACTTTGCCCAAAGTTTGACTCTGAGTCTCAGCATCTGCTTTAATACCCTGCTGGGTAGAGTCTTTCAGAGGCCTTCTGTGGTAAGCTCCTGTCCTGTTCCCTGTCTTCTCCTACTTTCAATATCTATCCTATTCACCCTTCTGAGTGATGTTTCAGCCTCTTCCCTAGAGTCCTCCTTGTTGTTTAGCTTTTTTAGGACTATAGATTTTAGTGTGTTTTTCCTATATTGTATGGTGAATATTTACTTATAAGTGAGTGTATACCATGTGTGTCTTTCTGCTTTTGGGTTACCTCACTCAGAATGATCTTTTCTAGTTCTTACATTTTCCATCCAGATTAATGACACAAATATAACACTGTTGATTTCATTAAATCAACACTGAATAAAGGAAATGGTTTAATTTAAACTTTTCAGTTTTTTCATTTTTGGTGTTTTGTTGGAGTTCTCAGACTGATTTCCACACTTTAAACATGCTAAGAATGCAACCTATCACTGACTCATAGCTATATCCCATCTTTTATATATTTATAATTTGATAACTTAGTAACAGTAAATAACTATTGCTTTTATTTACATGGACCTTCTGATGTAGGCATAATGCATTTTTATATTTATCCACAAAAAGCCCAATAAATCATGTCTCCATAAAATATTCTTTAGACTTTACGATCATGAGAAATAGATTTTATCATAAGTTTTTCTGGGTAGAAATAAATAGTGCAACTTCTAAAGCAGCGAACCTTTTGTGCATGAAAGACATTTGGATAATGTTTCGTACTATATCATCACTACCAAAAATAAATGCACACTGAAATTGTATTTTTGATAGATTTAAAAGTAAATGCCATTCTTGGTGTTAAAAATGTGAAAGCTGTCCTTGACAGCTAGTAAGTAGATGACATTTTATACCATAATACTCTTTTTCTCCTTATAACTAATCATCCTACTTTTCTCCAGGAGAAAATATAAACAAGAGCAAAACAAATCAGAGTATGCAGTTACATACCATACACTTTATTTTTAAAAAGAAAAAAGTCAAAGTCAATAGGCTTTAGATGACAGTATAGTTCATCTCTACATATGCTGTACACTGTGACTTTTAAAGCTTGTTTCTTACTAATTACAAACCTCACTAGCATACATGGTTGCCTTTTAGCATAAACAAAAATTCTTTAAATCCACCAGACACATTAAGTCACAAACCAATGAATGTATAATTTAATCACTGTTAAAATTCCTACATTGATTTGTAATTTGAACCATTACCATGCAAATTACTCCAAAGATTTTTTAAAAAATAAAATAGATTGTGTGAATGATGACTCAGAGTGGGATTCTGATAAAAATTTTCTGTAATCACTCACCATTATTGAAATGCAGTTGATTTAATTGAACCTGCAGAAGAGATTGCATTTCCTAATCAAATCTCATCTGTAGATGCTTATTATTCAAAGAAAACCATATGTATTTTCAAGCATGCCTAATTAAAATAATGCATATAATCTTGGGTGTCATTCTTTCTCCTGATTATTGAAAAATGATTTTCATCTTTCTATCATGTCTCAGACAAAGTCCACATATTTTTAGAACTAAACAAATATCAATTTGAAAACATTAATGCCTTTATCAATAGCCTATTGGATATAATATTTGGATTTTACACATAAAATTCAATACCTGGGTGAAATTTGTAAAGAAATTCACAGAAATATTAAAAAATAATTTGTCATGTATTCATTTTTGAACATAAAAACATAACTGAACATGAGAGAATTTTACTCCATTGACTGCAGATTCCTAGTTTTTTTAACAAGTATAACTATAAAAAACACAATTTAACAGCTGATATGTACGTATAAGTGTATACATCTTGAATTTGAACACTCACAAATATACAAGTTAACATATAAGTAATATATATAAATCTCTTAATTATATGTGTATTTATTTAAAATGTATAAATCACACATATATGTAAGCATAAATTCATATATATTTATACATATATATTTGTCTGCATACTTGGTAATCTTTTAAAGTCTACATGTGATATTTGTCTACATAAACATATATAGTATGTTATGTATATATGTGTATAGGTGTAAATATACATAAACTTATACACACAATATATGTAAAAAAATAAACTGTAGTCACACAAACTAAAATATAATTAAATGAATGTAATATTTCTCAGATATTTGTGCTAAGTATCTCATCATCTTAGACAAAAGTAGGTTTTTTGCTGGTGTAATTCTATGAATACCATATTCAACCTGACCTTTATACAATGGCAGTTTTGACCCCCTTACTTGTTTCTATTTACTTTTAACTGCTTTACAATAAAATTCACCACAAGAAACTATTTCCATGATATTGGGCTCACTAGTGTATCTACTATCTATTCTTCTTTTCCTATTCCTCTTCCCTTTCAATGTTAAAATGATGTGTCTTGAAAACAGGTCTCATCTCTCTCTAGACTCTTCTGTATTTCAGTTATGTATCTGATGTCTCAGTTATCTGTCTCACCTATTACTTGAACATTTTTTCTTCCTCTTTGTGCTATCATTACTAGAACAATTCAAAATTCTTTGTATTTCAAAACCAAGTGGTGGGTCATAAGCAATACTTTTATGAGAAAGAGCGAGAACATTTAATCCATCCCCTTGGTAGGATAAAGACTATTGAAAATATACTCGCAGCCCTGGCTCACATTACATCTTCGAATTAGCTTAAGAGTGAGAGCTACTCTAAACTGTCACCAGTTGGTCAAGAACATGATTGGCAGCGTTTTCCCAAACCCAATAAACCCTGAGGAAACCTTGTAAAAACATATCTTTATTAGATAGATTGTGTAGCTTCTATATCTGTTTTTCAATTTCTTTTCTAAAGTATTCAATTTGAAATTCTAACAGTTCCCTGACCAATTTCTCTAAGTAAATCTAAATATTTAGTTCTATCATTTCAAGTAATAGACAAAATCATTCCAAGGCCATTACTTCAAACCCAACCCTATGTCTTCATGTTCTAATGAGTATATAATTGCCTGATAGAGATCCTCACTGATGGCTTGATACTTCCAGAAAACTATTTTGAGAATTACAAGTTTTATTTCACTCTCTTAATTTTTAAGCCACATTATCCATTTGCTAATTTTCTCTTTTCACATAAGTGGGATACATTACAGTTATCTCATTCCAAGCTCTAGACTTTAGTGGATTCATTATTCAGGTTTACATTATATGCAAAGCTCACGCACAGTGAAGCTATATCTTAGTTACACATTTCTATGTCCATGTAGGTATGTCAGATGCTTACTTCTGGAAATCAATTAGATTGAAAGCAGAACAATAGTTACCTAAAAATACTTTGAAGTAGGGACTATAATGTTTAGTAAACTCTCATCGTATGTGTGGTATTTAATATATTCAGAGTGTTCTTGGGCATGGCAAAGGAATGTCAATTAGCCGCTATGAGACTGGTGGGGATTTGCTATCTCATCAGGGTTTCTTTTGGGTAAAAGTTATGTCAAATCTCTCAGTCTCAAGGTTAGACTTTATTAGTCCATAAAACCTCAGGCAAACAATTTTAAAGTTGAACAATATGCACTCATCTACAACTGGTGAGGTTGAGAAAGGCACAAATCAATCTGTTTATATCAGCAGTTCTTGTCCTTGTTTCATAGCTTCCCTCTACACACCTTATTTCTATCTTATTTTGTTTTTTTCACTAATTACAGAGGTTTAGAAAATGTTGAAAGCATAACAAATATGTTTTATAGTGCTCAAAGCTATCTCTTTGTTTTTGCTTTTTGACTCCATATGGCTATGGAGAAGAGGGTATTACAAATGTTCATTTAAAGTTCTGAGTTGAGTGGAAGAACTTCTGAAGCCAGGGAAACAACGGAGAGACTTTCTAAACAACAGGTAACATCGCAGGAGGTGAAAACCTTGGTCTCAGGTAATCCAGGGACTTGTTTGGGGAAAGTGAGAAACGATCCTTTGATCTCTCAGCACTCCCCTCCCCCAGACCTCCCTCCTCCTCAGCACAGCTGACTCGCCTTTCTCAGCGCAGACCTAACTGCCTGGGGCCTGCAGCCACTGAGGCAGAGCCCCAAGCCCTTTATCAGCAAAGCCAGCAGTACTGTGTCTCGGAGCCCCAGATTCGCGCAGCGGCTGCACCATCCTCCCAGGGCCCTAGTCTGCTAGACGCCATACTAGCTCCACAGGAGCACCATCACTGACGGTACGGCCCGCCCAATCCCACAGTGACAGAGAATACGCTATATACTCACCAAAACCAGACAGAAACGCCATACAAGCTAGACACACCAGGCGCTGGGCCTCCGAAGCTTGGAGAGCACAGTGAAGAGACCCCAGGACTTCCCAGAAAGCATCTGGACTAGCAACCCAGTCTCCAGTTACAGCGGGAATTTCTAACCTGGCGGCCGAGCAGCACTGAGCTGGCGGGGCACATCAGCCCTCCAGTTTAAGACTAACCAGGGCCAAACCAGAGAACAGAAAGGCTGGTTACCCCGGTTCCTACTGACGTGACCACCCTGAAATCTCCAGCTGCAGCAAGATCTCATAACCTGGCAGTGACAACAGCACGGAACTGGCGGAGCACATCAAAGAAGCAGGGGCAAACCAGAGAGCAGAGAGCCCAGATACCCCGATCTCTGCCAAGTGACCTGCCTGTAAGTGAGTGCACCCTTGAGAATCTGCAGCTCCACTGATCCTGGGTCCTTCTAAAACAGAAGCCAGGCACCGAACCCCCTCCCACCCATATACCCACTTTGGGAAACAGAGGGGCACTTGGAACATTGAAGTTCCTGCTCTCTGGGTCTAATTGAGGAGTTAAGGCAGTTAATGCCAGAAATTGGGCTGCGATCATCACTAGCGCCTGCGACATAGACATTGCAGAGCCCCTCCCACACACTCAAGGGTTCAACATTAGCCATCACTCTGTCCCTCAAGACACACGCCCACACCCACTTACACACACACACATATACACACGCACGCACGCTTGCATTTGCCTCTGTTTGCGCCTGCGTACTTTCCTCCCACAGGTACAGCTAGTCCTCAGCACACGCTAAGGACACGGGACCTCTCTGAACTTCCTGAAGAATTCTCCAGACTCGAGAGAGAGACAGTACCAGTCTGATCGGCAGAATCCAAAAACAAACAGGGAAGGTCTCAGATAAGCCAATGGCCAGGGGTAGGCGAAAGAACACTTCCAACATAAATCAGGACATCATGACATCACCAGCAAACCCCAAAATCGATGGATACTCCAATTCATCAGAAGCACAGGAAAATGACCTTAAAGCCATGCTTGCTCAATTATTTGAGGCTCATAAGGAGGAAATGAACAAATCTTTCAAAGAGTTGGCCAGTCAATTGGAGGTAAAGAAAGAAGAAATAGACAAAACCCTTAAAGAAACACAGGCAAACATAGCCAAACAAATAGAGGCACAAGTAGAGAAAAAATTAGTGGCATACAAAAAGGAAATGAACAAAGAAATAGAGTCCATCATAGAGAGACAGGAATCCAAATTCAAACACATGAAAGAAATGGTGCAAGGCATGAAAACAGAATTAGAATCAATAAAGAAAACACAAAATGAGAAAACTCTTGAGCTGAAGAACTTGGAGAAAAGATCAGGAACCACAAAAGTAAGCATCACCAACAGAATACAAGAGATGGAAGAGAGAATCTCTGGAGCTGAAGACACACTTGCAGAAATTGATACTTCTCTCAAAGAAAAAGTAAAATCAGAAAAATTCCAATCACAAAATATCCAAGAAATCAAGGATGCTATGAAAAGACAAAATCTAAGAATAATAGGAATTGATGAAAAAGAAGACTCCAGGCTCCAAGGTCCAGAAAATATTTTCAAGAAAATCATAGAAGGAAATTTTCCCAACGTAAAGAAAGAGATGTCCATAAATATACAAGAGGCCTACAGAACTCCAAATAGACTAGACCAGAAAAGAAACACATCACGTCACATCATAGTCAAAACACTAAATCTACAGAACAAAGAAAAGATATTAAAAGCAGCAAGGGAAAAAGGCCAAGTAACATATGAAGGTAGACCTATCAGAATCACACCAGACTTCTCATCAGAAACTATGAAAGCCAGAAGGGCCTGGGCAAGCATCATGGACACGCTAAGAGATCACAAATGTCAACCCAGACTACTATACCCTGCAAAGCTTTCAATCAACATAGATGGAGAAAACAAAATATTCCATGACAAAACTAAATTTACGCAATATCTATACAGCAAACCAGCCCTACAGAAGATACTAGAAGGAAAACTCCAATCCAATGAAAACGAATTCACCCAAGAAAACAGGGCATACAGATAATATCCCAACAAAAATGAAAAGAAAACAAGCAATGAAACAAGGTAAGATCATCGACTCCATTACAAAAGGAACTAACATGCATTGGTCAATATTATCTATCAATATTAATGGACTCAACTCACCAATAAAAAGACACAGGCTAACAGAATGGTTACGGAAACAGGACCCAACCTTCTGTTGCATCCAAGAAACACACCTATGCAACAAAGATAAACACTACCTCAGAGTAAAGGGCTGGAAAAATGTTTTTCAAGCAAATGGTTCCAGAAAACAAGCTGGAGTAGCCATCCTAATATCTAATAAAATAGACTTTCATCCGAAGTTAATCAAAAAAGATAAGGAGGGCCACTATATTCTCATCAAAGGAAAAATCCAACAAGAGGACATAACAATTTTGAATATCTATGCCCCAAATACAAGAGCACCTACATTCGTAAATGAAACAATATTAAAGCTTAAATCATACATTGATCCTAATACTTTAATAGTGGGAGACTTCAACACCCCACTCTCATCAAGGGACAGATCAACCAGACAGACACCAAATAGGGAAATAAAAGCACTCACAGAATCCCTAAATCAAATGGACCTAATAGACGTCTACAGATCTTTTCACCCAAACTCAAAAGAGTACACCTTCTTTTCAGCACCACATGGAACCTTCTCCAAAATAGACCATATAGTTGGTCACAAAGCAAGCCTCAACAGATACAAAAGGATTGAAATAATCCCTTGTATTCTATCTGACCACCATGGACTAAAGCTGGACATCAACAACAACAGAAACAACAAAAAGCCGACACGCACATGGAAACTGAACAACTTACTACTCAATGACAGCTGGGTCAAGGAAGAAATAAAGAAAGAAATTAAAGACTTTCTAGAATTCAATGAAAATGAAGGCACAATGTACCCAAATTTATGGGACACATTGAAAGCAGTGCTCAGAGGAAAATTTATAGCACTAAGTGACTACAAGAAGAAATCTGTAACATCACATACAAACAACTTAATGGCCCAACTGAAAACCCTAGAAAAAAAAGAAGCAGATACACCCAAGAGGAGCAGACGGCTGGAAATAATCAAACTAAGGGCTGAAATCAATCAATTAGAAACAAATAAAATTATCCAAAGAATCAATGAAACAAAAAGCTGGTTCTTTGAGAAAATCAACAAGATAGACAAACCCTTAGCCAAACTAACTAAAAAGCAGAGAGAAACCATACAAATTAGCAAAATCAGAAAAGAAAATGGGGACATAACTACAGACACTGAGGAAATCCAAACGATTATTAGGTCATACTACAAAAGCCTATATGGCACAAAATTTGAAAATCTAAATGAAATGGATAACTTTCTTGACAGATTCCATCTACCAAAATTAAGTCAAGATCAGGTAGAAAGACTGAATAGCCCTATATCTCCCAAGGAAATTGAAGCAGTCATTAACAGTCTCCCCTCCAAAAAAAGCCCTGGACCAGATGGCTTCAGCGCAGAATTCTACAAGACCTTCAAAGAAGTACTAACACCAATTCTCCTCAAACTATTCCACAAAATAGAAATAGAAGGAACACTACCAAACTCATTCTATGAAGCCATAGTCACTTTGATACCTAAACCACACAAAGATCCAACAAAAAAAGAGAACTTCAGACCTATCTCTCTTATGAACATTGATGCAAAAATACTCAATAAAATACTTGCAAACCGAATCCAAGAACACATCAAAGATATCATCCACCATGACCAAGTAGGCTTCATCCCAGGAATGCAAGGGTGGTTCAACATACGGAAATCCATCAATGTAATCCACCACATAAACAAAATGAAGGAGAAAAACCACATGATCATCTCCTTAGATGCTGAAAAAGCATTTGACAAAGTCCAACATCCATTTATGTTTAAAGTCTTGGAGAGATGAGGGATACAAGGCACATACCTAAAGATAGTAAAGGCAATATACAGCAAGCCTATAGCCAACATCAAACTCAATGGAGAGAAACTTAAATCAATCCCACTGAAATCAGGGACAAGACAAGGCTGCCCACTCGCTCCATATCTCTTTAACATTGTACTTGAAGTCCTAGCCAGAGCAATAAGACAACTAAAGGAGATCAAGGGGATACAAATCGGAAAGGAAGAGGTCAAAGTGTCACTATTTGCAGATGATATGATAGTATACATGAGCGACCCCAAAGATTCAACCAGAGAACTTCTTCAGCTGATAAACACCTTCAGCAAAGTGGCAGGATACAAAATCAACTCAAAAAAATCAGAAGCCCTCTTGTATACCAAAGACAAAAAGGCAGAGAAAGAAATTAGGGAAACAACACCCTTCACAATAGCAACTAATAACATAAAGTACCTTGGTGTGACTCTAACCAAGCAAGTGAAAGACCTGTTTGAGAAAAACTTCAAGTCTTTGAAGAAAGAAATTGAAGAAGATCTCAGAAGATGAAAAGATCTCCTGTGCTCATGGATTGGTAGGATTAACATTGTGAAAATGGCCATCCTGCCAAAAGCAATCTACAGATTCAATGCAATTCCCATCAAAATACCAACTCAATTCTTTACAGACCTTGAAAAAAAGATTCTCAGCTTCATATGGAGAAACAAAACACCCAGAATCTCCAAAACGATCCTGTACAACAACAGATCATCTGGAGGTATCTCCATCCCCGATCTCAAGCTGTACTACAGGGCAACAGTAATAAAAACTGCATGGTATTGGCATAGAAAGGAGGATCAATGGAATCACATAGAAGACCCAGAAATAAACCCACACACCTATGAATACTCAATATTTGACAAAGAAGCCAAATCCATTCAATGGAAAAAAGACAGCATCTTCAACAAATGGTGTTGGACCAACTGGATGTCTACATGCAGAAAAATGAAAATAGATCCATATTTATCACCCTGCACAAAACTAAAGTCCAAGTGGATCAAGGACCTTAACATAAAACCAGATACTCTAAATCACTTGGAAAAAAAAGTGGGAAATAGCCTAGAACTCATTGGCACAGGAGACAACTTCCTGAACAGAACACCAACAGCACAGGCTCTAAGAGCAACAATCAATAAATGGGACCTCATGAAACTGAAAAGCTTCTGTAAAGCAAAAGACACTGTCATCAAAACAAATAGACAGCCTACAGATTGGGAAAGAATCTTCACCAACCCTTTATCTGACAGAGGGTTAATATCCAGTATATATGAAGAACTAAAGAAGCAGAAAAGCAACAAACCAAGTAATCCACTTAAAAAATGGGGAACAGAGCTAAACAGAGAATTCTCGAAAGAGGAACATCGAATGGCAGAGAAACACTTAAAGAAATGCTCAACCTCATTAGCCATTAGGGATATGCAGATATGCAAATCAAAACGACCCTGAGATTTCACCTTACACCCATCAGAATGGCCAAGATGAAAAACTCAAGTGATAGCACATGCTGGAGAGGTTGTGGAGAAAAGGGAACCCTCCTCCATTTTTGGTGGGAATGTAAACTGGTTCAACCACTTTGGAAGTCAATCTGGCGCTTTCTCAGACAACTAGGAGTAGTGCTACCTCAAGATCCAGCTATACCACTCCTAGGTATATACCCAAAATTTGCTCAAGTACACAACAAGGACATTTGTTCAACCATGTTCGTTGCAGCTTTACTTGTAATAGCCAGAACTTGGAAACAACCCAGATGTCCATCAACGGAGGAATGGATACAGAAATTGTGGTATTTTTACACAATGGAATACTACTCAGCAATCAAAAAGGAGGAAATCATGAAATTTGCAGGCAAGTGGTGGGATCTAGAAAAGATCATTCTGAGTGAAGTATCCCAGAAGGAGAAAGACAAACTTGGTATATACTCGCTTATATAGACCTACAAGATATGATAAACATAATGAAATCTACACACCTAAAGAAGATAATCAAGAAAGTGGACACAGGCGAAGGTGATTAATCCTCATTTAGAAAGACAAATGGGATGTGCATTGAACTTATGACAGGAGTCTACCACAAAAGGCATCTGAAAGACTCTACCTAGCAGTGTTTCAAAGCAGACACTAAGACTCATAACCAAACCCTCGGCAGAGTGCAGGGAATCATATGAAAGAAGGGAAGTTAGTATGATATGGAAAGAATAGGAGCTCTACAAGGACCAAATATATATGGGCACAGGGTCTTTTTTGAGACTGACACTCAACCAAGGACCATCTATGGATATAACCTAGAACTTCTGCTCAGATGTGGCCCGTGGTAGCTCAGTAACCAAGTAGTTTTCCAAAGTAAGGGGAACACGGACTATTTCTAACAGGATCTCAAGGGCAGGCTCTTTGACCCCCCCCCCCCAGGGGAGGAGCAGTCTGTTAGGCCACAGAGGAGGACTTTGCAGCCAGCCCTGAAGATACCTGATAAAACAGGGTCAAATGAAAGGGGAGGAAGTCCTCCCCTATCAGTGGACTTGGAAAGGGGCAGGGAGGAGACCAGGGAGGGAGTGTGGGGTTGGGGAGGGAATGAGGGAGCGGGATACAGCTGGGACACAGAGTTAACAAAATGTAACTAAAAAGAAAAATAAAATGGAAAAAAAAATAAAAAAATAACCCCCCCCAAAAAAAAAAAAACAAATGTTCATTTAACTTCTTTAGTCATGTTTTAGTGAACATGTATCAAGCTTGTTTTTCTCATATACATTCATGTTATCACTATCTACTGGCTCTTGTTGGAACACATTCATATCTATTTTCAACATATTTCTATTAGCTTTTGTACCATTGGTGTTAGACTGGTATAAGAAATATGGTCTACAAAAACAAAATAGTGATAATCTGGGCTGGGCCTGTATCAATGCCTGTACGGTTTCAGTAAATGTAAGTATTGCCATTACCAAAAAAAAAAAAAAAAAAAGTATTTGCTGTGTGCCTTAACATGGGGTTACTTTTGTTCTTCTACATGGATGTACACACACACACATATATATATATATATATATATATATATATATATATATATATATAGAGAGAGAGAGAGAGAGAGAGAGAGAGAGAGAGAGAGACAGAGACAGAGAGGCAGAGAGACAGAGAGAGAGAGTCAGGTAACAAATGCTATTTATTTCAGGAACAAAACCCACATATAATAATAATCTCAGAAATTTAACATGATTTTGAGTATGATGTTTGCAGATAGGGCTTGATTGTCTCTTCATGAAATTTGTCTCCCTTTTCTCCTTTGAAAAATAAACCTACCCTGAAAGTCATAGGAATTCTTTACTCATGGTTTTCTTCCAAGATCCTATTTTAAATGGAAATGGGTAAATATTGAGTTCTTGATGACTCCAGTTCTACCGATATGATTAGACTAATTTAAACAAGATGAGTTCTCTTCTCTTCTGGGTTAATAGTTCCTCAAACATGAGTGTCTTTCCAGCTCAGAAACTAGAATTAAATACAGAACCTGTTGTTTTCATCAATGTCCTGTTTCTGTGAAGAGACACCCTGATCACAGGAATTCTTATAAAAGAAAGCACTTGATTGGAGCTTGCTGACATTCAGAGGTTTCATCCACTATCATGAGGGTGGGAAGCATGGTGGCAGGCAGGCAAACATGGTGCTGCAGAGGCAGCTGAGAGTTCTATATCCAGATGGAACAGCAGCAGGAGAAAAGAGATGTTGTTCCTGGATTGAGCATTTGAAACTTCAATGCTCATCCCTGGCAATTTACTTCCTCCAAGGAGGCCACACCTCCTAATAGCACCACTTCCTGGTGACCCAGCGTTCATATCTATGCGCTAGTAGGGACCATTCTTATTCAAACCACCATACTGGCCTTAAAATGTCAATGTGTTCTAGAATTCCAGGTGGTCAGCAATTTCCATTTTAAAATGTGTAGCTTCTTGGACTTTGGGGATACAAGATGACAATGTGACATTCTGATCCTTTGGTAAATATGGCTTCTTGTTAGGCTTGCAGCCCCAAATAATTAAGTAAGCAAGTACAAATGTTTACGGCCAGGTAGCTGTATCTTTTAGTGCACTGTATGTCCTCTTACTTATTCTTTGTGGGTTCTGTATGTTGTGTCAGAATACAATTTATTTCTCAGGTATTCCCTACATTTTGTCTTTCTGTAAATTTAGAGTTCAAAAGCTTTTTACAATGTATTTGTCTATGTGTGGATGGAAATATTTGTATGCATGCATGTGTGTCATGGTGCATATTTAAGCTGGTAGTACCCATTCATTTCCCTTTTGGTAGAATATCCTTTTTTTTTTTTTTTAAGGACACTGCATGATATCTGTCCTTCACTAACTGATGATTCAGTTCAGCATTTGACCTTGTTTTTAGTACGTTACACTCAGTCATGAGAAGCTGAGTTGTACAGTGCGATGATTCTGATTTGGGTCCACACATCTGGATTAGAGGCTAGACTTGCCACGAGCCCCAGAGTTAGGACACTTTCTTTAAACAGCCTTATTTTTATTCAAATTTCTGATTCATCATATTTAAAAAATGAATGAACATATAACTCATGTAACAGCTGTGAGAATTTTAATAATACAAGATGAAAACATCTATTAACAGAAAAAAAAATCCTAATCAGAAAGGCTTTCATATTAACTGAGATGGGGGTGCTCTTGAATTCTTTGTTCTCACGTTTACCAGAAATACAGATTTCTAGATGTTTCATCATAGAGGAATGATCATTCCTCCCACTGGACAAAACCTGAAGGACAAATTGGAGGTTTCATTCAGATTTTGTGTCTGGATAACCAAGAAAAGTGTTAACAGACAAATATCTGTCCCAATGAATGAAGAAACTGTGTGCCTGCTTGGAAATCCTTGAAGTTATCAACATATCCAATTTCAAAGAATGTTTAGGGCAAGCCAGACCATGCACTCCTTCCAAACTTGCCTCCTCAGGCCTAGAAGACCTAGGCAAATGTTATGAATACATATATAGAAATAAAGTATTAATTTCTATAAACTCTCTTTAAAAAGGAAGAAAAATAATAAAGAAAAATATTTGTATGTATCTTTATAAAAGCTAATTAAATCTCTTTCCATCTTTAAGAGGAATGTCTTTCTCCATGACCTGGGGACTCCTATCTCTTTAAATAGGATCTTCTATGCAGACAAGACCCTTCCTGGTCTTTCTCTCTTTGTTAGAGCTAGGAATGTAAATTCCAAGGAACCTGATGTCAGTTGAAAATTTTCAGCTTACTCTCTCTACGGATCAAACCAGCTCGCTAACATACTGGTCACTGAGTATAAAGTTATGGTGGTCTTTGTCTGTGATAAGGGCTCTCACTTAAAAAATAATAAAAGGCTTGTCTGCAACGACAAAAAAGAGAGGCACACATGTGTAGGTTGATTTATTTAACTCACAGTTTCAATTTTAGCTTAAAAGTTAAGAAAGGCAATGCTCCTTAAAAATGAATTATTGTCTCCATCTATATGGGGCTGCCCATTTCCTCTTTAGATAAGAAGAGAGAAAGGGGGGATTGTCAGGTCTGCTGCAGCTCAGGGACCTGTGCACAGTGTGATGGGCCTTCAGAAGTATTCTAGAACCACAGTGCTTATCTTCAAAGTTTAATCAGTCACCTGCAAAATAAAATTCTCTCTATTAAAAAAAAAAAACACTATATTCTCAGATACATGGAAAATAGGAGTTCAAAAGGGTTTTCTGTCTAAAGCTGTTTTCAAGAAAAAATGCCCTGGGTGCTGGTACATACTGACTTGAGTGTAGTTCTATACCTATGTCAGCTCTCTAATGGAAAAAAGTCTTAGCTCTGCTTGCAAAGACTGTTCAGTGATGGGACTAAGAGGAATGAAAATAATTTACACAGCAGCAGGTATAACAAATTAAGCATTTTATAGAGGTTATTTAATAGCTTGCCAGTGAATAGCCTGCCTCCTCCTGGTGATGAGATAGATCAGCTATCAGTATCCATTCTGCTTTCTTTGGTGATTTTCTTCTTAGAAGTAAGTGCATGACCCAAGGCCTTACTGCCTGGACTTTCTCTATCCTCTCTCAGAGGGTTTCTTCTGAAGTTAGGCTCACTTATACATATTTAGCTGGTCAAGGGGGGGTTGAAATATTTTAAAATAGAAAGGCCCCCTTTTTTCCTTTTCTAACCACTGAGAACATTTGGATTCTTAACAGGTTGGTTCTAAAATTAGAAATATTTTCATAACAAATATAAAAACCTCACACAGGCCAGAAACAAATTCTATTCTATGTCTTACAATGGGCTATAACTACGATGCAAAGGTCATGTTCATTGGGTATTTTTAATATACTGCCAGTTTTTCTTTTTATTCCAGTATGCTTTGTTATTCTCTAACTTTGTGGGCAGCAATTCCATTTTAGATTCTTTCATGTCTACCATAAAACATAGAGACTAACATAGCCAGCTTAAAGATGCTTTGATTAAGAGGCTTGGCAATACAAGTAAAATCAACACTTTTTAAAATAATCTACTTTGAACGAGACCCTAAGGTGAACCATGTGGACTCATGAGCCAGAATTCCTTTTAAGGAAAAATGTGCTGATTTTCACTTTTGAATCACACTGTCCTTCAAGTGTTTTATGACCTGCAGAGAGGGAACACCAAAACTTTAGCTCCAGACTCCTATAAATGACTGTTAGCACAGATTGCAAGATTAGCCTCGTATTTCTTTTCATTAATGTTACTTTATAAGACCATTTGTTATCTGGCTAAATGTTAGAACCAGCATGTTTGACATGTTCATAATTTATTTTCTCAAGAAAAAGAATTGCTGAGGAAACTGTAAATAAACATTGGAGTTTAGAGATTTTGAAATATTTAGCTGAATCCATTAGTTCTCATGACAGAGGAAGTCCATTATTCAGGAAGTTAAAATTTGGATAAATGAGTGCAGTAATCATCTACTTTCTAAGAGTGGAAACATAGAAGAAAATTGAGCCTCATTTGCTTTTACAGAAGAAGCCAGTAAAAATGAGTTGTTAATATTACCTATATAGAAAGGGTGACTCAATTACAATGCCATTAAGTATATTTTAGGAAAAAAAGTATAAGACAAAAGAAATGTTTCAAGAAAAGTTCTAATTATGAATTACTCTTATGTAGCAGCAAGCATAGTCCTGACAGTCACAGAAAAGCTACCTATAGAGTTAATTGTCTGTTTCAGACATTCTGTCTGGTTCTGCTTTCATTTTTCCTGACTCAGCAAACATGGTGCAATCATAGCCAATTAGACATTTGGTGCCATTTACGTGTTATGTCTGTGAGTGCATTCTTTCAACGGAAACTGTGACATTTCTGGGTGAATGTGTTTGAAATGAGCATCTGGTTTACATGTACATATGGGTAGGTCAGAGTTGTGCATCTGTAGTGAGAGACAGAATATACAAATAGAGAATGACCAGACACCTATTAAAATAGAACTCTGGGGCCTGGAGAAAAGACTCAACATCTTCAAATGTGTACTGCTTTTGCAGAGCACTCAGATTTGACCCGACATTGCCAGTAATTCCACCTTTAAGGGGATCCAACACCTCTGACTTCCATATGCATATACCCACACAGAGACATCTACAGGCAATTAAAATTCAAAACATAGAAACCCATAGAACTTTGAATTATAATTTGTAATAACTACCCAGGGTGTAAACTCCAAATGGATGCAGCTCTCCAGAGAAAGCACAGAGCTCCTGGACTTTCCATGTCCTACTTCCAACCCGAAGAGCTGTGTTCCCCGACATCCATAGGACATTCGACTTCTTTTCTAAGCTTGTTCATTACTTGTAGAAACCTGTGAGCCCCAGCAAATATATGCTTTTTCTTTTCCTTAGAAAACAATTAAAATATTTTATTTGCCTTTGAGTCTCTGCCAAAGCAAGGTACGGTGGCAGGCTTTCCAGTGAAAGTTTTGAATGGATAACTCTCTCTTTCTCATCTGACTGGTCTTCATTTTACAATATTCTTGGCCAATATACTAACAAATTATAATGTCCTAAGACCCTTGTCATGGTCCACTGGGTCTTGCCTTTGTGGATTTGACTGATGGTTAGCCTGAGAAAACATGTACCAGGACCTAAGACCAATAAACACTTCATTAGTCCCACATACTTGTCCCAAGACAAGTACACATACCACATATTATGGTTTCTTTTAATGTCAACTTACTACAATAGAATCACTGAGTAAGGAGCCGTACATGAAGAATTATCATAATTGCCTTGACTTGTGTAGGAAAGTCCAACCCGACTGTGGGTAGCACCTTTAGGTGGCAGCCGAGATGAAAAGATGTATCTGAAGGAAGGGGAAGCCTTTTCCATGACCTTTACTCTTGCCATTGAGTTGACTTGCCATGTTATTATTTCTGATGCTGATTTCTTTTATAACAGCAGAATCAGCATGTTCAAGCTTTCATCCTGGAATAAGGACCAGCTGTTCCTAGGAACTTTCTGGCTTCCATTACCAGATTAGGACTACTGAGACACACAGTCTCGTGGACTAAGTAATTAAAAGTCAACTTTCCACAGTGAGAGACAGCTATTCTGGTACTATTCTGCCTATTGAAGCACCTAAACTCAAGGGTGGCTATGAGATTCTCTGCTTTTTATTACACACACACACACACACACACACACACACACACACACACACTTATGCCCTTTATTCTGTCCAATAGTGAATATGACTAACTATATTAAGCTAGAATATAATTAAATATAGAGGTGTACACAAGAATAAATAAAGCATACTGAATGATGGGTGATGATTTTTCAATACATTCAGCCCTGTCTTCATTTGGTAAGTGAGGAGAATGAGTCAGTTTTCAAGGATGTTCTAAAATCCAGTGACCCCTTACTTTATCTTAACAGACTTTATACATCCCCCTATACGTAATTTAATGAGCCCTATTTTCTCTTCACAGGCTTTATACGGCCTCCTGCAAGTATTTTGTATCATATAAGTTCTGGCTTTTCAAATGTCATGTATACAGAAAAATCTCACATTTATTTCAAAGAATAAAAAGAACCTTAATACAAGAATCTTGCAGGGGTTTCAGAACAAATAGTAACCTATATGGCTGAACTTTGAATACCTATTGCTAAAGGAACAACTGACTTCAAATTACAGTTGCTGCAGTTGTCTTTGCATCTGAATATCAACGTCTTTGTGATATTGAGTCTCATTCATTGAAGATATTGGAGGTCTTCCTGCTCTCATCATCTTTATGACAGTATTAACACTTTTCAATTTATTCCACTCAGTTGCTGCGATTCAGTCAGGGAAAAACTTACCACTGGCCATTTTTCATATCCAATTTTTTTTGATGTACAACTAACCTAAATTCAATAGATGTAATTTTAACTTATGATATTAATAATCAGAGTCTCTGCAGGTACCTTTGCTATAAAGGAGAAGAGTGGATCGCAAACTCCAAAAAAGTAAATTCTTTTGGGTACAAATACTATGGCATATTTTATCTTTAAAAACAAGACCCTAAAAAGTAATCTAGAAATCACAAACGCTCACTTTTTCTGGTATCCTAGGTCAACTATGGAAAATGTTCTTAGGCACTGTAAACTCTTTGAATAGCTTGTCCCCTGACATTACAAGTATACTTTTGTTTAAAATGTCTTGAAACTAGATGTTAAAGGATTTGACATTTATCAATTATTTAAAGTGCCTCTCATAACAATGACTAAGTTGAGAATAAAATCTTAGGTGCCTGTTATAGTATATGAAAATTATATTTCTAATAGTATCATATATAAGTACACTTATTTGTGTTTGCATCTCTGTGTGTACATGCGTACACACACAGAGACAAACACACAACTGTGGATCTGCTATCCTCACTCTATAGTTAACTCATGGCTGTTTCAAAAGCATGAAAATAGAGCTTATTGTCATAGGCCAATGTTATGGAGAATTCTTCTCATGGCAGGTAATTAAGGAGATTGAATTTATGGCTTTTTGATAGAAAGGAAGAGTAAAGGGCTAGAGAGAGATACAGGTACCATGGCATTGAGTATAGTCTTAGCAGGAGGCTCCAGACATATTCCTGAATGAAGAGATGGCCTTCTAATTTGTTGCAAGAGAAAGAACAACTAGCTAAGAGTTAACTGAGCATTTATGATAAATGTTAGTATACACAACACAAAAGAATGTACCAGAAAAAATTACCTGTCTTGATATTAACTGACAACTTGACAGGATCTAGAATCATCTAGATCACAAACTTGGTGTGTATATGTGTGTGTGTTCTTGAGGAGTTTACTAGATTGGGTTAACTGAGCTGCCAAGACCCACTGTAACTGTAGTTGGCACCATTCCATGGGCTGGTGTCCAGGACTAAACAAAAAGAAAACAGGGAGCTGAACACTTCTTCCAGTCTGGGCATGCAATTAAACCTGATAACTAACTTCCCTGCCTGAAAAATTATCCTGTTCCATGCTCTTTATTCTTAAGCTGCTGTGAGCCAAAACAAAGCCTTTGCTCCATAAGTTACTTTCATCGTGTATTTTGTCTCACCAGTGAGAAAGTAATGAATATGTTTCTTTATCCCCATACCTTGTTCTCTACCCAGTGTGTGAATAAGCAAGGGAAAAATCACAAAGGACTCACGTCAGAAAACAAAACAAAACATACATGTAATTGTTTCTGTTAGCATTTTCTGTCCTGAAGAATTTTTTTTTTCTTAATTTAAAGATTATGACTCCAGTGAACTCTGCAACCTCACCTTCCCTCACGGACACACAGCTCTCTGTCCCTATGTCTGGCTCACTTTTCTGTTTTGACACCGGCCTATTGATAGGTATTTTGGTATATGTTTGTGGTAATATTTATTTCCTGAGGAGACAAGGGAGCCCCAGTCTTTCTGAGGGTGTTGGGGTTGATCAGTGTGCTGCTTTACCTCATCCTTCCTTCACAGTAAGACTTGCAAAGTGAGGGTCAGTTTAGAATCCCGGGAAATGACCTGTTACTTGCTTCCTCTTTCTTAAATATTTTTTTAAGTTAGACATTGCATTGCCATTTTAATTTCAGTGGGGACAGCCAAGATAATTGCTGCTAATAAGTACACCACCACCTATGGAGTCTGGGTACTAGTATTATTAAGTTTAATGATTACAAATCTAGGACTGCAATAGTTTATTCCTCAAGGGATCGATCCCAAAAATATCTCCTGGACACTTAAAACTATTTCCAGAAGCATTATGCCATTCTCATGGAATATTTTAAAAGTTATTTAAGCTATTTGTTCAATAAGGTTACCTAATTTAAATGTAGGTTTCAGGTTTCACTCATTACAGCAGCTTTGATTCTAAAAGAGGAAACAGCCGTAGTTGCACCCACACCGATAAAGAGGGTGATAACAACTCCGCACAGCTCAGCATATGTCCCCAGACTGAGGCGTGTGTCACTTCTTCAACAAGTATTCTTTTAAACATTACTGTGAAAATCACTACAACAGATGCTAAGAAGTAGCTCCAACCACAAAATAGCAACGTGGAGTCTACAATTGGGAGCGTTCTGATGGACGAAGTGGAAAAACAGAAAAGTCCCTATTCAAAGTCTGAAAGGGTTGTGTCGGAAACTATGGATTATGTATAATTGAAAAAAAAAACACTCTACATAAAATTGCAAGTGTGTATTGTAGAAGAATGTCCAATTATCCCAGGGATTGAAGTTTTTCAGACATCTCTGTATCTCAGCACAAACACATCAAATTAGGTGACGCAAACACTGCAAGACATAGGAAGCCAATAGCAGCAGCATTGAAACTGCTCATTAAGGACTGAGCATGAAACCTAATCTCATGTTTACCAATTACATTGTTGAAAGCCCTTGAAGCCTCCCTGCCATGTCACTGGGAGGGCATATTGGTGGATTAAATGCTTTATTCTCCCTGGATTTCTGGGTCGTTCTGCTTTGTGTTTTAATCCATGTATGCTTGTGCTTTGAGTCTTTGTGTGCTTGTGGACTTGGATATACATACAACAGTGCGCATGTGTGTGGAGGGCAGAGGACAACTTTGGGTGTCATTCCCCGCCTTCCATCTTAAGGCCAAATCTTTTGTTGGTTACCCTTCATAAACTAAAGGACCTAGATCACAAACTTCCAATATCCTCTCTCATGACTATTTTTACCATTAGAGTTCTGGGATTATATTTGTACACCACCAACTGTACTTTTACAGGTATTCTGGAAATATTAAGTTAGATTCTCTGCCAGGGTCCCTGTACAAGGAACAGTAAAGGCTTTAGACCTCGTGGAATGCAGCCCACTGATGGGTGTGTCTCAGTGAAGCATAACCCATGAATTAAGTGTCCTGAGGACTTCATGCTGTTATGGAGCAGAGCTCTGCTTATCCTTGTTGTCCTTATAGTCCTACTAATCTATAAATTGTGTGAGCATTTCTAGGAGGTTTCCAGTCCCTCACTGCGCAGAATCACTGGTACTCACAACAACAACGCTTGACCTCTTTCAGGCATTGCAGCTGGAACAGATTAACGATTTAACCACCGCCCTGGAAATGAACCTGCAGATGTAGATTGCTAGCAGTGAACATCACCCTTAGAAAGAATTTGGAAAAAATAGATTGTTTAGCAAGGTTAGGTAAAGATGTTTTTGCTAGTGGCTCTGATGTAGAAAATCTTAGAGAACAGATTGAAGTTCAGGAAAGTACACCCTTAATAGTAAAACCAGGGACTCTTTGAGGTTGGTGAGCAAGAACAATAGCACAGAGCAGCACTGGCTGGCTTGACACTCTCAAGCTGGGCCCTTGACTGAGACCACAATTAATTTCCTTACAATTGTTTTTGCCCTCAGCTTCCTGACACAATTTAATAAAAATTTTTAAAGAATTGATGCACAGCTTGAGGATTTAAAGTAGAAATGGTTGATTATTTTTATATAAAAGTTTAGATTTGTAATTCTTTTAATATTTTTGTGAGACTACCTTTTAAGATAATCAATTCTTCCTCTGAAAATGCAAATTGCAGCCTGCCCGTAAAGAGGAAAAAAAAAAGCTTTCTCACACTCTGTTAATGTATAAACAAGTTGGTTAGTTACAAATATACATGGGTTTTGGGGAATAACTTGTTTTTCATGCATAATAACAAAGTATTTAATCATGCGTTGGGGAACATGTTTTTCTCACATATACTCATCTTAATCAGTCACCTAAAGAAAAATAGAATGTGACCACATTATGATTTTTGTACTGATTGAAAATTTTGCTGAGATTATAACCTGTGGGAGAAATACTAGTTGTTCAAACTCTCTCTTCAGAGTTTGTTCCATGTACCAAATGTGTGTATGCATATATGTGCATATGTACAATAGCAGGTCATTGGAACTCCCTCTTCAGAGTTAGTTCCATCCACAAAATGTACATATGAATATACAGAATAGAGGAGAGATTGGAATATGTTTACATCCACCAAGATTCATGTGTGTGTGTGTGTGTGTGTGTGTGTGTGTGTGTGTGTGCATTTGTGTGTGTGGGGGTGTTCAAGGTTGGGTTGGAACCTGTTTCCATCCACCCAATTTGTGAATATGTGCGTATGTATGTATGTATGTATGTATGTATGTATGTATGTATCTATGCATGTATGTATGTATATGTGCAAAATAAAAGAAGCTTGAAAAAAGAAGCTTGTTGGAACCTACTTGCTGGAGTCTGTCTTAATTCATCATCAAATGTGTGTGTGTGTGTGTGTGTTTGTGTGTGTGTGTGTGTGTCTTTTATCTCCTCCTTTCCTTTTCAAATGCTTTGCCACTACCAGTAGAAAGCCCATGCTGAAGCCAACAGCCTTAGCCCATGTTTACAATAATAGATGTAAGCCCATACCAGGAAGGTACTAGCATTGGCCAACTCTAGCAGTTTAATTCTGGCCACGCAGTTTGCTACTCTCAATGGAAGCTGCAATCAGTAACCATCAGTCCAGCCTGGAGAATAGCCCTAAGAGAAAGTCTGCTGGGTGACCAGACAGCCGCAGAGTTACATCCTATCTGTTTCCCCTGCTGACATCCAAGTTGGTGTTTGATAGTTCTCCTGCTTATCTGGCAGAGAAGCAGACTGAGTTGTCTCCCCATCCTCATTTTCCATTCTAATGGTTTTTGTGATAGGATTGATGAAGTGGAATAGTAAAGAAGACACACAGTGTATATACTCACTCATAAGTGGATATTAGACATACAAAATAGGGTAAACACGCTAAAATTTGTATGCCTAAAGAAACTAATCAAGAAGGGGGACTGTGGTTAAGATGCTCAATCCCCATTCAGAAAGACAAAGAGGATGGACATCAGAAGCTGGAGAAAACAGGGAACAGGACTGAAGTCTATCACAGATGGCCTCTGAAAGACTACCCAGCAGGGTATCAGAGCAGATGCTGAGATTTCTAGCCAGACTTTGGGCAGAGTGCAGGGAATCTTATGAAAAAATGTAGAGATAGTAAGACCTGGAGAGGATGGAGCTCCACAAGGAGAGCAGAAGCTTGTTACTCTAAAAAAGAAAGAGAAAGTGTTAAGGATGACGAACTCAGGAATAACAACAAAAGAGACCACCTATAGCCAGAATTCCCACTTCCTAACTTTAATACAAACACCAGAAAGCCTCCCCTGGGATCTTTCTCTGCATCTCAGTACTTATTCCTTCTTGACTTCCACAAAACTATCATTGCACTGTAAACAGAAAGCAAAGCAAAGTGTATGACCCAGGAGCACGCGCGTTGTTTGTCAGCAATGACTGTTGCCTAAATTAGTTTTCAAGAGACGGACTGACTGGACAAATCCAACCTACATACCGTGTTCTTATATCACTATGCAGTTTATTTATTTATTTACTTTTTACGATAAAGATTTACTATGACTTCACTGCACATCTTCATATGTGCTATGTAATCGTAGTTTTTGACATGTTTTCAGTGATAGACATAAACCAGTTAACTATTTTACAAGCTACCAAACACTTTAAGAGGAAACCAAAGAACATAACCAGGCTAATGGGGAAATATATACTGGACCACATATTTTGTTCAGAATATTTTTGGGAAAAACAAATTATTATTTGTTCATGAAGATGTGATTTGAATTATTTCATTTAAAACAACAAAAAAATTTTAAGACAAATATTTTTGTTATGTTATCTACATCTCTCTATATTTTTTAATTTGTACATGTTCCTGCTGCTGCATTTATTTGGTTTTTTATGGCATCAAATACTTTTCACTAAGCTAGAAGATTACAGTAGAAATATATTTATTAAGTGTAGTTATTAAGTAATTGGCACAAATACAACTTCCCACAAAATGTTTACATCATACGCAGAACATTCAGGTTTGTAAAAGACGTTAGAAATAAAAGTCAACGTATAGAACATTGTAGTTCAGGAAATAATGCATACCACTTTCTTTATGAATATGTATAATTTAGTATGTTTGTAAAATTACTGTGATTATTACATTCAGTGTGCACTTTCTTGACAATAAGCTTAATTTTGCTGCTATTTTAGTTCTTTAATTACACAAGCATGCATACTAAAGTATACATGGAATGCAGAGACAGTGGACTAGGAAAAAGCTTATAAGAAGTTTATATTTTGCAAATGGTTGAATGCTGAGCTCAGTTTTCTGAATGGTATGATTACATCCAAACATGCTATGGACATGATTTTGGCCGTAAGTCAATCTGAAACTTACTTTAATATATCTATAGTTTATAGAAAGAGAACATAAGTCAATAGACTTTAAATTACATTTTGGTTTCTGATAACCACAAAGGACAAAACATTTGAGACAAAATTACATGCAAAGTATTAATTGCCCATAACCAGGTAAATTCCTTAACATACTTGTTTCTACTAATTTTTGATTTTTTTCAGAACATAAATAATTTTATTTTTAATTATTTTTTTATTTAATACAATTTATTCATTTTGTATCCCAGCTGTAGCTCCCTCCCTCGTCTCCTCCCAATCCCACCTTTCCTCCCTCTTCTCTTCCCCTATCTGTGGACTTGGAAAGGGGTATGGGAGGTAATCTTTGATTTTAAAGCTGCTCTAAGTGTTTGAGAATGACAATATAGAGACACTATAAACTGATCTAATATCTGAGTTTCATGTAACATGTTTCTTTTCTTTTTGTTTAATTATGACGTTAATTGCTTATATGTTTTTATGACATCCTTTTGCATGTAGCTATTTTAACATGTCCCGTGTCATTTCTGGGATGAAGCAGGTACACACAGAAATGCAGGACAGGGCTTTGCATTAATTTCCAATTTGGTTTTAAGGATAGTGAACAATGATACCAGAATCAGAATGACATTATGGCCATACCTGCCAAGAACCTGCTAGGGCCTTATCTTGATTACAAAATGTATTCTTAATCCATATTGTAATAGATTATCAATATCCTACCATCCTGAGCCTTTAATTATTTATTCCTTGTTTTATTATTTTGTGCAATTCTGTCTGGAAATATTTAATTTGAAATCCACAAGTTATTGTTTTTGAAGCCATAATGTGAAATGTATTTTAAAGTATACCTTATGCATTTATTGTTGATGTTGTTTGGGGCAGTTGGGATCACTGGCCTTTGTTTGCTTTGGGATATGTAATCTAGAATAATACTGGTAGCATGATGACACAGACACTACTGTTTGGATAAATGTACACTTCTTAGGAGATTGGCTCCATTTCATAACCCTTTAAGTCTTGCTGATCATTCAATGCCAACAACTTATTGATCATCAACTATAGTGAATTTCCCAAGATGATATCACATTTTAATTAATGATTTCTTTACTTCTCATTAAAATATGAAGTCTGTGGAGATTAGTATAGCTACAGTAGTTTGAAACGCTGGCTCCATAGGGAAGAGGAGCCCATAGCACAAATCAAGACACTGGGCAATGCTCTCAGGTATGAGCATTAGGGTCCATATCTTCCTCTTCATGTCTGTTTTTAACAGCATAAAGTTTAATATAGCAATTACAAGGAAAATAAAAAGTCCTTTCATGTCACCGTTTTAACCTCCAGCTTGAAGGGGCTTCTTTCCAATTCTTGAGAGATACCACAGAAATGCAAACTTATCAGGAAACAAACCTAGTATAACAGGGAGATGCTGGAAGCACGCATGATGAAGGAAAAGAAGAAAGTAAACATTTTGCTACCAGTGCTTTTAATTTCCATTTGGAACAATTCTACATAATTAGAAGAGAAATATAAATTTGTAATGCAAAACCGACACAAAAAAGAATGAAGTGGATAATATACTTTTAAGTTTTGGAAATCAAGTGTTGTTTTAAAAATAGTACCAACAGGGCAATTTTTAGTTAATATCTTCATGGTCCAAATTAGTATTTTCCTATCATATGAAACTACATCACGACAAAGTACGTATGTACATATATACATATATATGTATGTATGTGTATGCATGTATATATATATATATATATA
>NW_026596073.1:18211475-18388863 GCF_907164565.1 Psammomys obesus
TGTGTGTGTGTGTGTGTGTGTGTGTGTGTGTGTAGCTCGTAATGACCAAAAAGTGAAAGTGTGAGCTCATGTTCTGACAAAACAGACATTTTACTGCCTTTTCAGAATAGAAGACTATAGGATTATATGTTACTTCTGTGTAGGTGTCCTGAGAAGACAAGGGGATTAATTGGGACTTTATCACTTGGGTTGCATCACCACAGCAACCCCTGACCTTAGAGTACATAATCCATAGCACCAGCAGCAGGTATGGAGACAATGCCAGAAAACATCTTTGAGGGCATAGTGACAGGATAAAATGTTAATTTAACAAAATTCACCATTTATTTAGCAGTTTCACCCAAGTATAGAGAGTAGCTTTATAATCTACAATGTTAAAATATTTACGATCTACCACTTGCCCCTAAGGACTCATGAACTTCTGTCTTCAGAGAATGAGTGATATCTCCTTCTAGCACACCTGTTAGTTGGAGACCTTTAGTCATGTTTGCAACATGACCACAGTGGAAAAATTAATTCTAATGTCCTCATTAAAAGATAATGAACATTCTTTTCTGAGTCCTCGTCAGTGTCTCTTCTGATCCTTCATTCCATTATTAAGCATGCAGAATCTTAACTCTGTTGCAATAAAATACTATCATTTTGTTTATGTCTTCATTCTATAAATAAGATAAAATGATAATCAATGGAAAGATTAAAATTTTACACAAATTCAATGCTGCTCTAATTACTCTCATATTTATATTTACAACTTAATGAATTAACCTTTGAATTATCTTAGAATCACATTATCATTTAATCCTCTAAGTAATTATACAAATTGTGTATTTAAATATACTGAATTGTAAACAAGTATTTATAATCTGATAATTTTAGTGGAATTTAACATAAATAAAGGAAGGCTGGACTCCAAGAAAATCACATACTGGCACTCTTAAATTAACTCTGAAGTCAAAATGAAATACTAATTCAGATGACCTTGATTAAATCATTCAATCTTTCTGTATGTAAGATGACAAATCAGTATTTGTTCTCTAGGACTACTGGGAAAGGTACATGAAAATAAAACAAAATGGTACCTAGTATACTGCACTGTAATCTAGCATACATTTGGTGCTAAATTGAGCAGGTGCCACTGCCATGCCATTGTCATGATTTTGGCAAAAATACATTCATTTAAAATGTTGACTCTGTTTTATCATAGAGAAAATGGAGTCACAGTCATGTCATAGCAACATTTGCTACTTGAGAACAAATTGATTAGTCTAAGAGGGGCAGGCATTCAATACTCTACTATTTCTCCTAGACTACTGCACTTCTATATTGTGGATAAACATGAAAAGTCTATACTTAGTAATTCTCTGAAAATATATTTACGTTTTAAAATATACACTTGTTTAATGTTACATGCTCAACAAAATTTAAATATCACACTAACTGTTTTTACTTGTGATGCTTTATCTAAATATTAAAAAGAATTTCTGAGAGATTAAATAACATCTATTTCAGTGAAGTCTACGTTTTAGGGCTATTTAATTCTCAGAAGGTTTAAAACATAAATTAATTATACCTAAATTAAATGAAAATCTCTTCTTGGCAGAAATTGTTCATACATTTCATTTGAGAACTGATTTTTTATGGTGTTAGATATAAAAAAAATCTATCCATATTTTATAAACGAATCTCAAGTGATCTGAATTTCACTTACATTGTTGAGCAGTGTAAGTATGTTCGACTGAAAAATACTCATGGTCAGTATCACTGCCAAAGAGAATTCCCATGTACTATTTAGGTTGGAAGAAAGGCACAGCAAGCATGATGAATAGTTAATGTATAGTAGCTGGCATTCCGAGAGCTGCAAAAATGCTACAGTATCAACTTGCTTTAAGGCTTTATCCAAATTGTTGAGCGACAGAACTTTTCCTGGGAATATGCATCACACATACCTGCTAATCCCAGATAGGGAGACAATGGCAGGCTAAAGTATAGATACCACCAAAGTCCAATTTGGTGAACCATGAGTTTTACTGGGGTTACTTACAAGAGTATGGGTGAAGAGTTCCTTACAGGACCATAAATGACTGAAAGACAGTCATAACATTTCAAGGTCCTCCCAAGTATGAGTGACAAGCTGGGAACCTGAAGCACACTGCATCACCTATAGGCATCTCAGTGAGAGTGTCTTTTCCAAGTGCCTTGATTAAGCTAATCTTCTTCCAGACAACTTGGCTGATTTCTGCTTCTTCCAGGCATCTGGTCTGGACTTGGAGACTACCTTCAGTTTTTCTTATTTTAGAGTTTTCTACTCAGCTCAGCCTTCTTCAGTCTGAGAGTAACTCTCAGTTTTGATTATTTAATCTGGCAGGGAGAAGTCTAGTGAATCTGGTCAGTTTCAGGAACTTCCTGAAGCTATCTTTCTTTTTACCTTTCCACTCAAGGAGTTTCCCTGAAGGATATAATGTCTCAATTAAGCTATTTCAAACTCTGGACTTTACTCCCTATCCCTAAAACCATGGGTGGTGTGCTGAATTTGCCAGGTGAGTAACTTAAAACACACAGGACTTTTGCTCTCCTATGTTACTGACTCATCACCTGATACAAATTCTCATGTAGAGGTCTTAGTCATTATTCTCCTGCTATGAAGAGACACTATGATGAAGGAAATTGTAAAAAACAGCCTTTAATTGGGGGTTTGTTCGTGCTTTCAGAAAGTGAATTCATGGCTATCCTGGTGAGAAGCTTGACAGCGGGAAGGCAGGTATGGCATTGGAGGAGTATAGGAGCGCTGACATCTGATTCACAAGCCTGAGGCAGTCAGGCCTGTCATGGAGATTTGAAACCTCAAATTGCACCCGAGAGTTACACCTCCTCCAACAAGACCATACCTCCCAATCCTTCTCAAACAATTCTACCAGCTAGAAAACAAGCATTCAAAAATATGAACCATTGTAGACCATTTCAACTCAAACCACCACAAGGAATAGCAACAACACTCTTACAACACAAAGAGGAAACCAGGGGCACTTCATATTAACAGTGAGCACAGAGGTGACTCAGCTGTGACGTGTTTGTACAGTTGTTTAAAGGACTTGAGTTCAGCTAATAGTCTGTAGCTCCAGCTCTAGAATATTTGTTAGACTCTTTGGACCACCTTGGGGACTGCATGTAAGTACACAAAGCCACATATAAGAGTACTGGTACAGATAATTAAAAATAATAAAATAAAAGTCTTTAAAAAGTAATGAAATGACATGAAGACCTCATCTGACACTTTTAAATATTTCGTGGAAACTTTTAAAAAGGGCAACTTCTCATTCATTGTTTCCTAATAGTTAACACTAAAGTACTACATAACATTGACATAGACCAAAATCTTGGTGTAGATGGTTCGCGGTTTTTTTAAAAAATGACCATGTAGTGATTTAAGAAGCACTTTTAGCCAGCACTAAGCACAGACCATGCACTCTAAGACTTAGTCACATCTGTGCAATCACGTCACTGAATAGGAGGGAGGAGGAAACAAACACAAGCACTACAATAGCTGTAGTTTTTGGATTGGTTGGTAAGCTAACAAGGGCATTTTATCCATACATATAGTGTGAATATGTGTGTGTGTGTGTACATATTGCTCATACATACATATTGATTCAATGAAGGATAGTAAGATGACTGTTTTCTTCTAAGTTTCACCCAATACTTCCACTTTTCAGTGTTAAAAATTGTACAAGCTTGACAACCGACTTCCTCATCAGTTTTGGCATTAATGATTTCAGTGTTTCATGGAACACTAGAATCATCTGTGCTTTTAAAGTTAAGACCAAAACTCTAATGGTTTATAGTAGAATATTTCTCTAAATCTTTTCTAACAGATATTCCAGTAATGTAATGAACACTCACATTTCAGGTGTGTGATACCATGCAAAAACCACACATGTGTATCAAATATGTCATAGTTTCACAACTGCCCATGAAATCTTAATTTAGAAATGATCTTTTATCAAGTTGAAAGACGAAAAATATGTGTAACGTTATGTATGACTATGGCACATTTTAGCAGTTCAAGTGTGAAGCATAAGGGTCCTCCTACATGCAATGCATGTTGGAATGAGGGTCATGTGTGCTGCCCATACTATTTACATATTGCCCATGTTAGCAGAACATCATTTGTAATGCTAACAGTGACCCTTTATTAAACTCTACAGAGATTACCTAATTTTTATAGTTCATACTTTAAAAATCAAAGAAGAGGAAGAAAGAAAGACCTAAAGGGGACAGGAACTCCACAAGAAGAACGACAGAGCCAAAATATCTGGGCCAGGGGATCCTGCATAATCTGATACTCCAACCAAGGACCATGCATGGAGAAGACCTAGAACCCCTGTTCAAAGGAAGCCCATTGGCTGCTCAGTTTCCAAGTGGGTTTCCAAGTAAGAGGTATAGGGGCTGTCTCTGACATGAACTCATTGGCCAGCTCTTTGATCACCTCCCTCTGGGGGATACAACCTTGCCAGGCCACAGAGAAAAATGATGCAGCCAGCCTTGATGAGACTGGATAAGCTAGAGTAAGGTAGAAAGAGAGGAGGTCCTCCCCTATTAGGGGACTAGGGAAAGGGCATAGGGGAAGAAGAGAGGGGGTGGGTGGGACTGAGAGGAGATGAGGGTGGGGCTGCAGTGAGGATAAAAAGTGAATAAACTGTAATAGATAAATATATAAGTAAAACTAAATTAAAAATCAAAATATGTTTGTTATACATAAGAATTATATAATCCTCTCACAGTGTAGTCTGTGCATCTTAAGGGCATAATTTTAGTCATTGAGTCCTGAGAACACTTGTGTTTAGATTTTGAATATGTGAGTTTATTAAATACATAGGGATCCTAATAAAAGAATAAATAGTATATTTTTTTAGATAGGTGGATAGATTGATTGGTAGGTATATAGAAAGATAAATAATAACAAAATGCCATCAAGTCACTTGTTTAAATTACCTATCAGATAACTGATGAAAGATTGTTAAGAAAGTCAGCTTGAGTTTCAGGCAACTCAGAGTGCCTGCATGGATAAGGCTTCCAAGTAAAAGAAAAATATATATATATAGCAATATCGATTAAATATCGATTAAATCAGGTGTTCAGAACCCCACTAGAGCCAGCCAGTTTAAGTTCCCCACTGAGCTTTCTCTCCATGGCTCAGCTTCTTATGATTGATATTGAAGCTTCTATCCTCAATGCAGGCACATTTATACTATGGGATTAAAAAACAATAACATTGAGCAAGTGGGTTCCATAGTAACAGGAATAGGGACTGTCTCTGACATGAGCTGATTGGCCTGCTCTTTAATAACCTCCCTCTGATGGGGGGGCAGCCTCACCAGGCCACAGAGGAAGACAATGCAGCCACTCCTAATAAGACCTGATAGACTAGGATCAGAAGGAAAGAAAAGAAGACCTCCCCTATCAGTGGACTTGGGGAGAGGCATGTGTGCAGAGGGGGAAGGAAGGGAAGGATTGAAAAGGGGGGAGGGAGGAAACCACAGGGGGGGGTACAAAGTGAATAAAGTGTAATTAATAAAGAATTAAAAAAATAAAACCTATAGCAAAAAAACCAAAAAAACAAAAAAAAAAAAAACCCCAGTAACACTGCTATCTGTTCTCAAGTACACATTTTTAGTTTGAGATGATTTTTTTCTTTTTTTTTTTCCCACTGTACAGGCGCAGAGTTTGTGGTGTTAGCACATTTGCAGAGAAGGAACCTTGGGAAACACTTTGAGCCAAGCATGCTTAAGTCTGAAGGACAGGGAATGATCCTGTCTGCAGAGCATGTTTGCAGAGAGCTCAAACAGCACACTCCAACTTTCACATAGAGTGCATATTCATTCTCTAAGCAAGTGTATCGTCAGATGGGTATCTAACTAATAAGGTTATGTTTGTGTACTTCACTGGGGTTGCCTCGAGGATGAAAACCTAAGACTTTGCACACACTCAGCAAATACCTTTGAAATATAACTCTAAAATATATCTTCAATTTTTGGTTAGTTTTTCAATTTTAAGGAAAATTGAGAATAATGGTGGGGGGGGGTGCAAAGAATACATAGACTAAAATGAGCAGCACAATGCAATTCATGCAAAGAGAACTCTTCTGAGTTCTCCGATGGGTGCCGGGTAGTCCCTCAAGGGAAAGGAGAACAAAGCTGTTTTTGTTATCTCACTGAGTATTGAACAAAGACTACTACTACACTGTTTAGAAAATTCCTCATTAATTTATGCTCAATAGTAAAATAATTTCCCATCACTTTACTATCTTCTGTTTTCTTCATTGCCTCGTCATATAAAGTCCAAATTAGGACATTAAGAGATGATGATTAAGAAACAAGACTTTATCATTATTATTTATTAAAATTTATTCATTTTGAGGAGGGGACAAGATGGCGGCGCCAGGAGAATACTGCGTCTGAGGAGCAGGACAACATTTTTCATATAGCAACCAAGAGACTGAATTCTGGGCCCTAAAACAACAGCGATCTTGTTTCCCAGGTAAGAGGAAACCCCCACTGCATGGGAGTCAGTTGGGTCTACTCTCAGGTCACCCAGCCAGAACCTGAAAGAGACCCTGGGTCCCACAGGCACTAGGTCACTGGACCAGAGCCACACAGCTGTGTGTCCTGATCACCTTCCCAGGCTGAACAGTGGGAACAAAAACACCAGAGACTGGGGAGTCCCAGTCGTGAGAAAAATGCACAGGGAAGGAAGGCAGCAGGACTGGCCACCGGTCACCCAGTCTTTACCTGAAAAAGGTCTCGGAGCCCTCGGCTGGTAGGAGCTGCCATCACTGAACTAGACTTAAGCCTGGAGCACAGAGAGTTGTTGCACCCCCAGCTCTCTGACACAGACAGAACTGTGCACCCCAGGGCAACAGAGACTGGGAGTCCCTGTCAGGAGTAAACCCTACAGGGAAGGAAGGAAACAGGGACCCGAATTAGGTCATCCAGTATATCCCGAGGAAAGGTCCCACAGACTAGTGGGCAGGCACATGAGCCGCCAGCCCAGAGACCTTCTTTGTACCAGCTATTCCTCACAGACAAAACTGTGAGTCCTAGGACACCAGAGACTAGGAGTCACTGTCTGGAGAAATCCTCACAGGGAACGAAGCAAAGGGGACAGACTTAGGCCACCCAGTATATCCCTAGAAAAGGTCCTGCAGACTGGCCCAACCCAGGGACCAGCTGTGCAACAGATAGCCTGCTGTTACCAGGAGAGCAGTACTCACCCACCATAGATTACCACGTGGGTACTGGGGAACAGAGCCCCAACCTCAGACCTACAAAAGCCTAGGATCCCTGAGATCAACCCCCAGATACTGCTCCAAGGGTCAACCAGTTATCTCTAAAAAACTGACCAAAACAAGGGACACACAGGTTACAGCACCAGCTCACTACATTTGCATCAAGAAATACAGAAGCAAGGCAGCTGTCTCCAAGACTTCTCTGGATGAGAGGAGAGCCCTCTCAACTAACAAGAACCACAGCTACCACTCAGGTCTCTATACCTGAGGTGAGCTGTGGAAACTCCTGAAAAACACCAGCCATACAGTGACTATCCAAAAAGCTGAGGAGGCTTCCTTCAGGATAAACTGTCTTTCTGCCAAGGGGATTCTCTCCACCACAGGATTCTAGGAACCACCAGAAAATAACTCCAAACACCTACGATAGCCCAATGGGTAGAGGCCAGGGTAAAAGCTCAACCAACAAAATCCAGAGCAATATGGCATCTCCGGAACCCAGTTATCCAGGGGCAAGTAGCCCTGGACACCTCAGCATAATTGAAAATCAAGAAGATGACCTAACATCTATGCTCATGAAGAGGATAACAAGAAACAAATAAAATATGTAAAGAGCTAGAGGAAGATAAACTGAAACAGATTATGGCCATCTGTAAAGAAATAGAGGGAGATAAAAACAAACATTATGGCCATCCATAAGGAAATAGAAGAAGATAAAGAAAAACAGATTATGGCCATCTGTGAAGAAATACAGGAAGTTGCAGCCAAACAGTTTGTGACCTTTAGAGAGTCAATACTTAAATCACTGAAAGAAATAAAAGAAACAGAGGATTGTTCAAACAAACAGCTAAAAGAATTGAAGGAAAAACAGGAAAATATAGTCAGACAGGTGAAGAAAATCAACAAAATGGCTCAAGACCTGAAAATACAATTGGAAAAATTAAAGAAAACACAAATGGAGGAAATTGTGGAGAGAAAGAACTTAGGGAAGAAAACAAGAACTACAGACTACAAGAGATGGAAGAAAGAATCTCAGGTGTGGAAGATACAATGGAAGAAATCGACGTATCTGTCAAAGAAAATGTTAAGTCAAAAAATTCCTGACACAGACCATCCAAGATATTCAAGACAACATAAAAAGATAAAACCTAAGAATAATAGGAATAGAGGAAAAAGAAGAGTCCCTCCTCCAAGGCCCAGAAAATATTTTCAACAAAATCATTGAAGAAAATTTCCCCAACGTAAAGGAGAGGCCAATAAGAATACAAGAGATCTACAGAACACCTAATAAATTAGACCAGAAAAGAAAATCTTCCCACCACATAATAATCCGAACAGTAAGTGTACAGAACAAAGAAAAAATACTAAAAGCTGCAAGGGAAAAAGGCCAAGTAACATATAATGGCAAACCCATTAGGATCACACCTGACTTTTCAACAGAGACTATGAAAGCCAGAAGGGCCTGGACAGATAACATGCAGACCCTAAGAGAACACAGATGTCAGCCCAGGCTACTATAAACAGCAAAACTGTCAGTCCTCATGGATGTAGAAAACAAGATATTCAATGACAAAAACAAATTTCAACAATACCTACCAGCGTTACAGAAGACACTAGAAGGGAAAATACAACCCAAGAAAACTAGCTACTTTCAAGAAAACACAGGAAATAATTAATCTCACTACAGTAAAACAAAAAGCAACCAAGCACACAACCTTATGACCACAGCCAACATCAAAATCAAAGGATCTAACAGCCACTGGTCATTAATCTCTCTCAACATCAATGGACTCAATTCTCCAATAAAAAGACACAAACTAACAGAATGGATGCATAAACAAAACCCAGCAATCTTTTGCATACAAGAAACACATCGAAGTCACAAAGATAGATATTACCTGAGGGTAAAGGGTTGGAAGATGGCTTTCCAACCAAATCTAATAGCTGATAAAATAGACTTTCAAACAAAATTAATTAAAAAGAGATGGGGAAGGACACTTCATACTAATCAAGGGAAAATTCCACCAAGAAGACATCACAATCCTGAACATCTATGCCCCAAATACAAGGGCACCCACATTTGTAAAAGAAACATTTATAAAAATTAAACCACACGTAGATCACACACATTAATATTGGAAGACTTCAACACCCCACTCTAAACAAAAGACAGGTCAACAAAACAGAAATTAAACAAAGAAACAATGTCTCTAACAGAGGTCATGGATCAAATGGACCTAACAGACATTTACAGAACTTTACAACCAAACACAAAAGAATTTACCTTCTTCTTAGCAACTCATGTAACCTTCTCCAAAAGAGACCATATAATGGGTCACAAAGCAAGCCTCAACAGATACAAGAAGATTGAAATAATCCCTTTTATCCTATCTGATCACCAAGGAATAAAGCTAGACCTGAACAACAACAGAAATAACAAAAAGCCTACACACACACATGGAAACTGAACAACTTCCTACTAAATGACAGCTGGGTCAGGGAAGAAATAAAGAAAGAAATTAAAGTCTTCCTAGAACTCAATGAAAATGAAGGCACAACATACCCAAACTTGTGGGACACAATGAAAGCAGTGCTAAGAGGAAATTTCATGGCACTAAGTGCCTTCAAGAAAAAATTCGAGACAGCTAATTCAAGTAAATTAATGGCTCACCTAAAAACTCTAGAAAAAGAAGAAGCAGATACACCAAAAAGAAGTAGACAGCTGGAAATAATCAAACTCAGGGATGAAATCAATCAATTAGCAACAAATAAAACAATTGAAAGAATCAATGAAATCAAAAGCTGGTTCTTTGAGAAAATCAACAAGATATACAAACCCTTAGACAAGCTAACTAAAACGCAGAGAGAAACCACCCAAATCAACAAAATCAGAAATAAAAAGGGGGGCATAACTAAAGACACTGAGGAAATCCAAACAATCATTAGGACTTACTTCAAAAGTCTATATACCACAAAATTTGAAAATCTAAATGAAATGGACATTTTTCTTGATGGATTCCACTTACCAAAACTGAATCAAGACCAAGTAAATCAATTAAGTAGTCCTATATCCCCCAAGGAAATAGAAACGGTCATCGAAAGACTCCCATCCAAAAAAAGCCCAGGACCAGATGGTTTTAGCGTAGAATTCTACCAGACCTTAAAAGAAGAGCTAACTCTAGTTCTCTTTAAACTATTCCACAAAACAGAAACAGAAGGATCATTAACAATCTCATTCTATGAAGCCACAGTCACCTTGGTACCTAAACCTCACAAAGATTCAACAAAGAAAGAGAATTTCAGGCCAATCTCCCTTATGAACATTGATGCAAAAATATTCAACAAAATACTTGCAAACCGAATACAAGATCACATCAAAGATATCATCCACTATGACCAAGTAGGCTTCATCCCAGGTATGCAGGGATGGTTCAATATATGGAAATCCATCAATGTGATCCACCATATTAACAAACTGAAGGAAAAAAAAAAAACACATGATTATCTCCCTAGATGCTGAAAAAGCATTTGACAAAATACAAAATCCATTCATTTTTAAAGTCATTGAGAGATCAGGGATAAAGGCACATATCTAAACAAAGTAAAGGTAATATACAGCAAGCCAATAGCCAATATCAAACTAAATGGAGAGAAACTTAAAGCAATCCCACTGAAATCAAGGACAAGGCAAGGCTGCCCACTCTCTCCATATCTCTTCAACATAGTTCTGAAAGTCCTTGCTAGAGCAATAAGAGAGTTGAAGGAGTTCAAGGGGATACAAATTGGAAAGGAAGAAGTCAAATTATCACTATTTGCAGATAATGTGATAGTATACCTGAGTGAACCCAAAAATTCTACCAGGGAAATCCTACAGCTGATAAACAGCTTCAGCAAAGTGGCTGGATACAAAATTAACTCAAAAAAATCAGTAGCCCTGCTGTATACAAAAGACAAAAGGGATAAGAAAGAAATTAGGGAAACAACACCCTTCACAGTAGCCACAAATGACATAAAGTACATTGGTGTAACCCTAACCAAGCAAGTCAAAACTTGTATGAAAAAAATTTCAAGTCTCTGAAGAAAGAATTAGAAGAAGATGTGAGAAGATGGAAAGATCTCCCATGCTCGTGGATTGGCAGGATTAACATAGTAAAAATGGCCATCTTACCAAAAGCTATCTATAGATTCAATGCAATTCCCATCAAATTACCAACACAATTCTTTACAGACCTGGAAAGAAAAATTCTCAACTTCATATGAAATAACAAGAAACCCAGAATTGCTAAAACAATCCTCTACAATAAAAGATCTTCTGGAGGTATCTCCATCCCTTGTCTTAAGCTGTACTATAGAGCAACAGTAATAAAAACTGCATGGTACTGGCATAGAAACAGACTGGTGGATCAATGGAACCGAACAGAAGACCCAGAAATAAACCCACAAACTTATGGACACCTGATTTTTGACAAAGAAGCCAAAAAACCATACAATGGAAAAAAGATAGCATCTTCAACAAATGTTCTGGTCCAACTGGAAGTCTACATGTAGAAAAATGCAAATAGATCCCTACTTATCACCATGCATAAAACTGAAGTCCAAGTGGATCAAAGACCTCAACATAAAACCAGACACATTAAATCGGGTAGAAACAGAAGTGGGGAATACCCTTGACCTCATTGGCACAGGAGACATCTTCCTGAACAGAACACCAACAGCACAGGCTCTAAGAGCAACAATTAATAAATGGGACCTCATGAAACTGAAAAGCTTCCATAAAGCAAAGGACACTGTCATCAAAACAAAACAACTGCCTACAGAGTGGGGAAGAATCTTCGCCAACCCTTTATCTGACAGAGGGCTAATATCCAGTATATATAAAGAACTAAAGAAGCTGAAAAGCAGCAAACCAAGTAATCCAATTAAAAAAAAAAATGGGAACAGAGCTAAACAGAGAATTCTCTGTAGAGGAATATAAAATGGCAGAGAAACACTTAAAGAAATGCTCAACATCATTAGCCATCAGGGAAATGCAAATCAAAATTACCCTGAAATTTCACCTTACACCCATCAGAATGGACAAGATGAAAAATTCAAGTGACAACACATGCTGGAGAGGTTGTGGAGAAAGGGGAACCCTCCTCCACTGCTGGTGGGAATGCAAACTCTACAACCACTCTGGAAATCAATCTGGCACTTTCTCAGACAACTAGCAATAGCTCTTCCTAAAGATCTAGCCATACCACTCCTAGGCATATATCCAAAAGGGGCTCAAGTACACAATAAGGACATTTGCTCAACCATGTTTGCAGCAGGTTTTTTTGTAATAGCCAGAAGCTGGAAACAACCCAGATGCCCCTCAACTGAAGAATGGACGCAGAAAAAGTGGTACATCTACACAATGGAATATTACTCAGCAATGAAAAATAAGGAAATAATGAAATTTGCAGGTAAATGGTGGGACTTGGAAAAGATCATCCTGAGTGAGCTGTCCCAGAAGCAGAAAGACATACACGATATATACTTACTCATATAGACATGTAATATAGGATAAACTTACTAAAATCTGTACATGTAAAGAAACTAATCAAGAGAGAGGACCCTGACTAAAATGCTCAATTTCCATCCCAAAAGGCAAAGGGGAAGGACATCAGAAGAAGAAGAAAACAGGAAACAAGCTAGAAAAATGCCATAGAGGGCCTCTGAAAGGCTCTTTCCTGCATACTATTAAAGCAGATGCTGAGAGTTAGGGCCAACTGTTTCTGCAGTGTGTATGGATTCTTATGTAAGAAGTGGGAAATAGTAAGATCTGGAGAGGATAGGAACTCCACAAAGAGAGCAACAGAACCAGAAATTTGAATACAGGGGTCTTCCCAGAGACTCATACTCCAACCAAGGACTATCCATGGAGATAACCTAGAACCCCTGCACACATGTAGGCCATGACAGTTTAGTGTCCAAATGGGTTACATAGCAATGGGAAGTGGGACTGTCTCTGACATGAAGTGATTGGCCTGCTCTTTGATCCCCTCCCTCTGAGGGGAGAGCAGCCTCACCAGGCCACAGAGGAAGACAATGCAGCCACTCCTGATGAGATCTGATAGACTAAGATCAGAAGGAAGGAGAGGAGGACCACCCCTATCAGTGGACTTGGGGAAGGGCATGCATGAAGAAGGGGGAGGGAGGGTGGCATTGGGAGGGGTGGAGGGAGGGCTTAGGGGGTATGAAAAGTGAATAAGGTGTAATTAACAAAAAATAAAAATAAATAAATTGTATTCACTTTGAGTCCTGGCTGTATCCTCCTCCCTCATCTCCAACTATTCCCATCCTTCCTCCGTTTCCCATCCCCCATGTCCCTCTCCTATTCCTGTGATAGGGGAGGTCCTCCTCTCTTACTATCTGACCCCAGACTATCAGGTCTTATCAGGGCTGTCTCTCTCCCCATGGCCTAATAAGGCCACCTCTCCAGGGGGAGATGATCAAAGAGTAGGCAATTGAGTTCATGCCAGTGACTGCCCTGCTCTCCTTACTAGGAGGCCCACATGGAGACTGAGATATCCATGGGATACATCTGCATATGGGGTCTAGGTCCTCTCCATGCATGATACTTAATTGATTCATCAGTCTCTGTAAGTTCCCCTGGGCCCAGATTTTTTGGCTCTGTGTTCTCCATGTAGAGACCCTGTCCCCTACAGTCTTACTATTTCCACCTTCTTCCATAAGATTCCCTGCACTCTGCCCAAAGTTTGGCTATGAGTCTAAGCATCTGCTTCGATTCCCTGCTGGGTAGCGTCTTTCAGAGCCCCCTGTGGAAAGCTCCTGTCCTGTTCCCTGTCTTCTCCAACTTCAGATGTCTATCCTGTTTGCCCTTTTGAATACAGATTAAGCCTCTTCCCTAGGGTCCTCCTTGTTGGTTAGCTTCCTTAAGACTATAGCTTTTAATATGAAAAAAAGGAATATTGATATTCAGCAATATACAACCAATGAAATCATGAATTTTGCAGGCAAATGGTGGGAACTGGAAAAGGCCATCCTGAGGGAGTTATACCAGAAGCAGAAAGACTCACAGGGTATATACTCACTCATAAGTAGATATTAGATATATAATAAAGGATAAACATACCAAAATCTGTATACTTAAAGAAACTAATCAAGAAGGAGGACTCTGGCTAAGATGGCCAATCTCCATTCAGAAAGGCAAAGAGGATGGGCATTAGAAGAAGGAGAAAACAGGGAACAGGACAGGAGCCTACCACAGAGGGCCTCTGAAAAGCTCTACCCTGCAAGGTATCAGAGCAGATACTGAGACTTATAGCCAAACTTAGGGTGGAGTTCAGTGAGTCTTATGAAAGAAGGGGCAGATAGTAAGACCTGGAGAGGACAGGAGCTCTACAAGGAGAGCAACAGAACCAAAAAATCTGGGCACAGGGGTCTTTTCTGAGACTGATACTCCAAACAAAGACCATTCATGAAGATAACCTAGACCCCCTGCACAGATATATCCCATGGCATCTCAGTATCCAAGTGGGTTACATAGTAATGAGAATAGGGACTGTCTCTGATATGAACTGATTGGTCTGCTCTTTGATCTCCCCTCCCTGAGGGGGGAGTACCCATATCAGCCATAGAGGAATACAGTGTAGCCACTCCTGATGAGATCTGATAGACTAGGATCAGAAGGGAGGGGATGAGGACCTTCCCTATCAGTGGACTTGGGGAGGGACACTTGTGAAAAAGGAGGAGGGAAGGTCGGATTAGGAGAGGGAGGGAGATACTGGGGAGATACAAAGTGAATAAAGTGTAACTAAATACTAAAAGCAAAAGAAAGAAAACATAAAACCATGTTGCAGAAGTTCTTAAGTTTAGAAAACTCTGTAACCATTTAAAAACTAATTAAATTTGACCTCCGGAAAAAAAAAAAGAAACAAGACTTTATTTTTCATGCCACTGAGAAGTAATTGAAAACAGCTGTTTCAAACTTCTCTAGAGAGAAGTTATATCACTTCAGCAATATATTTTTATTTTTTATTTTTTTGGGAAAATGAGTATTACTGAAAATCAAACAAACTAGCTGGTGTGGTGGCACATGCCTTTAATCCCAGCACTCAGGGCGGTAGAGACAGGCTGATCTCTGGAAGTTCAAGGCCAACCTGGTCTACAAAACAAATTCAGAACTACCAAGGCTACACAGAGAAACCTTGTTTCGAAAAACAAGAAAGAAAGAAAGAAAGAAAGAAAGAAAGAAAGAAAGAAAGAAAGAAAGAAAGAAAGAAAGAAAGAAAGAAAGAAAGAAAGAGAGGAAGGAAAAGGAAAGGAAGGAAAGAAAGAAGGAAGAAAGGAAGGAAGGAGAGAAAATTGAACAAACTAACTTCTTATTGAAATGTTATGTCTGTGTCTATCACAATCCATGATCTATGATATAAATCAAACAGCTGGAGCTGATAATAAGTAGAAAATACAACAGTTAAAGATCAGCAGAGGCTACTCTTCCTCTAGTCCAGCAGCTCTTTTGTTTCTGTCTGTTCAGCTTTGGCTTGTTCATGGTATAGAAAAACTTATTGAATAAGAAAATAGTCATGCATTGGCTCTCAGAGTCACATATATGATATTTCACTGGAAGGATTTCTGTGTCATATTTTACAAAATTTAAACTTGTGCTAAACAAAATCATGTGCATGATACAAATCCTTGATGTTAGGAAGCAGATAGGAATCATTTCACATATGTGCATGATGTCAAGGCTATTCTACTCTATCGGAGAAAAGCAAATGCATGCCTCAAAATGCTACTGGGTTGTACTGAAAGCACTTGTTTAAAATCACAATGATTATTTGGACTCCTGTTTGGTTATATTGTTTCTCTTTAAGCCCCAAGTGACTTTTGTTGCCCTGTCTATAAACGATGGAACTCTCAGAACACTCTTTTCTCTGGATTAGCTGTAATAAAAACTCTCTTGGATGAATAAAAGTAAAATCAAAATCTCCTGTTTGTAGGTTGTATTGTTTAATCATTAAATAGAGTATATGTGTTCAAGTTCACAACCTTGAAAAAGAACACTTAAAGCATGCTATAAATACTCTGGCATAAATTGCCTTCCTTTTTTTTCCTGCAAAGTTATTTTCTGTGCTCCTGGTACTCAAATGAGAACTTTCTTGTGGCATCCCTATGCTTAACCTTAAGAAATGAGTTAATAATCTTCAACTATAGAAATAAACTTACTAAGCTCAAGGTTGTATCAATTTAAATTTGTCAAACAAATTGTGCAGAAGTGAATTTTAAAGAAACTAATAGCAATATATTAAGATACCATTTTTATATTTATGGTTGTGAGCCTAGCCTTTAAAGGCTGAGCCATCTCTCCAGCCCTCAATCCCCATCCTGAAAGGCAAAGACGATGGACATCAGAAGAAGTAGAAAACAGGAAACAACCTAGGAACCTGCTACAGAGGGCCTCTGAAAGCCAGAAGAAGTAAACAGGAATCAAACTAGGAACCTACCACAGAGGGCCTCTGAAAGCCTCTGCCCTGCAGACTATCAAAACAGTTGCTGAGCCTGATGGCCAACTGTTGGGCAGAGTGAATGGAATTTTATGTAAGAAGTGGGAAATAGTAAGAGCTGGAGAGGACAGGAACTCCACAAGGAGAGCAACAGAACAAGAAAATTTGAACACAGGGAACTTCCCAGAGACTCATACTCCAACCAAGGACTATTCATGGAGATAACCTAGAACTCCTGCACAGATGTAGCCCATGGCAGTTCAGTGTCCAAGTGGGTTACCTAGTAATGGGAAGAGGGACTGCCTCTGACATAATCTGTCTGGCCTGCTCTTTGATCACCTCCCCCTGAGGGGAGAGCAGCCTTACCAGGCCACAGTAGAGGACAACGCAGCCACTTTTGATGAGAACTGATAGACTAAGATCAGAAAGGAGAGGAGAATCTCCCCTATCAGTGGACTTGGGGAGTGGCATGCATGCAGAAAGGGGAGGGAGGGTAGAATCGGGAGGGGAGGAGGGAGGGGCTTATTGGGGGATACAAAATGAATAAAGTGTAATTAATAAAAAATAAAAAAAGTTAAAAAAGATACCATTTTTAAATAAAACAAGAAAACATACTCTCACTCATTCAATAGAATGTTATCACTGGTACAGATAAAACAGAAAAGGTGTACTAGTACTCTTGTCACCATCTATATTGAGAGATAAGACTGGAGCTTAGAGAAGTTAGAAAACTTAGATAACTTCACTGGGGCAGTATGAAGCAGGCCAGTGAAGTTTGTATAGCATCACACCTCAATTGACTGACTCATTTAGTTCTATTTAATAGGATTTAATAGGGTATCGGCCAGCACAAGGAAGGTCTATAACAAGGACAGCGCTCATTCATTTAAGGAAACACAGAGGAATGTAGGCTTGTATGGATGAAGGGTAGGGTAATTAAGCAAAAGACATCCTTACCTGTAAAGAGAAGAGAGAAGTCACAAGTCATTTGAGGAAGAGAGAGACAGACAGATTGACAGAGACAGAGAGAGACAGTGAGAGAACAGAATTTTACCAAATATTACTTAGATGACACGGAGCCATACTTCTCTTGGGCAGAGTGTATTAATTTTGTACTTATATTTCCTGTGGGGTGGTACATGTGCCATGATGGTCTTGGAGGTCAGACAACAACTTGTGGGACTCAATTGTGTCCTTCCATAATGTGAGCCTGAGGGATCAAACTCAGATTGTCAGGCTTGGGGCAGGGGTGGAAGGTTAAGCACCTTTACCTGCTAGACATCTCATGGGACCAAAAGAGCGCATTCAATGTTAGCAGATCTTTGAGATAATATTTACTGAACATGTATTTCCTTCATCGCCAGCATACAATATTGTACTTAAGGCATTTCTTTCTGTTTTTTTTTATCTGCTTATTACTGGTTTTGATGTGTGTGTGTGTGTGTGTGTGTGTGTGTGTGTGTGTGTATGTGTGTGTTAAGATATGTTCTTACTCTTCAGCCAAAACTGACATAAAACCAAGAATTTCTTCAGACTCATCATAATCCTCCTGCCATGGTCTCACATCAGCTGAGATTACAGGTATGAACCCCCATACCAGCTTGATAACTGTCATCTCAACATCTCATTGCTTGAATTTGTGTGATTATCTGTGCATGTCTCACAGGCTCCAAATCCCAGCTCAAGGCAACTCTTCTTTCTGTATCTATAAATTTGTCTTTTCAGTTCAAAGAACTAGAGTCAAAACGTAGTCTATTGTGTCTGGTTTCTTCATCTCAGTTTCTGAAGATCATCCATACTCAGGAATAAAACAGCATTTTAAAGTTCTCAATTACTGTTCAGTACTGGGTTGTATGGAGCACAGTACTTTTTGTCTGATGGAGATATTTTTGAAAAATGCCTCTTTTCATATTTGGTTTCATGTGTTTGTGGAAATACTTCTCATTTTTCTTACATTAATCCTTAGGAGTACAGTCTTTGGGTCACAGGAGAATTCAGCTTTTAAAGAAACTGACTGTATCATCTTCCTCTGTGTCCTGGCAAGGCTGCACCCCACAGTCGGAGGTGATCAACTGAGTTCATGTCAGAGACAGCTCCTGTACCCCTTACTAGGGTACCCACTTGGAAACTGAGCAGCCAATGGGCTTCCTTTGAACAGCGGTTTAGGTGTTCTCCATGCATGGTCCTTAGTTGGAGTATTGGTCTCTGCCTGAACCGAGGCATTTTAGTGGCTCTGTTGGTCTCCTTGTGGAGTTCCTGTCCCCTCCAGGTCTTTCAATCTCCCTCTTTTTCCACAAGGATTCTGGTATTCTGCCCAAAGTTTGGTTGAGTCTCAGTATCTCCTTTGGTACCCTGATGGGTAGTCTTTCAGAGGTCCTCTGTGGAAGGCTCTAGCCTTGATGAGACCTGATAAGCTAGGGTCAGATAGAGGGGGAGGAGGTTCCCTCCTTTCAGGGGCTTAGGGAAAGGGCATAGGGGGAGAAGGAGGGGTGGGACTGGAAAATGACAATGGAGGGGGCCGCAGTGGGGATAAAAAGTGAATAAATTGTGGTAAGTAAATATATAAATAAAATCAAATTAAAAAATTAATTAATTAATTAAAAAAAGGAATGAAAGAAACGAAAAAGAAACTGGCAAACTCATACCTAAAGTGACCATTCCAAGATGCTGAGATTCATAGCCAAACTTTGGGCAGAGTGCAGGGAATCTCATGAAAGAAGGAAGAAATGAAATATCTGGAGGGGACAGGAGCTCCACAAGAAGAGCAACAGAACCAAAAAATCTGGGCACAGGAGTCTTTTCTGAGACTGATATGCCAACCAAGGACCATTCCTGGAGATAATTTAGAACCCCTGCACAGATGCAGCCCATGGCAGCTCTGTCTCCAAATGGGTTTCTTAGTAAATAGAACAGGGACTGTCTCTGACATAAACTCAGTGGCTGGCTCTGTGATCACCTCCCCCTGAGGGGGGAACAGCATTACCAGGCCACAGAGGAAGACAAGGCAGCCAGTCCTGATGAGACCTGATAGGCTAGGGTCAGATAGAAAGGGAAGAGGACCTCCTCTATCAGTGGACTTGTGGGGGAGGGATGTGCAAGGAGAAGAGGGAGAGAGAGTGGGATTGGGAGGAGATGACAGAGGATGACAGCTGTGATACAAAATGAAAAAATTGTAATTAATAAAATAAATTTAATAACACAAAATTCATATATTGATAATATAGTAAACATCCCTAAACTTTAGTTTACAAGCATTATGATAAACTAAGGTTTTGTTTCAGTCCAAAATTCTTATGTTAATACCTTTACGACCAATGTGACTACATTAGCAGATGGGGCTTTCAGGAAAGTGATTAAAATTAAATGAGGTCATAAGTAGGTCCCTGAATTGATGGGATTAGTGGTTTATGGGCACAGACACCTGTGCACCCTGCTTTCACCCCTCCAGCCTGTCATTCTGTGTGCACACTATGATGAGAGGCTGTGAAGCTGTTCTGTGAGAACATGGCCTTCTGGAAGCTCAGGGCATAGTTCTCACCAGAACTTCATTTCCTTGCCCTTGATTGTGGCCACCAGCATGCGGAGCTGTGATAAAATGAATTTCTAACACTGAAGCCATCCATCTGTGATTCTTTGTACAGGAGATCCAAGCACACTGGCATAAATACCAAAAGTAGAGTAAGTCTTAAGCTTGACAGAAAGGACAGGAAAGAGGGATCTATTTTCACTACTGTTCTGATATAGCCAGAAGAGTCTTGGAATCTTAAACTTCCACTAAATTACACCTAAAGTACTTTTGGGTTTCTTTCAGATTCTTTTTCCCATAATGCTATCATTAGTGCAAAGGAAAATAAGCTGAAGACTTCATGTTAGAATACACTGAGGAGTTAAAACACTAAAAACAGTTTCTGATGCCAGATCTGTATATGTGGTCCATCTGCATATTTTTTTTTATAAATTATCTTGTTCTCACAGGCATCCAACTAACTAATTATGTGCAAACAATAAGAATCAAGCTGCTGCCAAAAGAATTAACTCTGCAGCCAATAGCAACTGCCTTTGGCAGGGCAGTTTTGCTCACCAGCATCGAAAAACACTTAGTTTTTATTGCTGAATTAAATATATGTGCCTAGTCTGCATAGGGACAACTAAAGATTTGAAGAGAATTAAAAGGGAAAGTGACTGTAGGCAAAGTATTTGATTCTTCTTATCAGAAAACAAAAAAAGCTTAAAGTTAGTATTTTTGGAGTTAGAATTTATAAAGAGGAATGGAATATTTTCTTTCAATTTATGCTGCATTCATCAGCTGCAATAAGGGTGTGTGTTGCTGTTTCTGAAATAGAAGATCTAGGAACTAGGAAAAGTTCTCTGGAGAATACGTAAATTAGGCTTGATATTAGAGAAATTCATTAAAAAAAGAGTAAAAACAAATATTCTCTTTGGAAGCATTTCTCTGGCAAAGTATAAAATTGTGTGTGTGTGTGTGTGTGTGTGTGTGTGTGTGTGTGTGTGTGTGTACACATTCAGAGGTAATACTCCTTTCATAATCCAATGAAAATCTGAATATGGAAGAAAGCAAAGAAAATCATCTGTGTTTCAGGATATTCATTTGAATTATTCCCAAAAAGAATGATGTCGTTTGCAAATATTATTAGTTTGTTTGACCCTAGCCTATCAGGTCTCATCAGCACTGCCTTGATCCTCTTGCTCTGAGGGCTGGCTGGGTTGCCCCACCAGGGAGAAGTAAGGAGCAGGTAACCAAGTTCAAGTCAGAGACTGTCTCTTCTCCCCTTACTAGGGAACCCACATGGAGGCTGAGCTGTCTATTGGCTACATCTAAGCAGGGGGTCTAGATCCTCTCTATGCATGGTTTTTGGTTGATGCACTAAGTTCTGCAGTTCCCCCAGGGCCTTGTTCTTTTTGCTTTGTTGGTCTCCTTGCATGGCTCCTGTGCCCTCTGGTTCCTTTTGTAAGTTCGTTCTTCCATAAGACACCATATGCAATGTCCAAAGTTTGGCTGTGAGTCGCTGCATCTGCTTTGATCACCTGCTGGGTAGAGTCTTTTAGAGGACATCTGTGGTAGGCTCCAGTTCTGTTCCCTCACTTCTACCACTTCTAGTGTCTATCCTCTTTTCCTTGCTGAATGAGAATTAAGCATCTTCCATAGGTCCTCCTTGTTTAAATCTGTAGATTTTAGTATGTTTTTCCTATATTATATGTCTAATATCCACTTATAAGTTAGTATACACCATGTGTTTCTTTCTGCTTCTGGGATACCACATTCAGATGATCTCTTCTAGTTCCATCCATTTGCCTACAAATTTCATGATTTCTTTGTTTTTAATAGCTGCATAGTATTTCATCTTTTCAATGTACCACAATTTCTGTATCCGTTTTTCAGTTGAGGGCTGTCTAGGTTATTTCCAGATTCTGGCTATTATGAATAAAGGTTCTATGAACATAGTTGAGCAAATGTCCTTGTATGGTTGAGTGTCTTTCAAGTATATGCCCAGGAAAGGTATAGCTGGGTCTTGAGGTAGCACTATTCCCAGTTTTCTGAGAAAGTGCCAGATTGCTTTCCAAAGTGGTTGTACAATGATACATTCCCACCAGTAATGGAGGAGGGATCCCCTTTCTCGATATCCTTTCCAACATGTGTTGCTTTTGATCTTAGCCATTCTGACTGGTATAAGATGGAATCTTAGAGTCATTTTGATTTGCATTTTTCTGATGGCTAAGGATATTTGGCATTTCTTTAAGTGCTTCTCAGCCATTCGATATTCCTCTGTTGAGAATTATCTGTTTAGCACTCTAACCCATTTTTCAATTGGATTACTTTGTCAGTGTTAAAAGTCTTCAGTTCTTTATATATTCTGGATAGTAGCCTTCTGTCAGATGTAGGGTTGGTGAAAATCTTTACCCAGTCTGTAGGATGTCGTTTTGTTCTGATGACAGCGGCCTTTGTTTTTTGGAAGCTTTTCAGTTTTATGGGGTCCCATTTACTGATTGTTGATACCAGAACCTGACGTAGTTTTATATAGTGGACACAATCTTGTTATAGACTTTTACGCAGACTGTACCGTGTTATTTTATTTAATCAGTTAATCAATATTCCCCAGAGAATACTGCTCCTTCATGTTTTATACCTGTTATAGCCTGTTATACCAGGTGAGAAAAGTAGTATAATTACAAAGAACGAAGATGACACTCACTCATTCTTCACCGCTGGCACAGCAAATGTGGAAAAGCAGCATAACTTACCATTAGTATCGACAGTTGACCTCCTGTCTCTGTTCCAAGAATCCACTGCACTATTTCTTTGAAAAGTACTTAAAGTGAACATATTCAATATTTAGTTAAGTGAACTGAGGTATGACAAGCTATCATGAAGCAGAATGGAATGGTAAAGCATGGCTTCAGTGCTTGTTGCTTTGTGTTGAATGTTATTACCAAGCTCTGCTGGGGTTACACCAGATCCAGACCAAATCAGTGTTTGTAAAGTAATTGCTTTGACTCTGACTGCTTGAAGTGAAATCCATAGACGATAAACACAGAGTGCTAACAAGCACAAGAAATGAGAGCTCATGGCTAGAGAGTTCTGCTTTGCCATGATGTCAAAGTGATTGCCAAAGTTACTCCATAGGCACTAACTTAGGTGCTGTAAAGGCATCTCTCACTCTGTTCTTACATTTTCACAGGGCTCCAGGTGCAAAGAACTTCACAAGCATCATCTGGATCACTGTGCTTCCAGAGATTTCCTATCTGCTATAGCTTAAGGTAAAGTCATATCCATCCCAAGCACCCAGGTTACACTCTCTGAAGTCTTAATATATTCTTGAATCATGTAGCATAAAAGTAACTATAATCCAATATTTAAAGTGAATTCAATTCTAATGGAGATTTGGAAAAATAGAGGTGATGAGAGAGGAGGATAAGAAAGACTAACGGAGCAGTATCCTCTGGGGGATATTGATTAACTGATTAAATAAAATAACACGGTACAGTCTGCGAAAAGTCTATGACAAGATTGTGTCCACTATATAAAACTCTGTCAGGTTCTGGTATCAATTATGATCCAAGTACATTCTATGCATGAATACTCATATGCTAACAAATCCCTCTACTTTGCACAACAAATGTAAACTAATAATAAAAGTAAAATCATGGTAGAATAAATCTGTTTAGTAAGGGATGATGAAAGCAGTACACATTTATAATTGAGATAGCAGAATTCAGAACTGAACTAGATTGGTAAATATTGCCATCACTTCACACAAGGTTAAGCTAATTCTCAGTTAAGATAATTCTGAAAAGAATGGCAGCTTCTTTGTATCACATGAACAAAGCTGAAATGTCTTACCTTTCAACAGTTCTTAGGAAAAGTTAACCTCTGGACTTAAAATACAGTTAAATGTTGTTATAGTATTGATTCTCAACCTGACAGGATCTAGAATCTAGAAGGAGCAAAGCTTCCAACATGCCTGTGGAGGCAGTTTCTAGATTACATCAGCCTCTCAGTGGATCTAGAGTGACATGTAGAGTAGGTTAGTTAGGTGAGGAGAGTCATCTTAAATATGAATAACATCAGTGTGTGGGCTAAAATCCTGCACTGGATTTTCAAAGGGGAAAGAAAGGTGAGTACCAGAATTCACTACTCCCTGCTTTCTGATAGGGCATGCACTAACCAAATGGCTTCCTTCTCCTACCACTATGCCTTCCTTATATAGACAGAATGTGTGACCTAAAACTGTAAGCCACAATAACCTCTTCTTTTCTTAAGTAGCTTTTGTCGGAGATTTTGCTGCCGAAATGAGAAAAGTATTGACATAAGTACCAATTTTTGTCTTGAAAAATGAAAAGTTCATCATAAGAATTTAAAAGATTTTAATGAGTACTTTCTAAAACTAAATGCATAGCATTTGGGATTTATCATGTAATGTATTGATACGTAGGATGCAGCAATTAAAACTAATGTTAGTATCTTAGACTTCATGTAAATTATATATTGAATAATCAATATTCATTTCATATAGATATGGGTTTCCACTTTCAAATTGTTTATCTCCTTCAGTAAACAGTCCTTTAGTAAGACAAAAAACACACATTATAGGAAATAAAGAAGACCCAATTATTTCATATAACATAAACAAATGGCTAAAGATCAGAAGTTTACTGCACTATAAGACTTTTACTCTAGACACACTTACAAATTACTTGTTTTCGGGTATCTTTCAGAAAGTCTGTTCAACGATGCAAGATACAATACAACAGCTGATTATAGCATCTTACTACAGAGTTTAAAAAACTTTGTTTAAAACCAGTTCATTTAATCTAATAGAATTTTAATTGACTTGTTTTTATTTTTTTTCCATCCTTTGGAATTAAAAGTATCTGAAAAATCATTATATAGAATATTTTTTGTATATTTATTGAAATACTTATAAGGTTCCATAGTAATGATATTAATGCCATATATGGCCATAAAGTGAGCTTCACTTTACACTAGTAGTTCCCAAATGCAAAAACTAGCTTCAGTTAATAAAAACAAATTGGTAAAAGTTTAATGGTCATCATGACTTCCCAGATCTACCAGGTCTAATATCAATATACTTTATATGTTAGGAAATAGTTATTTTTTTGAGGAAAGATAATGTTGGCTACTTAAAAGATATATTTCTGTATAAATATAAATTATAGTAATTAATATTGAGCCTACCTATAAGTATGCCAATAAATTGAAAGTAAAGCTTTAAAATGCTTAAATTTCCATTCTCATGAACAAAACTGTACCTATACATTTTTAAATGTTACAAAATGTGTTAAGATAAACTAAAACACTGTTAGAGGAAAGAGAAAATAGGAACTCTTCCAACTGGCTTATCACTACACATATGTTAATTTTAAGCCAAGCTCAACTCAAGATTTTAAAATTAATAAATACCATTTTGACAGGGATTTCCTTTCTCTATGTTCTTCTAATTTTTAAAACTTCAGTCATTGTTACACTTTTGATCCGATCACTGCTCAGTCATGGCAGCCTTACTGTCAGGTGCTATTTACTTTTTCATGGAAATCAATACAACCAGCCATCATCATCTATTCTAAAGAATGTGAGTATTGATTTGCAAACACAGTCTCTTGAGGTGTTTTTTTTTTCTTTTGAGATCTTCTCATACTGTCTTAGTAACCTGCTTTCCTTCATGAGCAATATGATACACTATGAACTGAGTATTACATCATCCCTTAATGATTATTTCAAGTACATCCATTTTTCTGTGAGCTTTAAGTTCTATTTTTCTTTCTAATAATTCATCAGTGTATACGCACAACACTATTTAGGTTCATATTCCAAAATAAGATTTTTTTATCAAGCTGTTTATGGTGCCTTATCAAGTTTTACCTAAGGAATATCTTCATTTTTCCTTGTGTACTTGTGATGGCATTTTCCTTATAGCCTTATACGAAAATAAAATGGAAATGCATGTAGAAGCAACAAACATTCCTTTCTCATTTGTACTTTTTAATGAGGTAGGAAAGATCAGTATAAATTTGTTTCTTCAAAATTAAGTGGGAGTAAATTGTGTAAATGGCAATGTCATTCATGCTTTCATTACTTTTCCACATCATCTACAACCAATTACTGTTTTCTTATGATATCATTTGTTTGTTATTGTCTCCAGTGGGTAACCCAACTGACAACTTAGACCTACTAGTAAATGAGAGATTAAAGGTTGCCCAGAAAATTTAGAAAGTAAAGAATGCTAAAAATCAAAACTACTGTAAGGAAAGCACCATCTTTCTTCTTTTTATTTTATAGTGCTTTTAGTACTTAAAACTATCTGACATAAGTTTATATTTTTTTCTATTCTAAAATAAACTTTTACCCTAGATTCTCAGAGCCACTGATCCTGTCTTCTGTATTAGTATGCACTGTGTCCTCTGCTGGCTGAGGCCTAATTTGAGTTAGCAAGGATTTACAATCACTGCATTTAGAGTCAATAAGCACTTGATCTTCGGTTCATTCTATCAAGTCAGGGTGGTCCCATGGAATTCAGGTGAGGTGCATTTGCAATATCTTCATATAAAGTATTTAAGCTATCCCATAAGTAAAATATTGCAAAATAGAAATAACTAAAGGTGTGTAGAAATCAATTCAGCTCATCAAACAGAAGTAATAGTCCTGGGTCTTTATATTTAAAAGGCAAAAAGTGAGCAAGCTGCAGGTTTTGAAGGGAGGAAGATAAGGGGAATGATATAATTGTATTGTACTCTTAAAAATAAAACATAAAATCACAGACAAGTAATGTTTTCAGAAAAATTACTGCAAGTGGAAGCAGGTGAAGCAGGGAGTCAATAGTCCAACCCTACTGCTAAAGAAGCTCCACAGGCTATGACACTTACTACTTAATGTAACACACAGCTGCAGGTGCATTAAAGCAAACACTACACTTTGTGATGGAACTGAGAAAGAGTTGGAATGCCTGTTGATGAGATCCACTGAGAGAGATTCTGGCTATTAATGTGGCAGACAAGGAACTTTCATACCAGAAATCAGGACCCTGTAGCTCAGAAATATATGTATCAGAAACATCACAACTGGCTACAAAACTCCTGCACATTGCCAAAGTACAATTTGGTTGGCCTCATTGTTTCCTGGTGCTGGGGATCCAGGGAAAGCCTTTCACATTATGAAGTGTTCAACAATGGGTACAAGTCCTACCCACCATCAGAAATAACTGAAAATATGTGTGCCTGAACACTTATGCTGAACTTCTTCAAAAGATATTTTTTACTATTTGTAGGTTTCTATTTTTTGTTTCGTTGGATTTTTGGTTTTAATTGTGTATTTTTAGGAGTCAAAATAATATGGGAAGTTTCCAAACTTTATGACTGGAGGAGCAGTGTTGCTTCTGTTTTCTTTATTCTTCTTCTTATTATTATTATTTTATCATCATCATCATCATCATTTATTGCAATTTATTCAATTTGTATCCTGGCTGTGCCCCCCTTCCTCATCTTCTCCCAATCCCATTCTTCCTCCTTCTTCTCCCCTTAAGCCTCTCCCCTAGTTCACTGATAAGGTTGTTCCTCCTCCCCTTCTATCTGACTCTGGCTTATCAGGTATCATCAGGACTGACTGCATTGTCTTCCTCTGTGGCCTGGTAAGGCTACACACCCCAGAGTGAGGTAATCAAAGATCCAGCCACTGAGTTCCCCTTACTAATGATCCACTTCCATACTGAGCTGCCATGGGCTACATCTGAACAGGGGTTCTAGGTTATCTCCATGAATGGTCCTTGGTTGGAGTATCAGTCTCAGAAAAGACCCCTGTTCCCCAATATTTTGGTTTTGTTGTTCTCCTTGTGGAGCTCCTATCCTCTCCAGGTCTTACTAACTCCCCCTTCTTTCATAGGATTACCTGAACTCTGCCCAAAGTCTCAGCATCTGCTTTGATACACTGCTAGGTAGAGTGTTTCAGAGGCCCTCTGTGGTAGGCTCCTATGCTGTTTCCTGTTTTTTCCCTCTCCCAATGTCCATTCAATTTGTCTTGCTGACTGAGGATTGAACATTTTACCCACAGTCCTCCTTCTTGCTTAGCTTCTTAGCTTATAAGTGGATCAAAGACTTCAACATAAGCTTTTAGGTATATACACAAAATTTGCTCAAGTACACAACAAGGACATTTGTTCAACCCCATTTGTAGCAGCTTTATTTGTAATAGCCAGAACCTGGAAACAACCCAGATGTCCATCAACGGAGGAATGGATACAGAAATTGTGGTATTTTTACACAATGAAATACTACTCAGCAATCAAAAAGGAGGAAATAATGAAATTTGCAGGCAAATGGTGGGATCTAGAAAAGATCATTATGAGTGAAGTATCTCAGAAGGAGAAAGACAAACATGGTATCTACTCGCTTATATAGACCTACAAGATATGATAAACATAATGAAATCTACACACCTAAAGAAGATAATCAAGAAAGCAGACACGGGCGAAGAGGATCAATCCTCAAAGACAAATGGGATGTGCATTAAACGTATGACAGGAGTCTACCGCAAAAGGCATCTGAAAGACTCTACCTAGCAGTGTTTCAAAGCAGACACTAAGACTCATAACCAAACTCTCAGCAGAGTGCAGGGAATCATATGAAAGAAGGGAAGTTAGTATGATATGGAAAGGATAGGAGCTCCACAAGGACCAAATATATCCGGGCACAGGGTCTTTTCTGAGACTGACATTCAACCAAGGACCATCTATGGATATAACCTAGAACTTCTGCTTGGATGTGGCCCGTGGTAGCTCAGTAGCCAAGTAGTTTTCCAAAGTAAGGGGAACAAGGACTATTTCTAACAGGATCTCAAGGGCAGGCACTTTGACCTTCCCACCCCCCTAGGGGAGGAGCATTCCTGTTAGGCCACAGAGGAGGACTTTGCAGCCAGCCCTGAAGATACCTGATAAAACAAGGTCAAATGAAAGGGGAGGAGGTCCTCCCCTATCAGTGGACTTGGAAAGGGGCAGGGAGGAGACCAGGGAGGGAGTGTGGGGTTGGGGAGGGAATGAGGGAGCGGGATACATCTGGGACACAGAGTTAACAAAATGTAACTAATAATAAAAATAAAATTAAAAAAATAAATAAAAAAAACTTCAACATAATACCAGACATACTAAATCTATTAGAAGAAAAAATGAGGAAGAACCTAGAACTCATTGGCACAGTAGAAAACTTCCTGAATAGAACACCAACACCACAGGCTCTAAGATCAACAATCAATAAATGGAACCTCATGAAACTGAAAAGCTTCTGTAAAGCAAAAGACACTGTTGTCAGAACAAAACGAGAGCCTACAGACTGGGAAAGGATCTTCACCAACCCTATATCTGACAGAGGGCTAATATCCAGAATACATAAAGAACTAAAGAAGTTAAAAAGCAAAAAATCAAGGAATTCAATTAAAATGGGGTACAGAGCTAAACAGAGAATTCTCTGTGGAGGAATATAGAATGGCAGAGAAACACTTACAGAGATGCTCAACATCCTTAGTCATCAGGGAGATGCAAAGCAAAACTAATCTGAGATTTGACCTTACACTCATCAGGATAGCTAAGATCAAAAACTCGAGTGACAACACATGCTGGAGAGGATGTGGAGAAAGGGGAACCCTCCTCTATTGCTGGTGGGAATGTAAACTTGTACAACCACTTTGGAAATCAATCCAGCATTTTCTCAGACAATTAGGAATACTACTACCCAAGATCCAGCTATACCACTCCTAGGTATATATCCAAAATATGTTCAAGTACACAAGGACATTTGTTCAACTGTGTTCATAGCAACTTTATTCTTAACAGCCAGAACCTGGAAACAACCCAGATGTCCATCAATGGAGGAATGGATACAGAAATTGAGGTATATTTACACAATGGAATACTACTCAGCAATTAAAAACAAGGAAGTCATGAGATTTGCAGGCAAACAGTGGGATCTAGAAAAGATCATTCTGAATGAGGAATCCCAGAAGCAGAAAGATACACATGGTATATACTCACTTAAAAGTGGATACTAGATCTATAATATGGGATAAGAGCTCTTTACAGCTTTTTCATAGACAGGATATTGAGCTTTTCATACCACTGTAGTAAAAGGCCATCCTTATATAAATTGTGTTGTGAGACCTAGGGCTTTGTTCCTGTGGGGCAAGAATTCTATTAGTGAGTTACAGCCCCAGCCTTTAATTTGTATCATAAAGCCAAGCAAATGGATTGTCAGCTGTACTTTAGTGCTAGTATAGCCAATAGCAACCAGTGTGCATAAGAATTACTTTATATGACTATATATACAAAGCCTTATATGCAAAGCTTCCCTGGTAGCTGAAATTTCTGTGGATGGCATGGGCCATGACTGTGGTGTGTATGTTTCTTTGATAGAATTACTTATTTTAAAAGTAAAATATTTTAATTTGAATTGTAATGAACAGATTATAAGGACTTCTGTATTGGAAGATCTGTTTATAGTATTTAGAAAAGCCAGGGTTCAAATTGAGAGATAAGACCCCTTGTGGAAACAGCTAAAACTTAAGACACAAGGTCAAGGCTGGAAAGACAGCTCAACACTTAAGTACACTTACTGCTACTGTGGACACACAAGTTCTGTTTGGAGCATTCACATTAGATGTGGGGCTCTGCTGGTGAGGTTGAAGTCTGGCATTTTCCAGACAGCCTCTGCGCTCAGTATAATAATGACAGACTGTTTCTCAGGGGAACACCCTCTCTGAACCCCAAAAACCTGTCAGGAGAGTCACAGAGCCCTCAGGGAAGATCACAGACCTGCCCCTCTTCCTGGTAAGAAACCTGCTCACCAAACACCTGGGAATTCCTGGAAATGTTCCACCCTATGCTAAGGAGATCTTAGTTTTCAGCCATGACCTACAATTGTACCTGAAGATTTCCTGAACCCATAGGATAATTAATTTCTGTGTTCTCATTCCTGTGATAGAACCATACTACTACAGGTAAATGAGTATCCCTAATACCTTGACCCCCAGCAAATCAAACACATTCACCCTTGAAATCTCTCCCATTGCCTAAGGTTTATAAATCTCTGATTTCACATGAAATAAATGTGCAACGTGCACTGTGGTGTGTGATAGCATCAGCTTTCCACCATGGCTGACTGTGATTCATCATTTATTCTGGGGGAGGGAGGGCTTTCCTCCTCCCTGGAAATTCACAGCCAGTAAAGCATCTCCTTGCTGGGCCTGGACCTGCCTCCCAGCCTGCCAGGCTTTTTCTTCACCTGGCCTGCCTTCTGTCTGGTTTTCAGCATCCACCCACATCCTCTACCATTCTAGCACAACAGCTTAACCAAGGAGCTGTAATACTTAGGTATCATCACAGGCCTCTGGAACGCCTGAGTTTCTACTGCCTCTGTTATCAGTAATCTCAATTAAAAGAGCCAACTGAAATCATCAATAACAAAGTAGACAAAGCCTTAACTGGACATCTCTCACCATCAAATGAAACCAGCAGCACTGGGAATGTATTACATCTAATTAAGTTGTTGGCCCAAGATACCATAGAAATCCCCAAAATAACCCAGGCTACTGTCAAGGGCAATGTTTGCTGCCCACAAACCGACGATAAGGTCTTATAGGTGACAACAACAACTACTGAACACAGAGAAGTTGAGCTGGTGTCTACCTAGAGCTTTCATGTTTATTGAATAATAGTACTAAAAGGCACTCTGTAGACTATGAGAGGGTAAAGGTAAACATGAACCCGGCTACAAAACCTGCAGTCAACATGGTGGCCTGCCTACAAAGATATCCCGGTGTGGTAGTTCCACAAAAATCATGGGAACAATCAATCTTTTGTTGTAATTAAGGCCTACTCTTTGAGGTAGAACCCATGCCTGACAATGCTCCACTGGCCAAGAACATGAGGCTAGATAGGCCAGGGTTAGTGATGATTTCAATTTATATTTATTTTATTTCATATATGTTACATTTTTAGAAGCTTCTACTGTATTAAGTTTCCATTTGACCCCTCAAATGTCATTTAGTTTTAGCTGTCCCTTTCTGTATTCCCTCCCTTACTCCTTCTTTCCTTCCCTGGCCTTTTGAGTCTCCCTTTCCTGCCCTTCCCTATTCATCCATAACCATTCTTTTTCCCTTTCCCAAAGAGTTTCTTCCCCCTCCACTAGCTCCATATCTATACCTAACCTCTGCGGCTTTAAGGATAGCAGCTTGTGCATCAAAGACTGGACAACTAACAAATAAACAAATAAATCCCATCTTTGTCTTTTGGGGTCTAGCTTATTTCACTCAGAATGATTTTTTTTCTGAGTCTATTTACTTACCTGCAAACTTTTTTTGTTTAGGTTGAATGGGGGTAGAGACTTTAAGGAGAGGGAGATGCAGGGGAATGTGATCAAAATATATTGTATGAAATTTTCAAAGAATTAATAAAATATTTTAAAAGACTTAAAAAAAAATGAGCCAACTGTAACACCCAGTAAGGAAAATCACTTCTACCTCTCCTGGTGAGACCTAGAGCATTGCCTTGCTCTACAGCACTCTAGCCATTCCTGAGAGAAGTGGAACTTGGATCTGGGGGTCCCTTTGTTCTTTTACCTAAGGCCAACTTTCCAGACTACCTCCGGATAAAGAATGACAATTAGGCAGCCCACAACTATATCTCTATCTCCAGTTGTCTGACACCATCTTTTGGCCTCTATGTGCACCTGCATTCATGTGTAAACACACACACACACATACACACAACTTTAAAAATACAATGGATTTTTAAAAAGATAGCACAATGTCCAGGCACTGTGACCAAACAGGGATTTATTTTAAAAGTTGCCTCTTGATTTTCACCAGGGTTCTAGAAAGACTTAAATGACATGGATGTTGAATCATTTCTTTATAATCAACAGAAAAATAATCAACTGAGAAAACAGTTTGGAAAGGCAGGGTAGAAAGTAATCAAAGAAGCCATCTTTGCTTTCCCTTGTCCTAAAAATTCATCAGTTACATCAATCAGAAAACATCTCTACAGCATATGAATAAACTGATGATCAGAGGTTGTGACTAATGCTTAGCTGCATATAGTTTTAATAAAAAAAAACATGATTCCATGAAATAAGCACACCTTTATTATAAAATATTTTATTCCTTCATGGATTTTACCAACTGAAGTCCTCTGTATATTTTTATGTTGCCAGACCTACCGGTTCATCATTTCAAATTGTATACATTTCTCCTAGCCTTTCTTCGTCATTTATTTATTAAGTTTGTTGTTAATATCCAAGTATTGAGTAGCATTTCTGTAAGCTCATAATTTCTCTTTCATCATTTTTCTACATGTTAGGGCATGTGTGCAGATAGACATGATTGCATGTGCGTGGGCACATATATGTGTATAGGAGCATAAGGATGATCATCCCACGGTGATGTTGGCTATTATCTCAGCTAGGAGCCATCTTTAGTCACTATTCACCTTATCTAAGGAGGAAAGGGCTTGCAATCAAACTGAGAGCTCACCGATATTGCTAGTATTGATTAAGAGGTTATTAATTTCTTTGGCTAATATTTCGACTTAAGAAACTTGTGACATAATTGAGACTTCTTAAATTAAGCATTTCTAAAATCTTCAAGGACCTCCTATCACTGATGAACATTTTAAAATCAGTGCTGGAAGCAGGTCTTCTCATATCTTTAATCCATCAATTTGAGGTAGGCATGAAACTTGATGTATTCAGGATGATTCTGAGCTTTGGGTGAATATGATAATTATGCTGAGATGATATCCATGAAAGGGAAGGAAGCAGAAGTTGCTTGTGAACATGTAGATGTGATTAAATCTACTTGTCTCCATAAAAAAAAAAAAAGATAAATAAAAACAGTAACGCTCTACAACAAATTCAGTTTTCCCAGGTCACTTTATGAATAATTACCTACTTTAAAAAATGGACCTCCTAACACATTTTAGGGACCATCCATAGTGTTCAACAGTATAATATCAGAATCATCATTATTGTACATCACTGTTTCAGCATTTTTTTTTTTTTTTTTTTTTTTTTTGCTCAGCCATGTTTGTAGCAGCTTTATTTATAACAGCCAGAATCTGGAAACAACCCAGATGCGCCTCAATGGAGGCATGTATACAGAAATTGTGGTACTTTTACACAATGGAATACCACTCAGCAATTAAAAACAAGGAAATCATACAATTTACAGGCAAATGGTAGGGACTAGAAAAGATCATCCTGAGTGAAGTGACCGAGAAGCAGAAGACACACATGGTACATACTCACAAGTGAAGATCACTAGCACACAGTGAATGCACAGGGAGAAAATTTTCCAGGGAGAAAAATAATACTAAAATGAAAGAGTATAAAAGGTATATCTTCTAGTATCTTATCAATTTCTTTCTTCAGAGACTTGAAGTTTTTTTTCATACTAGTCTTTCACTTGCTTGGTTAGAGTTACATCAATATATCTTGAGATTTTCTCCCTGTGCTAATGACCTTCACTGTTTCTAGACTGCAGTAAATGTACAATTCATTTTTTGTACAATCCATTTTAGCATCCTCTTTTTAAATGCTCATTTTTTATGTAAATGGGCATTTTTGCCTGTAAGTATCTTCACAAAGATGGGGATCTTAAGAGTTGGCTCCATGGTCACGAGCACTTGCTCCTCTCCCAGAGGTCCTAAATTCACTTTACAGAATCCAGACTGAAACTCATAAGCATCTACAACTCCAGTTTCAGGGAATTCAACACCATATTTTGACCACTGTAGGCTCTGTTTCAGCAATTTTAAAGCACTTGTTCATACCCCTCGTGGACATTTGTCATAAATAACAGTTTTCAACATGGTGGTGTATGGCAACACTGTTGCTGCCCCCTAACTCTGTTACTATTCAGAAGCATCATATTTGAAATCAGATGACCCCAATTCTCCCACTTCTGTTCAAAATGATACAGAGTGACCTAAATCTCTTTCTCTATGTACAACTTAAATCAATCAGCATTGTTAATCACTTTGACTATCACAAAATAGAGCATGAAGTCAGCTCAAATGACTCCGATGAACATCAGCTTTCTATCATTTCCACAAACCAGCATTGTTTTTTCATATGTACAAAGGTGCACAAGTTTATAGTCTGTGCTGCCTCATGAGGGCTCACGTGTATGGGTATATGTGGATGACAATGCCTGTGTAATCCCAGCATTCGGATATCCTCTACACCTGCATCTATCTATCTATCTATCTATCTATCTATCTATCTATCTATCTATCTATCTATCATCTATCTATCTATCTATCTATCTATCTATCTATCTATCTATCTATCTATCTATCTAAGACCGGGCCTCTCAAATAAACACAGAGGTCACCTAAAAGGTTAGTCTCACTTGCCAGTCTCTCCGTGCATCCCGTCTTGACCGCCTCGGGCAGGAATTAGTGCTGGGTCCCACTCTATCAAGCACTAAGTGGGTCCTAAGTTTTATTCCACAGTTGTTTAACTATTGAAACAACTTTTCATACCAAGCAATTAGCATACTCGGTTTTTGCAAAAATATCTGCAAAGAGTCCACCTCATAGCTTAATAATATGTGTGTGTGTGTGTGTGTGTGTGTGTGTGTGTGTGTGTGTGTGTGTGTGTAACAATGTTATATGGGAGAGCGTACCATAGCATCACAGAAAAGAGTTTAATATATTTGACAACATCTTTTCCTACAGAAGATTTTTGACTTGGCAACATTCACTATAGAGGATAGATATAAAACTGTAATAGATAACAAATCCAGAGCTGCATTTGAAGTATTAATGAAATATGTGTATTACAGATTTATCACTTTCAGATACACTTATAGATTTCTTTATAAACTTATAGATTCCTGTATTTTTATTGAACAAGATTGTGTACAGGTATTGAATAAGACAAGATAATAGAAGAAAAAATGCATTGATAAGTATAATTTTGATCATTAAATGTCTTTAAAATTATGTTTTTTTTAAAAGGTGTAAATTTTACTATATAAATCTCTATTAGTGATGTAAGGACAATATAGTTTCAATCAATGAAGTCTTGCATACTAATTTTTTAGAAGACAATGCAAATATTGGTAATAAACCCCAACTGGGCAGAAATAAATATTGCTTTTTTTTATAATAATATGTATTTAAAAATATTTTTGGCTGATTTCTTCAAAATATATATTGGTTGGGCCTGAAAATGGCCTTACAATATTCATGTTTTGTGAATACATTCATTCTGCACTGTACTGATGATATTAACTCATTTAATAAAGCAATCAAATATTGACCATATTCCACACTAACAAAAAATCTATAACTTGAATATTTTTCACAAAAATAAAAAAGATTATGTTCAAATATACAGAAGTGAAGTTCACCTCACAAAACACCAAAATGTGTATGTGATATTGAATGATCCCAGTGGTACAAGAGAGGGGACTTGAAAGAAGAAAAGCTAGAGGAGGTGACAATGAACGTCTCTGTCACTGATCAGTTCTTACCACACAAGCTTCTGTGTGTGCACATGCACAAATGGCCAGCTGTTACTTTACTCACCAACACTGAACAGTTCAGATTAAAGTCTATTATTACAGATTCCAAGAGGCTGCGCAGGTCATCCTGATATGTATCATTATATTAGATTTTTTTTCCTTACTAAGTAGACAGTGCCTGGAGCTGTTAAATCTCTTTATTGTATAAGTTTGCTTCAACAGCACTTTTTGAAAAGGCATCTGACCTTACTCCCTTGGGTCCATCTTTTATGCAGTGATTAACAATGCTCTCTGTCTGCATAGTTCTATGCGACTTTGAGGATGACATTGTCCAAGACTGGCAGGAAAACCCATAACATCCTCTTCAAAGAAAATGAGAAATGTGGAACTCAAAATGGAGATTCACTTCTAAATTTTTTTTGATAGAATACGAAAATAAGAAACACATGTATGCACAGTGGACAAAATAAAATTACCACCAAAAAATGTTATTATAATGAGTTACCGCTTTTTGAATTAGATGTGAAAACGTTCTGAAACACATGTATGGTGCTTCAAAGATGCCATATTATACACAGTCACCAATATTTACATTTTGTCGTCATGTATCTTCTTACTGCGCTTCACGTTGCTCACATGTCAATATTTTTGCTTCAAACACAGGTTAAAATCACTATTTTCCTTTTTGTTTAAAGCTCTTTTACTTTTACTATTTGTACATACACATGTGTGCATTTGTCTGTATTTCTTTACTCTTTATTTTTGTGTGTATGCATCTATACACATGTGTCAAGGGATTTGTGAGCCAAAAGAAAGGCATTGGAGCCCCTGAAAATGGAGTCATAGGTGGTTTTGTGATGTATATTATGAGTGGTAGGAACTAAACTCAGGTTCTGCTGAAAAATCAGTAAAAAGAATTGAATCACTGAGTAATAGCCCTAGCTCCTGGGGTTTAATTTTGATATAAACTGAATAAAACCTACACACTCAGAGAGTAACCACCTTTCTACTTTCATATATTAGAATGCAGTAATAATTCTTTTAACATACTGTAGCACTGATAATAGTATGTATGTTGATAAGTAATGTTTTAAATGAAGTAGATTAAATGATACAGTTTATATAATAATCACCGTTTGGGTAATAAAACCAAAAGAACAAAAACTGATCATCCAAGGCATTCCATTAAACACTATAACGTTTTTAACAGTATAATGAAAAACAATAAACTAAACCTTTCTACGTAAAAAATTTCATAACTGCGGTGCAATCTCCAATTTAAGTAAAGGAAGACATTCAGTTTAATTATGCATTTGTGAAGAGAAAACCCTTATAATACTTCCTCCTCAAAACATAAAAGGTTGGTTTTAATATACTACCCTCTCCCTTGAGCAGCTCTAAGCCACCGTTTTCATTACAACATGCAATTTCTGCATTGAAAATACTTCCCCAGGATATTATTTGTTTTAGTGCATATCATGAAGTCATGGAGTGTAGCTCTCCACAGAGACATTTTGCATTTATTATCACCAAGTTCATACAATATGGGAAATGTTTATTTATATATAAAAGCATAAAACCATAGATTTAAAATAAGTTCAAATATATACATGGGAATATAAATGGGTCAAAATATATATTGGATAATAAATATTCTTATACTTAATTTTCTAAGAAGAATATATTTTTTTTTACATTTTATCCAAACACTTTATCACCAGCATTAGAACACTTCTTGATAATGCTGATGTTTGCTCATTCGGGTTAGAAATGACAGTCAAGGAGCTGAAGAGATGGCTCAGTGGTTAAGAGCAGTGTCTGCTCTTGCTAAAGGACCTGGGTTCAATCCCTAGCACCCAGATGGCAGTTCACAACTGTCTGAAAGGGATCTGATACCTTCACCCTAATGCACATAAAATAAAATTAAAAAAATATAATGACAGTCACGTTTTGTGTTAGCTTTAAGACATACACCAGAAAACTTTACCGTCTTCCAGAGTGAAATATATTTTTGAAATCTAAAACAATGTGTAAAAAATAAATAAGTAATGAAGTCACCAATGATAGCATAAGGCTGGAAACCACAACTCAGAGCTTGAGAAAGGAGAGTTGTCAGCTCTAGGTCAGGCTAGGCTTTTGAGCTAGACCATCTCTAAAAGAAGAGGAAAGTTAAGATTTGATCACTTAAAACAGATTTACATTTCAGGAATCATGTATTTAGAATGATTTCTTAAAATGCACGTCAATAGAGTGGTAATTATTTTACTCAGAATGGTAACTGATAGCCGTACGTAATTAACATCAACTGAAATGATTAAAAATCAAAGTTAATCCAATGATTTCACCATTAGTGAAATTGCCACTAATTATTTTTTTACTTTTTTAAAAAATTAATTAAAGGTTGTATCTATGAATTAAGGCCAAATATTACTGTATTTCCTAAATTCAAATTGTACAGAAATTATTAATATTTATTTCAGATTTTACCCAAAGATTTCCTTACTCTAAAATGTTATCTCATTGAGACACTTCTTCCACGTGTACAATAACGAGGAATATAATAGTATTCCAGCTACTTTCTTTTTTGTGATATTATGTCTTCAAAATTTTAAGCAAAAGATCATAGTTTGATGTTATTATAGGCAAGAAAAAATAATTTCAAAAACAATTCATCTAAAGACTTTCTTTTTATCAAATTTGATATTCTACAATAATATTAGATATCCTAAAGTAATATTAGACATCCTTTAATGATATTAGATACTCTGCAATAATATTAGATATTCTCTAATGACATTATTTGTATAGTATAATAATATTAGGTAGCCTGTAATAATAGTAGACGTCCTTTAATAATTAAGCCATTTGGGTTGACATTGTTCCCCATGAAAACCAGAAACTAACAAACTCCTAGTACAAGGCAAAGCAAACTTTTGAATGGTTATGATTGTCAACTGACTCCAAAAATAATATCACTCTATGCCTTGACTTATCTCTCAGGGGTCAATAAGGGTGAGCCCTTGTTTTTGAAGACACTCCAGATGCAGGACATAAGACTAGGATCCTTTGAGTTAGATTTCATATAAAGACTTTTAGTTCCCTCTAACCTCCAGTACCAGAAAGCACTATGCAGGCTGCTAATGGAAGGAAGCAGTAAAACAGTCAATCTGCTGCAACACCTATGAACCATGACAATGGCCAGGATGGCATTTTATGCACAAAGATGCAGTAAGTGGCAGACAGATGTGAGTGGTAAACAGTAGCTGTCTACTTAAACGTAAGATCTACTCAACAGGAGGGAAATCATTATCAGAACCAAAGCTCTAGCCAGTTTCCAAGGGCTAGCAGCTCACGGATATTAAAAGAGAATCTACTACCACCACTTTGCTAGACAAGAATAATTCCATGCTACTATACTTCAACAAAGAAGTCTGTCTTTACATCAAAGGTAGATCATCAGAGAAAATCACAACTGAACACAATGCAGAAATGAATGAACTGGGGGAGCCCGGCCTCAGCGGATACATCTACATCACAGCTTCTGCTTCTACAGCTCAGAGAACATCATCTAAGAGGGGATGGAAAGAACCAGAACACCAGGAAGTGTGTAGGGAATGTCTCTCCTAGAAATAGTTGTACTTGAACTGTGTAATGGCAATAACCATATAAAAAAATTGTAGCGTCCCACTCCTAGACAAAGAACTACTTGGCAACTAATGAGTCTAGGGGAAGAGTTAGTCTCTTACAGGGATGGCCCCTTTTACTGCTGTACTATATAGAGTGGTCATCCCTGAAACCGTATAAAAACAAACAAACAAAAAAACTATTCAGGATACTGTATTTATGTATTTGTACACACACACACACAAGCCCATGTGTGTACACATAACAATGCTAATCAAAGATAATGAGGCTATGAATTGAGATCACTGTTGCAGGGGTATGGGATAAGTTGCAGGAGGACAGAAAGGGTAAAGTGATATAATTATACTTCAACTAAAACACTATATTTTAAACAATATTTTTTCTTAACTATTCTGGGGAAATAATGAAAGACCAATTATTTGATATTCCCAAGTAAGGTCCCAAGCAGAGATTTTTCTGACTGTTTTGAAGCACCATACAAGGAATTTTGCTAATTATTGTTCATTAGTATCACTCTGCTGAACACAGAACTGGCAGAACACCCTCTTCTCTGTTTCTGTCTCGTGTTCTGCAACTTAATGGTAATGTTTTAAAGTAGTTTCTCAAATTTGGCATTTCTTTTAAAACAAAGGAATATCATTGCTTTTCACACATTGCCATCAACATCTAATTTTAAATCACCTTCAAGGAATCTTAAGGATACTAAAGATCAAATGCCTTAAATTCTTTGAATGCCCCTTCCCACTCGGATTACTCTCCATAAGTCCTGGTCTGTCTGCTTCCGGCAATGCTTTGACTGTGCAATGCAGAAACCGCTTCAAGCTGGGTCTTTCCTCCTCTGCTTTTGTTTCTACCAAATCTTCCTACATCACTATCTCTTCTTTGGCAGGTAACATTAAAATGACTTACAGATTTATCCCCTTGGACCAACCTGTATGCATTCATAGATTCTGTAATTCAAGTGGTTTTACCCCATGCTTAGCTTATTGTCAGAAAACAGAAATGCCTAGGTAGTTAATAACAATCTGAGAGATAATTGTTAAAGACTTAGAAACTGAACAAGAAAACTCCTGAGTGGAGGAAAAATGAGCTTAATTTAAAACATAAATACATGATGATTTTTAAAACGTACTTACTAAAGGATTAAGCAGCTAGGATTTATATTAGCATTAATCCATGCTTTAGTCTTTGGAGGAATTAGTTTGACTTTTATGATAATTAAGAAACTAAAATGTTATTTGTAAGACAACCACAGTGCTGAGAGTCAGAGGAGCCTCTCCACCATCAGGCAGCGCGTGTCACCCCTCAGCAGCTTCACACAGCAGCACCTGACAGCTGAGGCCATGATGGATTACACATCTTGGCATCAATACTAAGTCTCATTCATTATTTTCTTAGGTCCTGTGCTTTATATCAAAAATAAAAATGCCAAGAAAGATTCAAACATAGAGAAAAATAAACCTTAGAGGACAGCACAGAAGACCAGCTTTCAAGGACTCAATTCACATAACATGTATGGAGATAGCTTATTGATTTTGAAATATTCGTTAAATGCATAAAAGCAACAAACATAAATAGTATGTAGAAAATTTTAGTATGCAGAAAATTTATGTTGATATAAGAGATATAAAAAAAGATACATTTGTGTTCTTTAGAAAAGCTCTAAAATGAAAATAGTTACTTGCTGTTGAGGACAATCGATTATGTCACAGATATTAACCATCATTATCTCTTGTGTCAGTACTATGTGAAAATTAACCTTGACTGGAAGGACTTAGGACATGAACCCTGAAAATTGCAATTACATACAGAATCACAAGAATACTACAGTATTGGCAAATATTGTATATTGACTCTTCATGTTAAACAATATTTTAAACAAATACTAATCATCTATTTTAATTTATGTAGCATCTCTTCTATCTCAGTAGAATTTTTCATAGAGAAAAGATAATATGTATATATTTCTGTTTCTTAATTCAGATTAGTGTCATTTTTAAAATGACACACTGCTATGTGGAATGGTAGTTGGTGACACGTTTGTGGTCAAACCTCTTGCCAATACAGTATTTTGACAGCCTCAATTCTTCACACATTAAAATTTATATTCCTATCACCAGCATTTGTTTAATTATCTTTATTTTTTTCATGTTCATAAGCCATAAATTATAACAAGATACAGAGAAAGACACTAGAGAGATGCTGGTTTTGTTTTTTTGTTTGTTTGCTTTGCCCTAACATACAATTATAATTCAGAAAACACAGGTAAATAATTTTCCTTAAAGACATTAGGTCCCTAAGTTTTATTGTTACAAATATCAAATTTGTTACTAAAACACTTCATCATTCTTTTTTATCTCAGATTCAGAGGGAGAATCAATATCATGACTTTATTATTTTCTGTGTTGATAATAAAATGAAGTTCAAATGTAAAATATTAAGATTTTTCTAGGTATACTAGAACAAAATTCACGATCTACATTTCTAAGCTATCTCTTACAGTTAAGTCATTTTACATGTACAAAGTAGTTTTTTGTTGATTACAATGATTAAAAACTGGATGTTAAAATCAAGTCACATAATATTAAATAGTTTCTTTAGAGCTCCCCATTCCTGCTATTAATTATGTAAGACTTAAATCCAGAAGTACAATTTCTTCCCTTGGTCTATGTTTGCAATGTGAATGCAGGAACTCTGAGGATTTTGGAAGGAGAATTAACATTCGGTGAGGATATAAAGTTGTGAAAACATTCAGAGAACTCTAAGCTTTGTACTTAGGTTGTTTATGACTACTCCAAGGTAAGGAATTGTGTCCAATACTCCGTTATGAAAAAAGTATTTAGTGTATCATATTTAATAAAAATGTATTTAGTAACAAATATAATTGAAAACACATGTAAGACACAAAAGAAGGAAAGGTGTAATTTTCTAACAATTTCTCACCTCAATAGCACATGGAGTACTATTGTACTCCATTGTAACATTGTACTACATTGAACATTGTAAATATTCAGCCTGTCTATGGTCCCTTGTTTGCTCACCTATTTCTTCCCAAAGTGCTCCCCAAAGTTCTAGTTTTTGTGTGTAGCAAAACTCTCAGCTACTGAGAATCAGTGTTCACTCATCCTCTAAAATAAGGGCTGGCATTTTCTGTGTCTGGAAATTTCTTCCACTATAGTACTAACTCATTATTTGTCTGATGTCAATACAGTCTCAATTTTCTCTTTCACGAAAAATTTTTGATTTCTCTAATTAATATAGAGAAAAATTTTAAAAATATATGATTCCATCATTTTTATGATCCTATCATTTTTTGCTTAAAATAACAAATGTAGGGCTAGAGAGATGGTTCAGCCAATAATGGCTAGGCTCACAACTAAAAAAAATAACAAATGTACACTAAGTACACAGATTTTTAAGTGAATATAATGCATATGTATATATATACAGATATATATATACAGATGCAAATGTGTCTAAAAATCCATTCAAAGTCCAATATCTTCATTTGTATGCTCTTATTTATATGCATCTGTGAGTGTGTGTGTGTGTAAGACATATATAATCTCTAAGTATCAGAAATGGAGCTAATATTTTAAATGCTAAGGTAGTACTTGGTGGCAACATTTCTTTAGTTATATACAAATAAATAATAATATATAATAAGTAGAGGAAAGTACTAAAAATGAATTCAGGCAACTGGAGTTGATTGTAAAGGAAAACATGATCAATATTATGAGGTTAGAAGAATTTTAAGCAGATTGTAATTCAAACTTCACTTATTTTAAAGGTTCAAAAACTAAATTTATGTAGTTTTTAACTATCATAGACAGATATATACTCCCAGGCTTTGAAAGCTGAGATTATTTGATGACCACATGTTGAGGCTAGCTCACTTTACCACTCTTCCTCCTTTTAAGGAGAAGAAAACTCTGTCACATTTTGCTAAGATTTAAGGATGATAAAATATTTTTAGTAAGCATATATAAATATAGATTACTTTAATGGTACTGAAATATCAATATACTCTGCAAACTCTATCCTCAAGAGGCAGGTTTGACAGGCTAAATAAATAATTTGGAAATGTAAAAATTCATAGGGTGCCATTTGATAACAGGAACAATAAATTTATTTTCTCCACACTGGAAAAATTAGTTTTCTTCAAATAATAAAATTATGACTAAAATACACAGTAGAAATGTGCCTTATTATAAATGGAGTCCTTTACCTAATAAAGCAAGCCCTTCTGTTACTGGAACTAAACTACATAATAAACAGAAACCGTAAAGTGGCTAGGTCAGTGAGTAAATGTGTCTATTGCCAAGCCTAACATCTAGAGTTTCATACCCTGAACCTACATGGTAGATGGCAAGCACCAAAATTATGAAATTTGCAGGTACAAGGATGGATCTGTAAAAGATCATCCTGAGGGAGGCATCCTAGACCCAGAAAGACAAGCATGGCATATACTCACAAGCAGATTTTAGCCATATAATACAGGATAACCATACATCAATCCACGGACATAAGGAAGCTCAGCAACCAACAGCACTCTAGGGAGGATGCTTAATTCTCATCCAAAAAGGCAAATAGACATCCGAAGCATTTAAAGAGAGGAAACAGGATGGGAGCTAACATAGATGTCCTATAAAAGACTCCACCCAGCAGGAGATCCAACACATGTTGGGACTCACAGACAAACTTTGGGTAGATGCAGTCTTATGGAAGAGTAAGGGGATAGAAGGACCCAGAAGGAACAGGAGCTCCACAAGGAGACCAACAGTGGCAACAAATATGGGCCTACAGGGTGGTCAGGAGAGTGATTCACAAACCAAGGACCATGAATAGAGAGGACGAAGACACCCTGCTCAGAAACGGTAGATAGGCAACTCAGTCTCCACGTGTGCTCCTAGTAAGGGGAGCAGGGGCTGTCTCTGACATGGACTCTGGACTCTGTTGCTTGCTCTTTGACCGCAGTCTTGGCAGGCAGCCTTTCTAGGCCCCAGAAGAAGAGGATGCAGGCAGTCCTGATGAGACTTGATAAGCTGGGGTCAGTTTGTAGGGGAGGATGGCTCTCCCTTTCTGAAGAATATGGGAAAGAATGGATGGGACCAGAAAGGGACAAGGAGGGGGCCACAATCGGGATGTAAGTGAATACATTTCAAAAAATAAAAATAAAAAATAAAAAGGAGGCAAGTAACAAATAACTTCTGAAAGCTCCCTTCCACAGAGGACCTCTGAAAGACTCTACCCACTAGGGTATCGAAGGAGATACTGAGAATCATAGCCAAACCCTGGGAAGACTGCCGGAATCCTTATAGAAGAAGAAGGAGATAGAAAGACCTGGAGGGGTCAGGAACTTCATAAGTGGAACAAGCCAAAATATCTGGGCCCAGGGGAGTTTGCGGAGACCCAATACTCTAACCAAGGACCATACATGGAGAGGACCTAGATCCCCCTGTTCAAAGGAAGCCCATTGGCTGCTCAGTTTCCAAGTGGGTTCCCTAGTGAGAGGTACAGGGGCTGTCTCTGACATGAACTCAGTGGATGACTCTTTGATTACTCCCCTTGGAGGGTGCAGCCTTTCCAGGCTACCGAGGAAGATGATGCAGCCAGCCTTGATGAGACCTGATAAACTAGGGTCAGATAGAAGGGGCAGAGGTCCTCCCCTATCAGGGGACTAGGGAAAGGGCATAGGGGGAGAAGAGGGAGGATGGGTGGGGCTGGGAGGAGAAGAGGGAAGGGGCTGCAAGAGGGATACAAAGTGAATAAACTGTTATAAATTAATAAAATTTAAAAATTAAAAAAGAACGTTACTATTTACCCTTCATGGCCACATACTGCTATATGTGCATTCCCATGGGTCACATATATATATGCACAAAAATTAAATAATTAAAAGTGCAATAAATGAACATATCAAAATAAACGTTTGGCTGGATAAGTTAGAAGATTCAGTTTTTAAACAATCATCTTTGAAGTCCCTGTCTATTTAAAATGAAAGACAAACTTAATTTCAGATTAAGGACAAAAATTCATCGCTTTCTTGAGGATTGATTTGTCATAAATCTTGTGTCACAGGCTGCATCTTGAATGATTTTATTATCTCTTTACCAAACACTTTTGCTTTCACCTATACTCTTTAGAAAAGCACTCTCTTGGCTGATTTTTCTCTTTCGTTCTACCTACCTCAGACATATAAACAAACAACAACAAAAAGAACACTTTCTCATTCTACCTGTAACATCAAAGAGGCATTCCCACCTTAGTAAAGGCTTCATGGAGGTTGAAAGATGGATCCATTTCTTCAATTTTTCTTGCATGTTTAGGAAAAATGGCCTCAGAGAGGAAACTTGGACCCTGAGAAAGACAAATAAGAAAGCCTTTATTCATTCTGTTTTTCATGTGCTTATTGGATTTTCTTTTTGAAAAACAATAAATTGCTTTAAGGTTATTGTAGATTCTGAGCTTCAATTGACTGATCCAATTTTCCATTCCAAAATATAAATTAAACTGAGTATCTATGAATTAAAATTCTATTACTTTTTGCATTTTATATACTAATAAAATAGTGATTTCTCACCAAAACAGATTAACTTTTTACATTTCTCTCAGATTTATCCTATTTATAGTTTATATTTACAAACATAAAGGACATGCTTTGACTACAAAACCCCTATTGAAATTTTCTTTCCTATTTTTATATGTTGTGCTTTTATGGCTGCAACACTACATTTTTTTTTTACAAACATGATTATCTAAAAATGCATAGGGAAAGTGGTCATGACATGGTATTTTAAATAAACTGATGGCATCATCAAAACAACAAGCTACAGGTAAAAATCACACATGGCTTTAAGGGCTTCCTAAAATGTGATAAAGCATAGTATCAAAAACTTAGTATTCTGAATCGATCCAATGGTTTAATAAAAGGCTCGCTTTGTGACTTCCATGAAGTGCCTAGAAGAAGGTATGTTCTTTTGTGTTTGGGTGAAAAGTTCTGTAGATATCTTTTAGGTCCACTTGGTTCATGGCTTATGTAAGTTTTATTATTTCTCTATTTAATTTCTGTCTTAATGATCTGTCCATTGCTGAGAGATGAGTGTTGAAGTCTCCCACTATTAATGAGTGGGATAAATGTGTGTTTTAATCTTCAATAATGATTCTTTTACAAATTTGGATGCCCTTGTATATGGAGCATTGAGATGTTGTCTTGGTGTATTTTTCCTTTAATAAGAATGAAACGTACTTCCCCACAACTTTTGATTAATTTTGGTTGAAAGTCTATTTTATTAAATATTAGTATGGCTACTTCAGCTTGGGTCTTGGATCCATTTGCTTGGAAAACCTTTTTCCAATTCTTCTCTCTGAGATAAATCCTATCTTATAAAGTGTTTATTGTATGCAACAGAATGTTTAGGTATCCATTTTTTAATTAAATTTTTATTTTCATATTAATTACAGTTTGTTTACTTTGTATCCCAGCTGTAGCCCCTCTCTCATTCTCTCCAAATCCCACCCTCCCTCCCTCATCGCCTCCCTGACCCTCTCTAAGTCCACTGATAGGGGTCTTTTCTGAGACTGATTCTCCAACTGAGGACCATGCATGGATATAACCTAGAACCACTGTTCCAATGTAGCCCATGGCAGCTCAGTATCCAAGTGGGTTCCCTAGTAAGGGGAATAAGGACTGTCTCTGACATGAACTTAGCGGTTAGCTTTTTTTTTAATTTTTTATTAATTACACTTTATTCATTTTGTATCCCCCCATAAGCCCCTCCCTCCTCTCCTCCTGATCCCACCCTTCCTCCCCTTTCTGCATGCATGCCACTCCCCAAGTCCACTGATAGGGGAGGTTCTCCTCTCCTTTCTGATCTTAGTCTATCAGTTCTCATCAAAAGTGGCTGCATTGTCCTCTACTGTGGCCTGGTAAGACTGCTCCCCCCTCAGAAAAAGGTGATCAAAGAGCAGGCCAATCAGATTATGTCAGAGGCAGTCCCTCTTCCCATTACTATGTAACCCACTTGGACACTGAACTGCCATGGGCTACATTTGTGCAGGGGTTCTAGGTTATCTCCATGAATAGTCCCTGGTTGAAGTATGAGTCTCTGGGAAGTTCCCTGTGTTCAAATTTTCTTGTTCTGTTGCTCTCCTTGTGGAGACCCTGTCCTCTCCAGTTCTTACTATTTCCCACTTCTTACATAAAATTCCATTCACTCAGCCCAACAGTTGGCCATCAGGCTCAGCATCTGCTTTGATAGTCTGCAGGGCAGAGGCTTTCAGAGGCCCTCTGTGGTAGGTTCCTTGTTTGTTTCCTGTTTTCTTCTTCTGGCTCTCAGAGGCCCTCTGTAGCAGTTTCCTAGGTTGTTTCCTGTTTTCTTCTTCTTCTGATGTCCATCCTCTTTGCCTTTCAGGATGGGGATTGACTGTTTTAGTTAGGGTTCTCTCTCTTGCTTAGTTTCTTTAGATGCACAGATTTTAGTGGGTTTGTCCTATGTTGTATGTCTATATGAGTGAGTATATACCGGTATCCATTCTTTTAATGTGTGTCTTTTTATTGGAGAGTTTGAGTTCACTGATGTTGATAGATGTCAATGACCAATGGTTGTTTGTTCTTTTTATTTTAATGTTGTGTGTCATAGTGTTCATGTGCTTGTATTCTTTTGGCTTTGTTGCAGTGGATTTATTTATATGCTGTGTTTTATTGGGTGCAGTTAAACTTCAGTTGGAAATTATATTCCAGTGTCTTCTGAAGGGCTGGGTTTGTGCTGAGATATTATTTAAATTTGATTTTGACGTGGAGTATCTTGTTTTCTCCATCTATGGTAATTGAAATTTTTTTGCTGTGCGTAGTAGTCTCAGCAGACATATGTGGCCTCTTAGTGTCTGCATAACATCGGTCCTGGCCCTTCTGGCTTACATAGTCTCTGTTGGGAAGTCAGGTGTGATTCTGATCAATCTATTTTTATATGTTACTTGACATTTTCCCCTTGCAGCTTTTAATATATTTTCTTTGTTATGTACATTTAGGGTTTTGATTATTATGTGGCAGGAAGAATTTCTTTTCTGGCCTAATCTATTTGGTGTTCTATAACCCTCTTGTAAGTTTAAAGGCATCTCTCTCTCTCTCTCTCTCTTTTTGTTTTCTAGGTTGAGGAAATTTTTTTATCTGAGTTTATTGAAAATATTTTCTGGTTTATTGAAAATATTTTATTGCTGGGACTTTTCACATTTTATTCCTATTATTCATAGATTAGGTCTTTTCGTCATGTCTTCAATTTCTTGGATGTTTTGTGTCATGAATTTTTTCAATTTAATATTTTTCTTGACAGATGTATTGATTTCTTCAGTTGTATCTTTTGAGCCTCTGTTTCCTCTTCCATCTCTTGTATTCTGTTGGTGAGGCTTACCTCTGTAGCTCCTGTTCTCTTCCCTAAGTTTTCTATCACCAGGATTTTTTCCGTTTGTGTTTTCTTTACTGAATCTATTTGCATTTTCAGGTCTTGAACTATTTTATTCATTTACTTCACATGATGATTCCTTTGTTGTATTCATTGTAATTTGACAATTTATTTTTTTCTTTTTTCTTTACTTATCCATCTTACTGGTGCCCTTTATCCCCACCCCCCAAATTGTTACCTTCTGTGCTCTCATGTCTTTCTCTCCAAAATGAAAGCCTGAAACAATTTCTCTATCTCACCCATTATCTCTCTGTACTCTTTGTTCTTTCTTTCCTTTACATTGCTTCCTTTTCCATTATAATTCCTGTCCACTTACCCCCACACACAAACACGTCTTCGTATGCTATTTGACAACATAATTTTCTTCTTTCTTTTGCTCTTAACCCTTTATCTCTATAAATTATCTTTTTTGTATAAACTCAAATTCATAAACATTTAATAATTTCATTGTGTGTCATGGGGGATGCTCACAGATAGCACAGAGACATGTGAAGGTCAGGTGATAAGTAGAGAGAATTGCTTCTATTTTCCTAATGGGTGGATATCAGAGATTAAACCAAGATGTTCAGGCTTAGTAGGAGCTTTCTCACCTAGGCCATCTTACAAGCCTCTTCATTTATACAATTGGCTTTTGCTGTTCTTTTTCTATTTATTGATATCTATCTATCTATCTATTTACCTACCTATCTATCTCTCCATCCATCCATTTACCTAAGACAGAATCTTCTATGGAAGTCTTACTGTCCTGGAATTCAGTGTATACACAAGTATGGCCTTAAACTCAGAGATTCACCTGCCTCTGCCAATGCTTCTAGAAGCCCAGGAATGAAGGTGTGCTTATATAAATTTACAATATTATTTAACATACATTGTTTATAAGCTAGTATTCTTTAAGTGAAGCACAAAATCTTTACTACTACAGTCTTATAACTAACAGAATTTAACACATAAAAGACCATTTTTCCCAAATATTAAGGGAGCACAATATTTTCCTATGCACATGAATATAACAATTACACTGAAAATAGCAATCATGTCAAATAAACAAGAATTTTCATAGCTAACATAAAATAAGAAAAATATTAAGAAAGAAACACTTTGTGAAAATTTCAACTATGTTCACAAACACTATAGGTGATGCTTGTTTAATAACGTTTCATTGCTGTAGGTAAGTTATCAGTCATTTAGAATATATTGTTTTTTGGAATAATCTTTGATGAATTAATTCTTCAGAAGGTTAAAGCATGAAAAATTTCATGCTGAATGGAATCTGTAGATCCTATCAGAAAAATTTAAATATGAATAATGATCATAAGTATCTTTCCAGGATCTAGAGAAAACTTCAGTTTCCCTAACTATTTATTCTCTATTTAACATTTAACAGTATTATTTCAACTCTGATTGAATCTATGATTTGACAAGCCTAATTCTTTATGTGCATATTATTCTATGCCTTTGGTGGTTTTCTATGTGTTATTTTTGATAGCCTGACCCCAGTGTTTGTTTTTCACAAACTTCCAGAGTGGATTTACTTACGTGTCAGTTCAGATTGATAGCATCTAAGCTTTCAATTATATTTAGTTCTGTCATTTGCAGTTCATCTTTTTTTGCTTGGCTACAAAATCCTTCTGAAATACTACATTGTATATGCTTATGTGTGTCTCAAGCTATATAAATTTTACTTTGAATAACAACATTTGAATATTGCAAAAGTATTCACATTCATTTTACCCTATCTTTATTCTAATTTATCTCATCATCTGTTTAATAGAACTATACCAGCCTGTGTCTAATCTGCAAATTTAGACATTTCTCTACAAATTCCTACCCACTTCCATAGTTCAATTACCTTAACTTTCACTCCCATCAAAGCTCAATTACAATGTCCCCACACCCTAGCACGGCTGCTCTAGGCTTCTATTCTCATTCTCATCATCGCCAAATTTAATCCAAAGGTGTGTTTATGAGGTAAGATTGGTTTCTTCCCATTCTTTGCAGAAAAGCCAGTGAGTTTCTGTGACCAGCCTGACATCATACTGTTCATACATACTTGGTTGAACTGCATACAAATCATGGTGTGTCAGGCTCCACCGTCAAGTCAACACCTTTATTCTAAAACCATGTTGCTTTGCTTCCCCGGTGCAAAGTTTCTCATAAACCAAGGTGTTGTGCGCCGAACAAGGTCAACTACTCTAGACTTTGTTCCAATGTCTCCTCGGCCTTAGGCTATTCTCCATAAGTAAGATAAGTACTACAAACAACTGCAAAGCCATAATCAAACACTTCCTCCTTAGAAGAAAGAAAATTGAAATCAGATTTTCTGCATCGCAATATTCTCTCTGCAATCAAGAAGATACACATCAATACTTAAATTTAATAGGAAATTAAAACATTTGTAGCTTTAGAATGGCTTTGACATTCATTATGTTATAGACAGAGGGAAGAGGTAATAACAGCCATAGTTTTTGAAACATAATATTCTCATAACTTCTCATTATGAAAGAAAAACAGAGATTATGTAGAGTTTAAATAAAAGAGTAACCATCCAAGGGTCAAATGTGAAATAATACTGACACACTATTTCCAGAATACACTCATTTATAAAAAAAAAATAATTATAACTTCATGTTCTAAGAAACTCTACACATAATAAGGGTATACTGAAAATATAAAGGCTTTATTGCCACACTCCTATTGATTTAGTATTCTAATTTTAGTCCTACGAAAGACATTAAAATTTTTAATTCAACTTAAATACATGTAATAAAGAATAGGCTATTCAAATGAGTATATGCTCTCACAGAGTCACAAAGCATTCCTAGAGATCTGCTGTGTGTCACATGGGTCTATGTATACTTAATAAACACTGTGGGATATTTGAGATGTTTTTGAGATTAGGAAATACATATAATATAATATGTTAATGTGTTAGGATATATGTTATACATTAATATCCACATATTGATATACTGTATATTATGATATAGTAATATATAATATATAAATATATATATTCCCCTGATCTAAAATACAGGCTATATGTGTATATATGTTTGTATACAATATAAATGTGTATATATATACAAAAATAGATGTCTAGATTGAAATGAAATGCTGTCTAGTGAACTGACAGTCACAAATAGTGGCTCTGAAGCTGCTGTGTACTGATATCTACTCTGCCTGTGCTGCCAGAATGTGATGACTTGAGTGTTTATGCATGGCTAGGACTTTCCAGGGATATTTTACTGGCATTCAAGTTAAACAATAATCCTGGGACATTTACAATAAGTAAATTGTGTTGAAAGAAACCTAAAGATTTTTTTTTTTTAATTCTTGAGAGTATGTAATTATATTCCAAAGAGGCATAAGCCCCTGAGCTCTGGAATCTGATATAACAGTGCAATACTAGTAACACAGAGCGTAAGCAACCTTGTATTCAAAAGAATAATCCCAGGCCTTTTATCTGCAGGACCTCCAACTACATCCCCAGCCTTCTCTTGACTTTCTATTTTGATACAGAATCTGGATAAACTACCTAAGCTGACCCCAAACTCCTTCTATATCCCCAGCTGGCCTTGAATTAAAGGTTATCTTTCTGTCTCAGCCTCCTGGGTAGCTGGATCTACACACCTTCATTTTTATCCTCGGCCTTATATTTAGCTTCACCCTTAGACACATCAAGCATCAGTATTAAGTATTTTATGTCGACCACACTTTCTCAGACAGGATCTCAGCCTGTAGCCTTGAAGAGTCTGAAACCTTCATCCACTTTTTCTGATCCTCCTAGCCCTGAGATTACAGGAATCTGCCACTTTACCCAATGTCAATAATAAAATGAGAGGCAAAAACAAAGAAAGTAATTCAGATTGTGTTTCATTAATCAAAGTATGATGTAGTGAAAGAACTCTTTTTTACTTAAAGAGTTCCACCTGCATTTTGTGTTGCAGTATTTTGGCTTTGCAAACGTGGATAAAAGATTACAGTTTTGTTGTTGTTATTTGTTTTGTCAGGATGCTCTTTCTCAATAAGTTTAAAAATGCTGTGTCAGGTCTAGCACTTTATTTTTAATTCATTACATTGTCCCGAAAAATAAAGCCTAAAAAATGCTGATTAAGTTCTCTAAGACCGTTATGTGAGGTCCAGAAATGACAACAATGATTTTGATGAGTTTATTAAAAATTTCCTAATTTTCTGAGAAAGCATCAGATTGATTTCCAAAGTGGTTTTACTAGTTTACATTCCCACCAGCAATGGTGGAGGGTTCCCCTTTCACCATGTCCTTTCCAGCATATGTTGTCACTTAATTTTTTTTTATTTTAGCCATTCTGATGGACATTAGACATATAATATAGGATAAACATACTAAAATCGGTACACCTAAAGAAACTAAGCAAAAAGGAGGACCCTGGGTAAGATGTTCAATCTTCATTCAGCAAGGCAAATGAGACAGACATTGGAAGATGGAGAAAACTGAGAACAGGACAGGAGCCTATCACAGAGGGCCTCTGAAAGAAAGAATTAGAAGAAGATATGAGAAGATGGAAAGATCTCCCATGCTCATGGCTTGGCAGGATTAACACAGTAAAAATGGTCATCTTATCAAAAGCAGTCTACAGATTCAATGAAATTCCTATCAAATTAGCAACACAATTCTATACAGAATGTGAAAGAAAAATCCTCAACTTCGTATGGAACAACAAGAAACCCAGAATTGCTAAAACAATCCTCTACAATAAAAGATCTTCTGGAGGAATCTCCATCCCTGATCTCAAGCTGTACTATAGAGCAACAGTAATAAAAATGGCACGGTACTGGCATAGAAACAGAATGGTGGATCAATGAAATTGAATAGCAGACCCAGAAATAAACCCACACACCTACGGATACTAGATTTTTGACAAAGAAGCCAAAACCATACAATGGAAAAAAAATAGTATCTTGAACAAATTTTGCTTGTCTAACTGGATGTCTACATGTAGAAAAATTAAAATAGATTCACATTTATCACCCTGCACCAAACTAAAGTGCAAGTGGATCAAAGACCTCAACATGAAACCAGACATACTAAACCTGTTAGAAGAAAAAGTGGGGAAGAGCCTTGAGATCATTGGCACGGAGACAACTTCCTGAACAAAGTCATAGAATAAAACTTCCCCAAACGAAAGAAAGGCATGCCTATAATGCTGATTTTTAAGGCTACTTGTTATCAAAGTGATCCACAGAAAACTTTTATTAATTTATAATATAAAAACACTTGTACATGTCTTCAAAAGTACAAAAAATTTAAAAAGAAGCAAGACAAAGATAGAAAAAAAATAGTTTGGTGCAATGGCTTTTTGTGGAGTATATAATTTTGTGGAGTATATAAACCACACATAGTGGTAGACTCCATGCCCATCAGTTACTTACCAACACAAAATGAATCCAATGAATTCTTGTAGACTTTTTGTCCCATATGGCCGTGTTTGGGCATTTTGATCTTATTAGTCTTTTGCTTATATATTCTTAATATATTATGGTTTCCAAGTTGTTTGTTTGGGTTCATATGTGTATGTGCATGTTGGCTCTTGTTTTTGGTTTTAATTCTGCTTTGTATTTGTTTGTTTGCTTATTTTATTTCTAAAGAGAGTGAGAATGAAGACATGGAGTTGAGTAGGTAAGAAGTTGAAAAGGAACTGGGGGGAGTTAAAAGTTAGAGAGTAAAAACCATTATCAGAATATATAGGAAGAAAAATTATTTTCAGTTAATAAAACTTTTTAAAACTACAAAATGCATTGTTTATTAACATAGAATATAAAATCTAATATGTTGACAGAAACACTCAGAAAATCTGCAAATAAACATATCTATTAGCATATATAAATCTATCTCCTTCATACATATAAAAATCATACAACTTTTTTGTAATATTTTATTAATTACAGTTTATTCACTTTGTATCCCACCTGTAGACCCCCTTCCTTATCCCCACTCAATCCTACTTTCCCTCCCCCTTCTCCACCCATGCCCCTCCTCCAGTCCACTGATAGGGGAGGACCACCTCCCATTCCATCTGATCCTAGGCTATCAGGTCTAATCAGCAGTGGCTGCATTGTCTTCCTCTGTGGCCTGGTAAGGCTGCATCCCCCTGAGGGGGAGGTGTACAAAGAGCCCACCACTGAGTTCATCTCAAAGATAGTTCCTGTTCCCATTACTAGGGAAACCCACTGGGACACTGAGCTGCCATGGACTTTATCTGTGCAGGGGTTCTAAGTTATCTCCGTGAATGATCCTTGGTTAGTGCATCAGTCTCAGAAAACACTCTTGGGCCCAGATTTTTTGGTTTTATTGCTGTTCTTGTGGAGCTCCTGTCCCCTCTAGATTCTATCTCCTTTTTATTTCATAAGATTCCCTCACTCTGCCTAAAGTTTGGCTATGAGTCTCAGCATCTGCTTTGATACCCTGCAGAGTAGAGTCTTTCATGGGCCCTCTGTGGTAGACCCTTGTTTTCTGTCTTCTGAGCATCTTATCCAGAGTTTTCATTCTTGATTAGCTTCTTTAGGTGTACAGATTTTAGTATGTTTATCCTATATTATACATCCAATATCCACTTATACACTTTATTTGTAATAGCCAGAAGCTGGAAACAACCCAGATGTCCCTCAGTTGAACAATGGATACAGAAATTATGGTACATCGACACAATAGAATACTACTCATCAATTAAAAATAAGGAAATCATGAAATTTGCAGGCAAGTGGTGGGAACTGGAAAAGATCATCCTAAGTGAGGTATCCCAGAAGCAGAAAGACACATAGGGTGTACACTCACTTATAAGTGGATATTAAACATACAGCTTTTAAAACATAATTTTAAACCTTTTCTTCTTGAATTTTCTTATATTTGAAAATTTTCACTTCATCTGGAACTTTAAACTCAGGTCACAAGAATTGTATCAAAAGTGTTCACATAAATCTAGAACTTAAGTATTGTGTTCCGTCCAGATGCTGCTGACTTAGAGTATATAATACATCTCTCTTGTCACATGCCCTTAAGTAAATGGTAGTAAAATAAATGACATTGTCATATGACCTCAGATATTCCATGGTTAAATGTCTTCTCTTTTTGTTTTCTATCTACCTTTCTCTTTGAAGAGAATAATGCTGTCCTAATTGTCAGAGAAAGCAAAAGATGACTAGAAAATTATAAAATCACATATCTTCAGGAGAAGCCTTATCAATGTAGATGAGGGAAGACAGCAAATAGCTTATATCTGCAGTTTATTGTCAACTCCAGGGACATCATTAATCATAACTGATTCAAGAATTTGGTGAGGGGTAGAGATTCACAAATGACAGCAATATAGAATTAAGAATTACCTGTGTCACTGAAATGTTAAACATAGACCAAGTAAGTTGCGGGAGGGGAAGGAAAGCAGTTTTCTCAGATCTCATAGGGAAAAGATGTTTTCTAGATAATGAGAATACCAAACTCTGACATGGTCTTTTGTACAATCTGCTCTCTGGAAAGGTCTCAAGTTAATTTAACAACTTTTTCAGAGGTCAGAGCCTGTTAGCCTCCTGAAAAGCTTTCTGCCCAACAGTCACTGTACTTTCCTAAAGGATTTACTTAATCAACTGTAGAAAAAATGAGGGATTTGAAGGTCTTAAAGTTAAGGGCAAAAGAATCTCAACATGAGCCTGAGAAGAAACAAATGTATTATTCAAACCTAGTATGGTATTTCTTCCTTTTCAAAATCCTTTATCAAGAAGAAAGAAGGAATTACCTTGAAAGAACTGACCTCCTGTTCCATAATCTGGGTGAAAATATTCAGGGAAATTAAGCTTGGAGAAGTAGCATGTCTGAGTGTTTCCATTTAGCATATAATTCTGAAATCATCTACGTTTTATTTTAAATCAAATACTAAGCCCAATGTAGGCCTTGATTGTGGCAAAATCATAGAGAAAGGTGTGAAAATTACTCATTCACAAACCCTATACCTGTTTTGTTGTATAGCCTGTCTATTGGCATTTCATTTAGCACATAAACAATTCACACTAATTCTATAATAATTCCCCTGAAATTAATTATTTCTGTTTAATCTGCTACTTACTAAAGGCTAAATGAAATACTTCATTTTTTTTTTCATGTAAGCGAAAGACTGCAGGTAGATTAAATTTCAAGGACTATGAATGATTTTGAAATCATTACAATTGGGGCATTGGTTTCCTTTAGCTAAATTTATTTATTTCTATCATTCTTTCCATTTATTTACTTAAGAGGCAATAAATACACCGGATTAATTCTGAAATTGTTTGCTTAAAACAAAAAAATCACATTTAATTGAATAACTAGGTATTAAAGAGACACTATTTTAGTCCAGGTAGAGAGAATATGTATGACTACATTTGCCTTTGAAGATCATATTTAGCTTCATTTCCAAGATTTATACAGTCTCCTGTATAGAACAGAATATTTCCTTGATGAATTAAAATGCAAAGAATTTATATTCTGTACTACATGCATTTAGATGATTTCAAATATTTACAGATTCTTTAATCTTCATTTAAGAATAATCAGTTCTCAATTTTCTTCAAAATTCATGAACGTGAAATCAAAACAACATCAATGCTCTACTCTTCAAACAATGGGTCACTTTTGATTAAAGTTCCATTGAACATGGAATTTTCAGACCGAAAACAAATTGCCTCCTTTTTCTTTTAAATTTGGATCCGATTTCCTTCTGCCCTCAGCTTTCTCAATGGTAATTAATTGATTTATGAATCAATGGAAAGGAGATTTAAAATTAAAAAAAAAATGAAGAAAAAAAGATGAGGAAACTTTCCTTTTTTTTTAATTTGTGACCGACATTTTTACAGATCACTTAATTCTTTTTCAGTGTGTGTATTTTAATTTAGTAAATTTTGCATTCATTAGTTATTTTTAGGGGTATTCAAGTGTAATTTCATCTGAGATTACTTATCAATTGATTCTGGAAAGAGTCTTGATTGAAGTTCTTTAAACCATTATACAATTGTTGATTAGTCCTATTCTTGTATAATAGAATGGCCAAACCTGAAATACTGTCATTCCCACCAACTTCTCAACATAATCAGCATTGTGCAGTGGACTTAATAAGAATTTCGGTCTGAGTTTGATTTCTGACTCTACTTTTTACCACGGAAGAGTCACCAGACCAGTTACTTCAGTTTCTCATGTGGATATTGTAGTTGTGATCCAGAGCGCCAGAATCATGATATGTGTTATATTTGTATATCAATAGCATGCTACTATTAAGTAAAACCATACTGATATCATGAAGTATTATTACGTTTTTGAATGAGAAAATACAATATGTAAAACATTTGAATGTTGACTGTTGAACAATGCTTACCCTCATCACTGTGATATTTCTGAATCTGTCACCCAAATTCAAAGAATGACTTTAACCGTATCCATACTTACACTTTTTATATGAATAGATTAAATTTTTCTCAGAATTGCACATGATCAAAAATACTACATGAGAATAGTAGCTTTTCTTTCGTTACTGGAAATATGGAGGAAATTTATATTTATTTAAGACATAAATTGTTGAAATAGTAAATAATAGTAATTCACCAATAGAGCAGTAATTAATAGTGTCTAAGGTTCTGTGACTGACATATTATATCCTTCTGTATTATTTCAATGTAAGTGTGATCTGGCTGGATTCACAGTTTAGGTAGGTACCTTCTCCCTTCCTTACTGCTCCCTAAAAATATTTACAAGCTCTATACTCCTGGTCACAAAGGACAAACTTCCTTGAGGGAGGAGTCCTGGACTTTTTCAGGGATATATGAGTAATTGTACTCCCTGTGAGAAGCTCCAAATAGGCTATATGAAAATGTTACTGGAGCTACAGTTCAGTACCAAATGGATCTACTTTTTGAACTTAATCTTGGAAGCTACAGAGTCAAAGGAAAGGAGTATGTTGTCAGAAAAAAAAATAGAGGCATACATGTAAGCAGATGAATGGCTTGCTTTGAAGCTGGATCCTCTTTCTTTGACGTTAATTGACTAAAATGTTTAAGTCAGGCAATGACAAGGAAGTGAAGGAATAGAGGTCACATAGATTCTAAATGAAATATCGTGGGATTTGGAACTTACTTCAACATAATAAAGAGTACTATTAAAATTTAAGACAAGGAGCCAGGAAGACAGAGTAGATTATTTCAATGGCACCTCAACTCTGGCATTCAATGACTGTAGGTACTATGCTTGATCATAGCACTGTACAGAAATATGAACATAAACTCACCCAAAATTTAAAAAAAAAACACCCTTAGATGTGTATATTATTCACTGGTCTGGTCTACAAGCTGATTATAAAATAGATGTTTTTTTAAATATTTCTCATGAGTATATGCTGGAAAACATATTTGTACAATAAAGCTGTTTTAACCATGAACAAGCCATACATAATTTAAGAATTGTCAAATTACCATCACAGCTAAGCCATGCAAACCATCACTAGCAGAATGTGCAAATAAAATCTGTTTACAACCAAAGTCATTACACATGAATTTTTCAGAAAACCAAGCTTATTTTTCTATTTCAGCCAGACTCCAGTAACAAAATTTTGTTTACACAGTTGAATATGGTAATGTCCAAAATATACAACCAGGCTGAACAATGATTACTTCAGCTTTTATTCATATAATTATCTCTCTTCTGTAATGACATGTTTTCAGACTGTGTATTTTTCACAAAACAAATCTCATTTCTTAATTTACCAAAGAAAGCTGGTAAAAATACTGATTATATATGGTATAGCTTTATAGTTTTCATCTTTAAATTAAATGAAATATTTTATGGTTAAGCAATTAATATAATAAATGAATAGATGTTGGTAAAATCACAGCAAACATGACCTTATTAACAAATTTTAACATATACAATATGTGTTAATATTTATATTAAATATTTATATTCTTTTTTCAGCTACCTTTCTTAAGAATATTTCAGGGATGAAAGCAAAAAAAAATGGAAGGCTTTCTTTCTACAAGCCAGAGTGCTGAAAAACAAAAGAACTAATTTACTCACAATAGGATACTAGTTATTAGAATAGCTAGTGAAAGATTTTTAAACTTTCATTAGGAGACAAGTGCTGGCTCTAGTTACAGTACAATCTATGCATATCTTTGACAGTCTTCCACTCAAAATTGCAGCTATTTGCAACAGAAAAATGACCAGTGACTTTAGCAGATAGGGAGAGGCTAGGGAAACAAAGAATTGTGCCCATCAACTTCTATTCAACTCTTTGCAGAATTGAGATTTTTAATTTCTATTCACCTAGTTTACATACTCTGATCAGAGCAAAGAGAAGATCAGGGTTATAAAAATACAAGATCTGAAAGTGGACCTTAACCACATCCTCCAGTTTAAAGAAGCATGCACATAGTCACAAATACTCACATCTATACATATGTAAAGTGCAAAGTTGAAAAGGAATAGAGATCATATATTCAACAGAACTAATGCCATAGACAGGGTCCTGTCAAGTCTACAGTATGTTTATATGCTAATCATACAGATGCTAATTATACAGAGATATGGAAACATTCTTCATTCAAAATCTTTCTGATGCTTTCCTTAATGGGCTCCTTGCAATTTTTCATAGAGATCTTAGTGTTTATAAATCTTTTATAAGCCTATCAATTCATATTTTCACTGTATATGGGATTCACTACCTGTTACCTCTCATTTGTTTAATCATTTACTCTGTGTATATCAGTTGAATTGTGACAATCTCTCTTAAGATAGAGTGTTGGTGTCATTCAAGCTAATAAACCCTTCTTAGAAAACATTCCCTATCTTTTTGTGTGGTTCTATTCTAGCTGCCCAAAAGAGAAACTTAATCAACACAGAAACCTGACACTGTGAGATCACCAATACAACAACTCAAGATGTGGGAGTTCAGGTCAGCAAAGGTCTTTTTATGGATTTGCACATTAACGTGGGTGTTGGTAGTGGTTCAGGCTCCTATCAGCATGCATTTTGCTTGTTACTTTGGAAAAAAATAGTCAATGTCACAAAGATAAACACAGGGCAAAGAGCTATTATGGGCTATCTTTATTAGGATGTCATACTGAGAGCAGTTTATATTTTCAATAGCAAAGATATCCAGTAAATGTGATGGGAAAATGAAGATCATTTTGTTTTCCTTGAACTTATGCCATCCTAAAACCTGTAAGATTGTAAATTCAACCCATGTTTAAAGGATTCTTCACTATCCCTACATAATTGTTATAAAATGTATATAATGGATTGTTTCATTTTGAATTCAGGTTATATTCCAGAGGCTGTGGAAGCATGAAGGAGAAGAAAACACTGCAAAAGGAAATGGAAAGAAATTCAGAAGGAAAATACCACTTTTCTCTGCCATATGGGCACTCACTCTGCAGAGTGCCATTTCTTTCCAATAAAGCCTTCAGGACTCAGTTTGTTCATGACCTTCTTACAAAAATTAATTTGGAGGGGTTACTATAGAGAACATTGATTTAAAAAAAACTAATGTATCTTCTTTAAAAGATTATAAGGAAGAAAATATTTTAATAATAATGATTGTGTGTGCCATGATTGTATGATATACACATGTGTGTATCTGTGTGTGCAGCTGTATACAAATGCATACCTGTGCAGACGAGAGGCTCAAGATGCATGTTTTTCTCCTTCATACTCCATGATATCTTTTTGGCGTCAAGGTTTCTCAAAAAACATAGAGCTTACTGATAGTTTAGGGAGCTAGCTAATCTTCTCTATGGAACCTCCTATCTCAGTACGGGGATTACAGGCACTGCCATTGAGCCTGTCTTTTTACTTCGGCTCTAAGAATCTGAAATCAGGTCTTCACTATACCTACTGATGCACCTCCCTTATCCCACAAAATTCTTTTTTGTGTTTTTACATGTTTTTTCTTGCTGGGATTATAATCTTAACATCCCTTCCTTCCCATTCCTCTTTCTCAATCCTCCCATACACTTTTCCAATCTTACATTTGTATATCATAACCAGTTTGGTATACATAATGTTACTTATTTAGATGTTTTCTGAGGTGACCTTTTGGCACTGGACAACACTGATATGCTCTTCAGGGGACAGTACTATCTCTCCCATTTCTAGTTTTCTTCAACTGTTTCTAGTTCTCTGCAGGTTGGAGTCCTCATAATTCTCCACGGTCAACTTTAAATGTTCATTGGTATCATCCTTGTTTGGCTCACATTTGTGCAGTTATGTTGGTGAGACTTAATGGCATGGCTTCTGACATTACTAAGGAACACAATCTCACAGCAAACTTTTGGATCCATTGGTCCTAAAACTATTTCTAAATCTTCTTCTGCAATGTTTCCTGAGCCATAGGTATGGGAGTGTTGTATATTTAGTTCATATCACACAATGTTAAATTGGAGAATGTATATACTATTAAATGAATAAAATACACAGTTGTAGGAAAAGATAACACATTCTGACACTGGAGAGAAGTAAAAGAAAGAATTTGAATGCTGACATTTTTACTTTTACCCTGACATCAACAGCAATCTTCACATTTTCAGCATCAGTTTGAATTGGCATGTCATAATTCTGAATTTTTCTGATTTAATTCTGATTTCAGATTTGATATTCTGTTTTGGTTTTATTTTTTTAATATTTTCATCATCATTATTATTGTTATTGCAAGGTACACAGAAAAATAGGATCCAGACAGTCCTGATGAGACCTGATAGGCCAAGATCAGATAGAAGGGCAGGAGTACCTCTCCTATCAGTGGACGATAGAAGATTTGATATTCTTTTGTGCTTTATGTTTCTACATAAACACCAGATCTGATCCTAACCACTCATTTCCAACCTGAGCCTACATTAAAATATCCCTGGTAGTTATAAACATGACTATACCAGCCTTATTTCTAACATATAAGTTTGAAACTTAAGACTGACCACAAAACGAACCTTTTAACAAAACTTTGTCATGCTGGAATTCAACTTATCTCTAATGTTTATGTGTAAATAAAAGGAAAACATTTCATTAGATTTTTAAAAATTATTCATTTATTACCAACTGATCTGTAGGCTAATTTCACATGACATTATAATATTTCACACAGTACTTTCTTGATCTTGGTAATGTACACAAGATAAGTGCTAGGATAGTAAAGAACAGGGCCCCTCTGACAAGTTTTTTTGCTCTATACTCCATAATATTTGTCAGCATTATAGAGGCTATTTTTTCTGGTTGTGAATCATACAGACACTGAGAGTAGCAGCTTTATTCATAATAGCCAGAACCTGAAAAAAAAACAAAATGCTGCTCAGCTGAGGCATGGATATAGAAATTGTTGTACATTTACACAATGGAATACTACTCAGCAATTAAAAACAAGGAAATCCTGAACTTTGCAGGCAATTGGTGGGGTCTAGAAAAGATCATCCTGATTGAGGTATCCCAGAAGCAGAAAGACACACACGGTATATACTCACTTATAAGTGGATATTAGACATATAATATAGGATAAACATACTAAATATGTACACCTAAAGAAGCTAGGCAAGAAGAGGATCAATCCTCACTCAGAAAGACAAATGGGATGGACATCAGAAGAGGGAGAAACAGGGAACAGGACAGGAGCCTACCCCTGAGGGCCTCTGAAAGACTCTACCCAGCAGTGCATCAAAGCAAATGTTGAGATGCATAACCAAACTTTGGGCAGAGTGCAGGGAATTTGATGAAAGAAGGGGGAGAGAGAAAGACCTGCAGTAGATAAGAGCTCCACAATAAGAGCAACAGAATAAAAAAATCTGGGCACAGTGGTATTTTCAGAGACTGATAATCCAAACAAGGACCATTCATGAAGATAACCTAGAAGCCCTGCTCAGATGTCTCCCATAACAACTCAGAACCCAAGACTTTTTCTGACATGAACTCAGTGGCAGGCTCTTTGATCACCTCCCTCTGATGGGGGAGCAGCCTTGCCAGGCCACAGAGGAAGACAATGCAGCCAGGCCTAATGAGACCTGATAGGCTAGGGTCAGATGGAAGGGGGGGAGGACTTCCCCTAGCAGTGGACTTGGAGAAAGGCATGAGAGGAGATGTGGGAGGGAGGGTGGGATTGGGAGAGAATGAGAAAGGGGACTACAGCTGGTATACAAAGTGAATAAATTGTAATTAATATAAAAAATAAAAATTAAAAAAGAAATATGACAATAATTTTATATAATTAGAAAAATGCCTTTATCCATGAAAACGAGAAAAAAAATAAAAATCCTACATGATGAATGGAAACACATCTTAAGGGGCAATAAAAATGTTTGACGTTAGAATATAGAGAAAGAACAGGTTATATATTAAATGTATAGCGTGAAAGTAAAATGAGAAAATATAAGAAAATTATTAAATACATTGATGAAAATGAGATATATATTTTTATTTATATTATTACTTTCTACTATTTTTTTCTGACAAGGCTGATGGACTATATTTACAATAAATATACTTGAATTTTAAAATATCTATGTTTATAGTTGAGCATCTTTTGGACATATGCCTAAGAGTGGTATAGCTGGATCTTGAGGTAACACTACTCCTATTTTTCTGAGGAAGTGCCAGATTGATTTTCAAAGTAGTTGTACAAGTTTACATTCCCACCAGCAATGGAAGAGAGTTCACGTTTCTCCACATCCTTTCCAGCATGTATTGTTACTTGAGTTTTTTTATCTTAGCCATTCTGATAAGTATAAGATGAAATTTCAGTTTGTAGCACCTTTATTGGTAATAGCCAGAAGCTGGAAACAACTTATATTGTCCTCAATGGAGGAATGGATACAGAAATTGTGGTACATTTATACAATTGAATACTACTCAGCTATTACAATCAAGGAAATCATGAAATTTGCATGTAAATTTTAGGAACTAGAAAAGATCATCTTAAGTGAAGTAACCCAGAAGCAGAAAGACACACATAATTGGATATAATATAATAATATAATATAATATGATATGATATGATATGATATGATATGATATAATATCCATATAATATAGGATAACCATACTAAAATCTATACTCCTAAAGAAGCTAAACAACAAGGAACACCCTAGGAAGATGCTCAATCCTCATTCGAAGGGCAAATGCAATAGACATTGGAAACAGGAGAAGACAGGGAACAGGATAGGACCCTACCAAAGATGGCCTCTGAAAGACTCTACTGATGAAAGTATTGAATCAGAGGCTAAGACTCATAGCCAAACTTTGGGCAGAGTACAAGGAATCTTATAAAAGAAAGTGAACATAGAAAAACCTGGAGGCCTGGAGGGGACAGGAGCTCCAAAGGAGACCAACAGAGCCAAACAAACAAACAAACAAACAAACAAACCCAAACCAAAAACAAACAAACAAAAAACCAGAGCCCTGGGGGTCCTGCAGAGAATGATATCTCAACTAAGGACAGTATATTGAGAAAACCTAAAACTCCAACTCATATGTAGCCCATAGACTTAGTATCCAAGTGTGGTCTCTAGTTAGGGGAGCAGGGGCTTTCTTTGGCAACAACTCAGTGGCAGGCTCTCTGATCACCTCCCCCTGGAGGTGGATGGTGCAGCCTTTCTAGGGCACAGAGGAAGACAATGCAACCAGTCCTGCGGAGAACTGATGGTCTAGGGCCAAATAGCAGGGGAGGAGGACCTCCCTTATCAGTGGACTAGGGGAGGGACTTTAGGGAGAAGAAGGAGGAGGGTGGATTGGGAAGACACAAGAGGAGATAGGGGGCCACAGCCGGATACAAACTGAATAAATTGTTATAAGTGATAATTTAAAAAAAATCTTAGTTTAGTGAAACTTTTATCAGAAAAACATTTATAATACATCTGCTCCCTCTGTATAATTTTTTAAAAATATGTCAGCTAAGTATAATTTGAGGTCTTCCCTTTTCTCTCCATTTGGTAAAGTATAAATGACAATTCAAAGACAGCAAAGTTTGTTATTTCGTACATGTACCTCTCTTTTACTTCCTATTTTTGAAGTGTTAATAAATACAGACAGAATGGATTTTTCACCTGTATTTGATGGAAATGCTATTAAAATTAAGAGCAAAAGAAAAAAAAAGATGAAATTAAGTTTTCTCATATATAAGTCAGTAAAATGAAGGTTTACCTAAGAAAAAAAATACACTTATCTAAAACCTCAGGGAGAAAAAAAATGAAAAAGTTTTTCATTCTTTTAAAAGTTGATATAAATTAAGGTGTATCTGGACAAATTTGAGCCGTCACAGAGCATATAAAATTCTGTGAGTAAACATCCTATATGTTAGTTACTCTGGCAAACAGCTAGGGAACCCGGCTCTTCCCATCGACATTTACTGAAGGCATAGTTCATGGAGAAAGGTGTTAATGTACCAAGTTCAGTATCTGATTTTTAGTTTTAGTGTTTGGTAGTTTTAGAAGGCATGGAATTAGTGAGTTAAGGATTAAAGCTATGTTTGTTGTGTGGATGGGTAACTAGTCATTTAACTGACCTTAAATTTTATCTAGAACAATAAATATTTGAAAAGTATCTGAAATTTCAGGTCTGATTCTCTTCATATAGGAACTTGAACTCAGAACTTGCCCTAAATTTCCAGATACCCTAATCAAGTCACATATATTTACATTCATTTGATCTATCAAAATATGATATAGCTTATCTTATTAAGCCAAGAATCGCAGAGCTAAAATTAAAATAACTGTTTAGGTCCAGAAAGCACTGGATAAGTGCATTAAATTAACAAAGCTTTAAAAAAAATGTGCTTAAAATGCAGATGCTGAGCCTGATGGCCAACTATTGGGCAGAGTGAATGGAATTTTATGTAAGAAGTGGGAAATAGTAAGAGCTGGAGAGGACAGGAACTCCACAAGAAGAGCAACAGAACAAGAAAATTTGAAGAGAGGGAACTTCCCAGAGACTCATACTCCAACCAAGGACAATCCGTGGAGATAACCTAGAACCCCTGCACAGATGTAGCCCATGGCAGTTCAGTGCCCAAGTGGGTTACATAGTAATGGGAAGAGGGACTGCCTCTGACATAATCTGATTAGCCTGCTCTTTGATCACCTCCCCATGAGGGGGGAGCAGCCTTACCAGGCCACAGTAGAGGACAATGCAACCACTTTTAATGAGAACTGATAGACTAAGATCAGAAAGGAGAGGAGAACCTCCCCTATCAGTGGACTTGGGGAGTGGCATGCATGTAGAAAGGGGAGGAAGGGTGGGATCCGGAAGGGAGGAGGGAGGGGCTTATGGGGGGGATACAAAATGAATAAAATGTAATTAATTAAAAAATGTACATTCATAGGCAATATCTTAATATTTAAGATAATGCTGATATTCATAAACAATTTTACTTAAAAAATTATAGACAATGGTCACAATTAAGCTTCTGTAATAATATTATAGTATGCCCAGTTGAAGAGAGGAAACAAGATGGGAGCCTACTATAGAGGGACTTCTGAAAGACTTCACCTAACAGGGAATCTAAGCAGATGCTGAGACTTATTGCTAAACTTTGGCCAGAGTGCAGGGAGTCTCATGGAAGAAGAGGGAAATGGGGATAGAGGGACATGGAGGGGACAGGGGCCTCACAAGGATACCAACAAAGCTAAAGGATCTGAGCCCAGGGGGTCCTGAATAGACTGAAGCACCAACTGAGGACCATACATGGAGAGGACCTAGACCTCCTGCTCAGATGTGGCCAATTGGCAGCTCAGTCTCCATGTGGATCTCTGAGTGAGGGGAGGAGGGCCTGTCTCTGTCAAGAACTAGGTTGCCTGCTCTTTGATCACTTGCCCCTGTTGATGCACCTTGCCAGGCCACAGAGAAAGAGGATCCAGGCAGTCCTGATGAGACTTGATAAGCTTTAGGCAGATGACAGTGGAGGAGAACTCCCCTTTTCAGTGGACTAGGGGAAGAGAGTATGGGAGAAAAGGGAGGGAGGGAGGAACAGAGAGGAGTTGACAGAAGGGACTTCAATCAGGATATATAATAAATAAATTGTGGAAAAAAATAAAAATAAAAAAGGAAATGTTGGCCATCTAAAACAGTTTTTAAATAATTACAAAGTATTCTAGCATGTGAAATGAAAAGACTGTCAGATGTATGCCTAAATTTGCCTTTCCTGAGAGGAAACTTCATAAACAATGTTTTGTTCAAAACATTTTTTTTTCTGCATCATAATTAGAAATGCAGATGGGAAGTTTAAATTGGGCAGTGGGTGACAGGAGGGGAGACATTTGCTTTGGAAATGTTGAAAGTGATTTCAAGCTCAAATCCTTTGAAATGAACCAAGATCCATTTGTTACAGACTATTCAACGGCTCATACTCAGGTCATCCATCATATTTAGTTAACGCTAAACATTATTTTTGGGAGGCTCCAGGCTATTAAATACGTTGTAAGCTTACAAATCCTATCCTGTTAAATCTCTCCCAGGATGGAGGAACAGGTGATAGTGAGTCACTGATGTGGGTTCTAGGAACTAAGCCCAAGTCCTCCGTAAGAACAGTGAATGCTCCGAAGTGCTGAAATATCATTCCAGCCCCACATTTTACAGTTACAGAAACATGGTGTCATTAAAATTATATTCAATTTGGCTTATGCTTTCAAAATTTTGGATAACATGTGAAGTGTAGGTATTTTGATTCATCAGTTTTTAAAGTTGGGATGTGATATTGTTCTGCATTCACACAGTGCTTAAATAAAATGGTTCAGTATTTGTACTACATTACTTGGAGACAAGGGCCCCAGGATGTTTCTATTAGAATACTGATATTTAAATAGTATAGGGTAGTATCATCTCAAACAAACACCACTGTGCAAGAGTGAAGGATGTCTTTGACTCCTTTGCCTGCTCTTGGACCTTTTTCCTCCTACTGGATGCATCATCCACTCTTGATATGAAGGTTTGTGCCTAGTCTTAATGTAATTTGTTTTGCTGTGTTTGATTGATATCACTGGGAGGCCTGATCATTTCTGAAGAAAAATGGGGGAAGAATGGATCTGGAGAAGAGGAAAATGGGGTGACTGGGAGTAGTGGAGGGACATAAGACCATGGTATCAATGTACTGAATGAAAGAATTTAAAAAAAAAAAGGCCATTGTGCATAAAACTTCTCTACATTGATAGGGGAGGTCTTCCTCCCTTCTATTTGATCCTAGCCTATCAGGTCTCATCAGGACTGGATGCATTGTCTTCCTCTGTGGCCTGACAAGGCTGCTCCCATCAGGGGGAGGTGATCAGGACTGGGGAGGGACATAGAGGAAGAAGAGGGAGGGTGGGATTGGGAGGAGACAAGGGAGGGGAACACAATCAGGATACAAATTGAATAAATTGTAATAAATAATGATAAAATTTTCTTAAAGAAAACTTATCTGTATTACCACAGAAACTGTTCTTCAGTGAAATTACACTCTACCTTGTTAACCAGAAAAGGAAAGCATTGAAAGAATGCAATTCCATATTTTCTGTCTGTTTTTCACAGTAGTGTTCAAACAGTTCCTTAGCTGCTTCTACTTTTCTAAACAACGGAAAAAAAGCACATAGACCTAAGACAGATCCAGAAGAGATTAATTACTTTCTGGCCCCTAATTCCTGCAAAGCAATTTGAATGTACTTTTTACTGCTTCAACTGCCAAGTCAACGGCCCTCTTCTATCTCCCCTTCCTTTTTCTCTTCCCCCACTCCACTCTTCTTTCTTACTTTGACCCTCTGATAATGCTTTTCCCATTTTGTTGAATCATATGCTAACAGTTTTATATATTTGTTTATAAATTGTAAATATTCTATCGGTTTTGTGCTTCAAGGATGGATTTAGATTTTTTAAAATTATATTAATAGCTTTTTTCTTACACTTATCGACACTTATCCAAAAGCATGCATATTGATAATTTTTAACAATGACTTTTTAGATAGATTTCATCAACTAGTGATTATATATCACAGTATTTCCATACATTAAACTTAATGTTTAATCAAGTATTTAATCTCTATTCTTGTTCTCTCAAATTACTTATACTTTTATTGTGATAGGATTATTATTACTTCCATTCTTTTATGAAAGAATAGCTTGTGGATAAGGTTATTGTAAAGTTGAAAACCCTAAAATATGCACAATATTTTGATTATTTTATTATTCACTGTGTATTTGAATAAGCTATAAGGATCATCTATGCTTTTTTGAACTCACAGAGCTATTCAAAGATGAAACTCATGTACAAGCTTACATTGCAGTGCTATATCATGAAGTCAGGTCTCCTAACTGTTCAGTGATTCTAATCCAGATACATTTTGTCAGTTTTATGTTTTGATAATTCTTTATTGCTGTTTTAGTTTTCCTTTTAATGTAATTTTCTAAGAAAACATATATAGAGGTAACTTTCTGAGCCTCAGCAGGTGGCATTTTCATTGTTTGCTCACAACTGACTGATAACTGGCCAGTTTTAAAGCTCTGAGTTTGAAGCTTATTATAAGCAGAACTAGTTTTGTGCTATTATCCTGACGCATTGATGAGAAATCTGATGTCAGTCTTAATTTCCATGAATACCATGCTTTCTGGCTTTATACTTTGCTCATTTTCTATAGATATTTGGATAAGTAAATGTTTATTATAATACATAGGTATAATATATAATATAACAGAAAAAAATTAGGAATAATTTACTAGAAAGGGATGATTGAAGAACGACTTGCTTCTTCATTTTTCAGGTAAGAACTTTGCTTGTATCATGACATATGAGATGTGCATGTATATTCTCATATCACTAGTTTTTGAGTACTGTCATATATATATATATATAAACATTATATATGTATAATGTTTATGGGATATATGTGTATATACAGGGTATATGAATATATACATGTATACATATATACACAAGTTTATATATATATATATACATACATACATACATACATACACACACATATATCCCATAAACATAATTAAGTTGATTCTTTGGAGTAGGATATATATTTAATTTAGTAGACTACTAAGCTAACTCATTAGCATTTATTAAATGCTGTAGCAGGTAAAATTGGGAGGCTTGTAACTAAATAAAAACAGCTTTTCCTCATGAAAATCAACTTAAAATGGTAAGATCCATTAGTGTGATAGCCACCAAGGTTGTAGAGGTATCAGAATATAGTGGGCAATCAACACAAAGCCTTAGAGTGGGACACTCACACAACTGAGCTACAACTTGGCAGCAGGACATGGAAGACTTGATGAATAATGTCCAGCACTATCGATGTACAATCGGGACTAAGCTAAGGGAATGTAGGAAACACACTCTGAAATCAGGTGTCTGAATTCATAGTCCTCCTGATTATCATTTACCATTAGCAAAAGATATTTAATGTTTCCAGGAAATAAATGGATCTATATATAACAAAGTGCCTGATACAATACCCGGGATATAGTGATCTCTCCATTACTGCTAATGGTTGTTACATCACGGCCATTTAATACTCGTGAAATCTTACCCTAGAAATTAAATGTCCATCACTAATGTGACAGTATGGAATTATAGCAATTACTATGTCACAAACTCTCACATACACATATAACATTATATTTAAAAATTATTCATAAATTTTACTAATACTATATATTATAATATATATATATGCCGTTACAAGTTCAAAGTCAGCAATTTTTAATTTTTATTTCTTTATTAGTTATTAAAATTTATTCACTTTGTATCCCAGCTGTAGCCCCATCCCTCTTCTCCTCCCAGTCCCACCCTTCCTCCCTCTTCTTCCCCTATCCTCCTCTCCTAGTCCATTGATAGGGGAGGCCCTCCTCCCCTTCCATCTGACCTAGCCTATCAGGTCTCATCAGGACTGGCTGCAGTATCTCCCCCTGTGGCCGGGAAAAGCTGCACACAGCAGGAGGATTACTATTAAGTCTCAGGCCACCAGTGAAGACTAACATTGACCAAACTGTAGACTAAGGAAGGAGTTTCACTACCTAGAATTACGGGGGAATGGATTAAATAAAAGCCTTCAGACGTTACCTGATGAATTCTCTAAATTTCATGACATGAAACTGAATTTCTCTAAAAAGGCAGGAAGAAGCTAGAAAGCAAATGACACCTTTTTATGGGTCAGCTGGCAATTGGAGTAGGGGCTGTCTCTGAATCTGTTACCTACTGCTGGTCACTTTCCCCTATCTGGACAGCCTTGTCACTCTCTGATGGGAGAAGATGTGCTTAATCCTGCCTTGACTTGAGACATCAGAGTAGATTTGTACCACTTGCAGCCCTCTGCTTCTCTTGGAGGCATATTATCACTCTCCACCATGAAGACCATAACAGTAGTACTCTGAGCAGTACTGAGTCTCAGGGTCTTCATTTTGTTGAAGGAAATGACCCAAATATCCATATAAGCTCAAGTATGGTCAACCTGATAAAACACTGAGTTGCTGGCCTTACTAATGTTATTGTGCTCTCACCATGAAGCCACAATGAATGATTATCCAGGGGTGTATTTAAGGGCACAATTCATGTTGGGTAATGTACAGGCATTAGCAAAACACAACTCATGTTGGGAAATGAGTGGCATGAACTGCCTACACCAAGAAGGACTCTGTCATTTCAATTAGTGAGAAGAGCAGGAAATATTTAGAAAAGTCTCTGGGAGGTAGCTCTCAGAACACACCTGGCTATTGATGTTGACTTCATGCTTAAATGTTTGAAGACATGTGGGATATTAGGGAAACTTCTGTTCCTTGAGTCGTAACATTCATCCTAGGTCTGACTTTCAAAAGACTACCATAATTTCTCTGTCTATAAAATAATACGTTAGCCAAGCAAGTGAAAGACCTGTTTGAAAAACTTCAAGTCTCTGAAGAAAGAAATTGAAGAAGATATCAGAGGATGGAAAGATCTCTCGTGCTCATGGATTGGTAGGATTAACATTGTGAAAATGGCCATCCTGCCAAAAGCAATCTACAGATTCAACGCAATTCCCATCAAAATACCAACGCAATTCTTTACAGACCTTGAAAAAAAGATTATCAGCTTCATATGGAGAAACAAAAAACCCAGAATCTCCAAAACAATACTGTACAACAACAGATCATCTGGAGGTATCTCCATCCCCGATCTCAAGCTGTACTACAGAGCAATAGTAATAAAAACTGCATGGTATTGGCATATAAACAGAAAGGAGGATAAGTAGAACCGAATAGAAGACCCAGAAATAAACTCACACACCTATGAATACTTCATTTTTGACAAAGCAGCCAAAACCATTCAATGGAAAAAAGACAGCATCTTCAACAAATGGTGCTGGACCAACTGGATGTCTACATGCAGAAAAATGAAAATAGATCCATTTTTATCACCCTGCACAAAACTAAAGTCCAAGGGGATCAAAGACCTCAACATAAAACCAGATACTCTAAATTGGTTAGAAAAAAAAGTGGGGAACAGCCTAGAACTCATTGGCACAGGAGACAACTTCCTGAACAGAACACCAAAAGCACAGGCTCTGAGAGCAACAATCAATAAATGGGACTTCATGAAACTGAAAGGTTTCTGTAAAGCAAAAGACACTGTTCTCAAAACAAAACGGCAGCCTACAGATGGGAAAGGATCTTCACCAACCCTATATCTGACAGAGGGCTGATATCAAGAATATATAAAGAACTGAAGAAATTAAAAAACAATAACTTAAGCAATCCAATTAAAAAACGGAGTATGAAGCTATACAGAGAATTCTCTGTAGAGGAATATAGAATGGCAGAGAAACACTGAAAGAGATGCTCAACGTCCTTAGCCATCAGAGAGATACAAATCAAAACGACCCTGAGATTTCACTTACACCCATCAAAATCTCTGAAATCAAAAACTCAAATGACAACACATGCTGGAGAGGTTGTGGAGAAAGAGGAACGCTCCTCCATTGCTGCTGGGAATGTAAACTGGTACAACCACTTTGGAAGTCAATCTGGTGCTTTCTCAGACAATTAGGAATAGTGCTTACTCAAGACCCAGCTATACCACTCCTAGGCATATATCCAAAAGTTGTTCAAGTACACAAGGACATTTGAACAACCATGTTTGTAGCAGCTTTATTTGTAATAGCCAGAACCTGGAAACAACCCAGGTATCCATATATGGAGGAATGAATACAGAAATTGTGGTATTTTTACACAATGGAATTCTACTCAGCAATTAAAAATGAGGAAATCATTAAATTTGCAGGCAAATGGTGGGACCTAGAAAAGATCATTCTGAGTGAGGTATCCCAGAAGGAGAAAGACACACATGGTATATACTCACTTATTTAAACTTATAAGACATGATAAACATAATGAAATCTATACACCTAAAGAAGATAAACACGAAAGAAGACCTGGGGTAAGATGATCAATCCTCACTTAGAAAGACAAATGCGATGGGCATTGGAAGTAGGAGTAAACAAGTAACAGGACAGGAGCTTACCACCCATGGCCTCTGAAAGACTCTACCCAGCAGTGTATCAAGGCAGATACTGAGACTCATAACCAAACCTACAGCAGAGTGCAGGGAATCATATGAAAGAAATGGGAGTTAATATGACCTGGAGAGGATAGGAGCTCCACAATGACCAACTATATCTGGGCACCGGGGTCTTTCATGAGACTGTTTCTCCAACCAAGAGCCATGTATGGATATAACCTGGAACCTCTGCTCAGATGTAGTCCCTGGTAGCTCAGTAACCAATTGGTTTTCCCTAGTAAGGGGAACAGGGATTATTTTTGAAATGAACTCAATGGTGGGATCTTTGAACTCCCCACCCCACCAAGGGAAGAGCAGCCCTGCTAGGCCACAAAGGAGGACTTTGCAGCCAGTCCTGAAGATACATGATAAACCAGGGTCAGATGAAATGGGAGGAGGTCCTCCCCTATCAGTAGACTTGAAAAGGGGCAGGGAGGATTTGAGAGAGGGAGGGTGGGGTTGGGAGGGAATGAGGGAGTGGCATACAGCTGGGATACAGAGTTAAAATGTTACTACTAATAAAAAATATATAAAAAAGAATTATTGTCCCTAAGCACTGGAAGCTGTAGACAATTGTTAAAGACAGTGGAAACTGACACTTGAAAGCAACCTATTGTTTTTTCTATTAAGAAAATGCATTTTTTCTAAGCCAATTTTTAAATTTTCTCTTGATTTATCCATGTTATACTTTCAAGATACAAATAAAAACTTACATATATTTGACAATTTTCTTCTTAAAAGGATATATATGATTAATTGAGAATCCTATACAATGCATTTTGATCATATTCACCCTTCCCTGAATTGCCTAAGAACCACACTTTCTACTATTACCTCCCTACCCAACAAAGATTTTGAACTCTTCTTTTTCCTCTCTCATTCTTCTACTCTTCTTCTTCTTCTACTCTTCTTCTTCTTCTACTCTTCTTCTTCTACTCCTCCTCTTCTTCTTCTTCTTCTTCTTCTTCTTCTTCTTCTTCTTCTTCTTCTTCTTCTTCTTCTTCTTCTTCTTCTTCTACATCACTTTCCTTATTCTAAGTACAGAAAATTCTTCTTTGCCACCCCTACCCTTATGCTGATATTCTTTTCTTTTTTTTGGATTTAATATTGAATTTAATTTTTTATTATTATTAATTACACTTTATTCATTTTATATCCCCCCATAAGCCCCATCCTCCTCCCCACCTGATCCCACCCTACCTCCCCTTTCTTCATGCATGCTCGTCCCCACATCCACTGATAGGGGAGGTCCTCCTCTCCTTCCTTCTGATCTTAGTCTATCAGATCACATCAGGAATGGCTGCATTGTCTTCTTCTGTGGCCTGGTAAGTCTGCTCCCCCCTCAGAGGGAGGTGATCAAAGAGCAGGCCAATCAGTTTATGTCAGAGGCAGTCCCTCTTCCCATCACTATGTAAGCCACTTGGACACTAAACTGCCCTGGGCTACATCTGTGCAGGGGTTCTAGGTTATCTCCAGGAATAGTCCTTGGTTGGAGTATGAGTCTCTGGGAGGTTCCCTGTGTTCAAATTTTCTTGTTCTGTTGCTCTCCTTGTGGAGACCCTGTTCTCTCCAGCTCTTACTATTTCCCACTTCTTACATAAAATTCCATTCACTCTGCCTGCCAGTTGGCCATCAGGCTCAGCATCTGTTTTGATAGTCTGCAGGGCAGAGGCTTTCAGATGCCCTCTGTGGCAGGTTCCTAGGTTGTTTCCTGTTTTCTTCTTCTGGCTTTCAGAGGCCCTCTGTAGCAGTTTCCTAGGTTGTTTCCTGTTTTCTTCTTCTTCTGATGTCCATCCTCTTTGCCTTTCAGGATGGGGATTGAGCATTTTAGTTAGGATCCTCTCTTTTGCTTAGTTTGTTTAGATGTACTGATTTTAGTGGGTTTATCCTATGTTGTATGTTTATATGAGTGAGTATATACCATGTGTGTCTTCCTGCTTCTGGGACAGCTCACTCAGGATGATCTTTTTCAGTTCCCACCATTTATCTGCAAATTTCATGATTTCCTTGATTTTTATTGCTGAGTAGTATTCTATTGTGTAGATGTACCACAATTTCTGCATCCATTCTTCAGTTGAGGGGCATCTGGGCTGTTTCCAGCTTCTGGCTATTACAAATAAAGCAGCTACAAACATGGTTGAGCAAATGTCCTTTTTGTGTACTTGAGCCTCTTTTGGATATATGCGTAGGAGTGGTATGGCTGGATCTTGAGGAAGCACTATTCCTAGTTGTCTGAGAAAGCGCCAGATTGATTTCCAGAGTGGTTGTACAAGTTTACATTCCCACCAGCAGTGGAGGAGGGTACCCCTTTCTCCACAACCTCTCCAGCATGTGTTGTCCCTTGAGTTTTTCATCTTGGCCATTCTGACCATACAATGGAAAAAAGATAGCATCTTCAACAAATGGTGCTGGTCTAACTGGATGTCTACATGTAGAAAAATGAAAATATATACGTACTTATCACCCTGCACAAAACTGAAGTCCAAGTGGATCAAAGACCTCAACATAAAACCAGACACATTAAATCGGCTAGAAAATAAAGTGGGGAATACCCTAGAACTCATTGGTACAGGAGAAAACTTCCTGAACACAACACCAACAGCACAGGCTCTGAGAGCAACAATCAATAAATGGGACCTCATGAAACTGAAACACTTCTGTAAAGCAAAGGACACCGTCATCAAAACAAAGCGACTGCCTACAGATTGGGAAAGAATCTTCACCAACCCTTTATCTGACAAAGGACTCACATCCAGTATATATAAAGAACTAAAGAAGCTGAAAAGCAGCAAACCAAGTAATCCACTTAAAAAGTGGGGAACAGAGCTAAAGAGAGAATTCTCTGTAGAGGAATATCGAATGGCAGAGAAGCATTTAAAGAAATGCACAACCTCATTAGCCATTAGGGAAATGCAAATCAAAACAACCCTGAGATTTCACCTTACACCCATCAGAATGGCCAAGATGATATTCTTTTCTTACTTTGCATATCATTTCAAATTTATCGTTTTGGTATACAATGACATGTAAAATATAAATTTAAGTCCATCTGCATTTGCAAAGTTTAGTAACTTTTTAAAATATTTAGTAGCAAAGAAAATAAAATTGGCAAAGCATGACAGTTGTCTATAGATTTTAGCTACTTTTCTAGGTTCCTATTACTTTGAGTTAAATTGCCTTAAATATATGCTATATTGAAAAACATAATAAAGCACATCTTGTATGAAGGGTAAATTTTTGGGATGAAGTTTTTGTGGGTGGGTTGGTGTTCGCCTCCCTCAACTAGACTAGTCTAATTAGTGGGTATCCTCTTCAGTCTCTTTGGATTCTACTGGAGTACACCTCTTATCCTCCCAGGAGCCTACCCTGGTTGAGGTCTCTAGCTTGTCATAGAGATCCCCCCTTCCTCACTTTTTCTTTTCTCTAAAGGCCTTCTGTCCTCTCTACCTTCCTCTCCCAAGGTCTGATCTCCATCCTCTTAACTCTCTGCACCTCCACTCCTTCCTACCTCTTTCCCTCCCTTAAGTCACTACCTCTGTCTGTTCTATCCTAGATAGAGGATATATATATCCTGTATATATATCCTAGTTATATATACACATGGAAACAATATGTGCTTCCACAGGAGAGAGACAACAAATGTAATTTGTGAGTTCTTTAAATTTATGGTTCTTCAGAAAATAAAGGTATACATTTTATAAAATAGTAATGTCAAAGCTTTATTGATCCATTTATTATAGGTCAAGGACTGTATAGAATTCTTAATTGGTATAAACACAAATATTCATGTAATCCGGCAATTCTCAAGTAGGGGATTTAGCAGTTTATAGGGACGATTTTGCTTGTATAACTAGAGGAGAAGGATCACAACACATATTTAATATGCAGAGAGCAGGCCACTACCAAACCTCCTGTAAAGCCTCAAAGGATCCTCCATGACTAAATCTCTATATGGTGAATTTGGAAAACCTCATCGCAACACTAGACATAGTCCTGAAAAGCGTCATTACTACTTTTGTCCTGTAAATGAGAACAGTTTAAACAAATCTTCATCAAAGAGCAGGCAACCAAATTTATGCATGGTCCTTGGTCAATTCATTAGTCTCTGCAGGTCCGCAAGACCCAGATTTTATGGCTCTATTGGTGTCCTTGTGGAGTGCCTGTCTCCAAGTGAGAGAGAGAGATCATAGCCAGGATAAAAAGTGAATAAATTATAATAAACAATAATAATAATGAAAAATAAAAATAAATTAAAAAGACAAAGAAGTTAAATAAACAAATGAACAACAACAAAAATAATCCTCATCAAATGCTTCAAGTTGCGACTCAAATTGAGATTTTCCTACTCCATCTCATTAAGGGTTTGCAACAGATCCTATGGCTCTAATTCTTGTCAGACATACCCTTTCAACATTGGGTGTGGAGACTCAATAGATACTGTGGTTAAATCTCAACGGTTATATCCATTTTAGAGTTGCTTTCTACCAAATAAGGAAATTTAGTCTCAAATAAAAGAGCAAATAGCTGAATTTTTATAAGTAAACACATATCCAAATTTCAGTTTATTGTGCCCTTCACTCTCACAGAGGTGGGGAACTTGCTTTGAGGAGTGCTAATGAGACTTGAAAGTTCCCCTCAAGGAGTTATGCATATTTCAGAAGAAATAAAAGTCATTATGTATTCTCTCTGAAGAGAATACAATCTCAAACTGTCAAAACCCTAAACTATTCTACATATATTACATATAAATGCCATCTTTTACAAACCTCTTTCCATTTTTTTTCTCCTAAATTAGCTTAGTGGGCCATGGTATTACAGTAGCTTGATCCATCCTGTGAAAAATGTGACAGGTAATTTCTCTACTTCTTCTTGTCTGTAGTTAAGTCTGACTCAAGATATGGAAAACAACTTTTATGACTTAGGTGGTAAAAATAAATGTCCTGTAAGCCATCCGGATCTAGGTTCTGGACAGCTAGCATAAAATATTACATAGTGAATTTATATATGCCAATAAATAATTTTTAGAACTAGAGAGATTTCCTACTAATGCACACTATAACATTTTTCTAAAACAAACTGATAATGCTGGCAATAACATCAATGTACCTGTCATATTGTTGGAGACCTGATTCCTCGACATTTTTTAATGCTCTATGTTAGCATGCTCAAAATATAGATAGTATTAAAATCTAAGGTACAGTAATTTCAAATTATTCATATTGGAATGATAGCAACATACAAATAATTTCATCGTCACAATATTCTTCTTTATATTGTATAAAGGACTGTCTTCTGTGGGAGCCTACAATTATAAATTACAGGAAAATTTTCTCTAAGATGGTATAATTTAGCTTCATTTAGTTTATTATAACCATGATTAAATCTAAACTATAATAAGCAAGCCAGCATCTGGAACCATAACAAATTGGGATTTTATTTTCTATGATCAATGACCACTATGGAATATTGTATAGCAATGTGATTAGACAATCACTCAGACTAATGAATCCAGATAACTGGAACATAAACATGTATAATATGTCAACTAGCAGTGCTCTGACATTTTATCATAGCCTCTGGACACAACTCATAAAGCTTTTGCAAAACAAGCTGGAAATGTGACATCAAGTGTTTTGAATCTCTATTAAGAGAGTGAAAGGGGTAATGGAAAAATAATAGACACTGTATATGACCCTGATAAGCTCACTTGAAGTTATATAAATGGAAGAATAGCAATATTATCATGTAACAGATTGCAAACCATTAACATGCTATTGTATTGTTATGTTGTGAATTGGGTCATCATAAAAGACACTAAAGATTTCACTCTCAATATCATAAATCTGATTTTAAGGGAAAAATGGATGCTGAAATGATCCAGATGATGTTTCAAGAAAGCTTTTCCAGAAAATGACTAATATTTTATAACATTGGGGATCTTGAATAACAAGGCAGGCATAAAGAATAACTTATGAAGATTGGAATTATCCTTTCATTGATGTCAAAAAAAAACATCTTTTTGAGACTGAAGAGACAGCTCTTGCAGAGAACCAGGTTCAGTTTCCAGCACCCATATGATGGCTCTGAACCTTGTCCAAGAGATCTGATACCCCTTTCTTACTTCCACTGGTACTGCATGCCATAATATTTTTTTTCCATAAGAAAATAGAAAATATTAAAAGCAAATAAAACTACATTATGGCACCCAATAAATAATACAGTCTAGACTAGAAAAAGCCATTTGTTGTTAGGAAGTCTTTAAAACATAAAAAACCAACAAAATTCTAAAGAAAATGTGTGTGTGTGTGTGTGTGTGTATATATATATATATATGTATGTATGTATGTATGTATGTATGTATTGTACTTTATAAGTTCTTCTTTCAGGTTTGTAATCATGTTAGAAAGCATTCTTAAAAATTCCTATGGTATGAAAAGACCAATACCTTGTTGCCTTAATTTCAAACATTTCTTAAGCAAGTTATCTTCTTTCTGTAATTACAATAAATGTTATTTTAATTCTAAAATCATTACATTAAGTTGAAATTGAGTGTCACTACTCAGATATATTTCTATTTGAATACACAGATACAGTTCAATAATAAAACAAATGAAACCATAATGTCATGAAAATATTTTGGTATGGGAATCTATCTCCACATGAACCTATCAACCCACCTACAAAAGTAGAAGTGGCATTCTCCTGAAAAAACAATCTCAGTGAGTGATGGAGTGCACTGTGGTGGGAGTCTATTTTTCTGTTGCCTTACAGGTTAATCATAGTGTGGAAACAGCAGGCGCTGTTTTGAAGGGTGGCAGGACCACTAGATGGAGGCATTAATCATGTCTGGTACCTTTTAACAACCTGCACCCTTGTCCCTATGCACAAACATATCCCTTTGTTCAGCTTTAACAGCAAATAGCTGCAATTTTAGAATTATGCCCTTGAAATCATTAACTCTGATTTATATACACTTTAGCGCCAATTCTTTTCATTGTCCCCTCTCTCCCACCTTCTTGGGAAGTCGCCTGACCTTGTTGAAGGAGATCTCTCTACACATATTCCTCACAGGAGCTTAAAACAGTAGAGGGAGACTTTCATAGGGCAATCTCTGACACCTGTCAAGCTGGTTGTCACACATTCTGTATTTTCCAGCTTCCACACTTCAAATGTTTCAAAGCTTCTTGTGGCTCACTTCCAAAATCTGAGCATGCATAGAAATTCAGGCCTTAAATATAGATACTCTCCAAATGTCATTATTAAATTAATTCTATTCATAATTTGTTGTGGTCATTTATAATTTTTGCACTGGGAAGAGTATTCAGGTACGTCTTTTAAAATTAACATATTCATCTTAGAATCCAGATTTAACATAAAATGTCTTTACAAAATTTTCAAGTCAGTAAATTAAGGCTAATTATGTAATATACAGGAAAGCATGAGAAAAAAATAGATCCAACAAAGATTTATCTAAATGCGGGTGAAGAATAAGGTTGATTTTAAGTCACATACTGAAATAAACGAACAGTATAAATGAACATAATGTCCAACATGGAATAGTTACATTGATCGTGGCACATTGACATAGTGAACTATGTTCTACAATAAAATCAAAAGCTCCCTTTACTGTTATTTAAAATAACTAAGAGTAATATGCACATCCCAGCATTCCAAATTCCCAGTTGGCTTGAGTTCTTTCTTAAGCTTCCCTCAGTGGTGGACAATGAGCTACACAAAGCCATAACCCCTTCCCTCCCCAAGTTGCTTTCTGTAGATTTATCACAGCACTAGAAACCCCGAGACAGTACCAATGAGGCTTTGCTCTTGAGGCTTCATATGCATAATAAAACCATTGCACGTTTAAGTGTATTATATACAGTGACTTTAACTCTGGCCCTTGACTATACATGCCTTCTGTCATAATTAAAATGATTTTTAGTCACTTAAAATATATAATACAATGTAAATGTATATAGTTTTGCATTGTATTTTTTGGAATATTTAGACAAAAATAGTATACATAAAACATTTATATGAATCTAATAGTTATACTGATAAACTTTAAAATATGCTTTTGATACACTGTTGAATTTTCAAATGCAATGTCCCAATTATGATAGAGCTGAATACATCTTCCACAAACTAGAGGGTCTTCTTAAAATAGGAAGGACTATGAAATTTATAATCCTCAGATAAGAATCATGAATAAATAAAAATAAAACAACTATGCAGAGATGTAAAGATGTTCAACATACAGATATAGTTTATCTTTTTCTTTTTTCTACTTCCTAATATTAAATAAACATTCTATTCTTTAGATTTACAGCACTCTTCACTGATAAGAGAAAATTGGGTCAGAATAATTTAAAAGCTAAAACTACTGACAAAAGTCTGCAGAAATCAAAATGATTACAAATACTTTGTTCTCTTTCCGCGAAATTCTTTCTGTTCATTTAAAATCGCAGAGACAGACGCACCATGAAAGAAGACCAAAGACAACTGCCTTTCTCACAGGACTTATGCAGAGACCAGAACTTCCACATAGACGCTACAACGATCTATATGCACCAAGCACCCTAACTTTCATCTGATGTTTTTGAACACTTAAGCAATTTCATGTGACTTTCTTTGTAGTTATTACAAAAACAATTGCTTATAAATTGTAAATTTCTGTGAAATAGACTTGGAAATTCTGCAATTAAAGACACAGATAAATTTTGGTTTAGGCCAGCCTGGTCTACAGAGCAGGTTCTAGGACAGCTGAATTTATACAGAGAAACCTTATCTTAAGAAAAAAAAAAAAAAGAGGAAAAGAAAGATAGAAATAAAGAAATACAGACTAAAAGCAAAGCAAACAAACAAGCAATAATTATATAATTATGCTAAAGTTGTAGTTGTGGCACTTTGGGAGTATGAGCAAGTTGACCAATTCTTGGCCATGTCAGCACAGCTGCTGAGCTCTAGATACAAACTTTCCTCTCCAGTGTCTTTCCTCCCACCCGCCCTCCTTCTTCTCCACCCATGCTCCTCCCCCAGTCCATTGATAGGGAGGTCCTTCTCCCCTTCGAGCTGACCCTACCTAACCTATCAATTCTCATCAGGACTGCTTACATTGTCTTCCTCTGTAGCCTGGTAAGGCTACTCTCCCATCAGGGGGAGGTGATCAATGAGCCAGCCATTGAGTTCACCTAAGAGAAAGCCCCTGTTCCCCCACTCTTTCTGCAGCATTTGTTACATTCTCCAAAGACAGTTCATTTCATTTTCTTTTTTTTTTAATAAGGTTATTTTGATACATTGGTATAAATTTTGGTATATTGATGCAAATTCAAGTTTATTTATTTATTATGTATATAGTGTTTTGCTTGCATGTACAAGCCAGAAGAGGGTATCAGATCTCATGATAGGTGGTTGTGAGCTACCATGTGATTGCTGGGAATTGAACTCAGGACTTTTGGTAGAACAGCCAGTGCTCTTAACCTCTGAGCCATCTCTCCAGCCCTACTCATTTCATTTTCAATTCCTTTCTTTAGTGTTTTATACTTCTATTGTAGCAATCTTTCAACTTCATTGGATATATTTACTTATAGGTAATTTTGAAGCTGTTCTGAATAAAATTGTTTTCTTCATTTCTTCCTTCATGTATAATTGTTATATAGAAAAGCTACTATTTTATTTGTTCAGTTCACATCCTGCTACTTGCTGAAGGTGTTTACAAGTTCTGGTAGACTTTATGTCTCTATTTTAGAGGATAATGTCATTAACAAATACAGATGATTTAATTTTTTCCTTTAATATTTGCATCAATTACCTAAAAAGTACACTTGGGAATCTTAGAATTAAATTATAAACTTCATTTCAGAATGGGACATATAATTTTAAAAATGCTAATTTCCATTCATGTCATAATAAAGATAATGACTTCATACCCATTTATGGTGATGTTTACCTTTGAAAATGCTCAATATGACTCATTTACAACTTTTTTCTAAAAGTAACTAAGAAAATATAAATTAAGCCTCATATTATGAAGGCTTATAGAGTTAGTACCAGATTGAGAGCACCTTATATTCTGTGCAAAAATCCTGAAGAAATAGTGCAAGTGACCATGTAGTGGTGATGTATGCCTTTAATTTACAAACTTGTAGGATAGAGGTAGGTGGATATGAGTTCAAGGCCAGCCTAGTCTATGGTGCAAGGTCCACAACAACTACGGTTACACAGAGAAATCCCATTTCAAAAAACAAAAACAGGAAAGAAGAAAGAAAGAAAGAAAGAAAGAAAGAAAGAAAGAAAGAAAGAAAGAAAGAAAGAAAGAAAGAAAGAAAGAAAGAGAAAGGAAGGAAGGAAGGAAGGAAGGAAGGAAGAAAGAAAGAAAGAAAGAAAGAAAGAAAGAAAGAAAGAAAGAAAGAAAGAAAGAAAGAAGAAAGAAAGGGATAGAAATAGTGCAAGTGTGTATGATTGATACAGGCCAGAAATCTTGTGACTGAATGCTGAGTTCAAGCTTTATTTTACCTTTGAATTAATAAGTGGCCTTAAATACTCTATGCTAGGTTTCCTCAACTTTAAAGAAAGTAGGGTACTACCAATTTCTTCATTAGGATTAGCTTAAGTACAGGAAATTTGACAAATGTGTAAAAAAATTAAAAGACAATGATATCTGGTACAAATGTTATAATGAGTGTTTAGGAACATAATTTCCATTGATATTACTTTGACGCTATTACTGAATTCTTCATAGAAACTCTCCTTTGCCAATAAGATTAGCCTACTCTTTATGGATTAATTAATTAGAATATGGACCAAAAAATAGAAAAATGAACATTTTTTTTTTCATTTTTTTTTTTTTTTAGTTACATTTTGTTAACTCTCTGTCCCAGCTGTATCCCGCTCCCTCATTCCCTCCCCAACCCCACACACCCTCCCTGGTCTCCTCCCTGTCCCTTTCCTAGTCCCCTGATAGGGGAGGACCTCCTCCCCTTTCATCTGACCCTGTTTTATCAGGTATCTTCAGGGCTGGCTGCAAAGTCCTCCTCTGTGGCCTAACAGACTGCTCCTCCCCTGGGGGGGGGTGTCAAACAGCCTGCCCTTGAGATCCTGTTAGAAATAGTCCGTGTTCCCCTTACTTTGGAAAACTACTTGGTTACTGAGCTACCACAGGCCACATCTGAGCAGAAGTTCTAGGTTATATCCATAGATGGTCCTTGGTTGAGTGTCAGTCTCAGAAAAGACCCTGTGCCCAGATATATTTGGTCCTTGTAGAGCTCCTATCCTTTCCATATCATACTAACTTCCCTTCTTTCATATGATTCCCTGCACTCTGCCGAGGGTTTGGTTATGAGTCTTAGTGTCTGCTTTGAAACACTGCTAGGTAGAGTCTTTCAGATGCCTTTTGTGGTAGACTCCTGTCATAAGTTCAATGCACATCCCATTTGTCTTTCTAAATGAGGATTAATCACCTTCGCCTGTGTCCACTTTCTTGATTATCTTCTTTAGGTGTGTAGATTTCATTATGTTTATCATGTCTTGTAGGTCTATATAAGCGAGTATATACCAAGTTTGTCTTTCTCCTTCTGGGATACTTCACTCAGAATGATCTTTTCTAGATCCCACCACTTGCCTGCAAATTTCATGATTTCCTCCTTTTTGATTGCTGAGTAGTATTCCATTGTGTAAAAATACCACAATTTCTGTATCCATTCCTCCGTTGATGGACATCTGGGTTGTTTCCAAGTTCTGGCTATTACAAATAAACCTGCTACGAACATGGTTGAACAAATGTCCTTGTTGTGTACTTGAGCAAATTTTGGGTATATACCTAGGAGTGGTATAGCTGGGTCTTGAGGTAGCACTACTCCTAGTTGTCTGAGAAAGTGCCAGATTGACTTCCAGAGTGGTTGAACCAGTTTACATTCCCACCAGCAATGGAGGAGGGTTCCCTTTTCTCCACAACCTCTCCAGCATGTGCTATCACTTGAGTTTTTCATCTTGGCCATTCTGATGGGTGTAAGGTGAAATCTCAGGGTTGTTTTGATTTGCATTTCCCTAATGGCTAATGAGGTTGAGCATTTCTTTAAGTGTTTCTCTGCCATTCGATGTTCCTCTTTCGAGAATTCTCTGTTTAGCTCTGTTCCCCATTTTTTAAGTGGATTACTTGGTTTGTTGCTTTTCTGCTTCTTTAGTTCTTTATATATACTTGATATTAACCCTCTGTCAGATAAAGGGTTGGTGAAGATTCTTTCCCAATCTGTAGGCTGTCTATTTGTTTTGATGACAGTGTCTTTTGCTTTACAGAAGCTTTTCAGTTTCATGAGGTCCCATTTATTGATTGTTGCTCTTAGAACCCGTGCTGTTGGTGTTCTGTTCAGGAAGTTGTCTCCTGTGCCAATGAGTTCTAGGCTGTTTCACACTTTTTTTTCCAGCTGATTTAGAGTATCTGGTTTTATGTTGAGGTCCTTGATCCACTTGGACTTTAGTTTTGTGCAGGGTGATAAATATGGATCTATTTTCATTTTTCTGCATGTAGACATCCAGTTGGTCCAGCACCATTTGTTGAAGATGCTGTCTTTTTTCCATTGAATGGATTTGGCTTCTTTGTCAAATGTTGAGTATTCATAGGTGTGTGGGTTTATTTCTGGGTCTTCTATGCGATTCCATTGATCCTCCTTTCTGTTTCTATGCCAATACCATGCAGTTTTTATTACTGTTGCCCTGTAGTACAGCTTGAGATCCGGAATGGAGATACCTCCAGATGATCTGTTGTTGTACAGGATCGTTTTGGAGATTCTGGGTGTTTTGTTTCTCCATATGAAGCTGAGAATCTTTTTTTCAAGGTCTGTAAAGAATTGAGTTGGTATTTTGATGGGAATTGCATTGAATCTGTAGATTGCTTTTGGCAGGATGGCCATTTTCACAATGTTAATCCTACCAATCCATGAGCACGGGAGATCTTTCCATCTTCTGAGATCTTCTTCAATTTCTTTCTTCAAAGACTTGAAGTTTTTCTCAAACAGGTCTTTCACTTGCTTGGTTAGAGTCACACCAAGGTACTTTATGTTATTAGTGGCTATTGTGAAGGGTGTTGTTTCCCTAATTTCTTTCTCAGCCTTTTTGTCTTTGGTATACAAGAGGGCTTCTGATTTTTTTTGAGTTGATTTTGTATCCTGCCACTTTGCTGAAGGTGTTTATCAGCTGAAGAAGTTCTCTGGTTGAATCTTTGGGTTCGCTCATGTATACTATCATATCATCTGCAAATAGTGACACTTTGACCTCTTCCTTTCCGATTTGTATCCCCTTGATCTCCTTTAGTTGTCTTATTGCTCTGGCTAGGACTTCAAGTACAATGTTAAAGAGATATGGAGAGAGTGGGCAGCCTTGTCTTGTCCCTGATTTCAGTGGGATTGATTTAAGTTTCTCTCCATTGAGTTTGATGTTGGCTATAGGCTTGCTGTATATTGCCTTTACTATCTTTAGGTATGTGCCTTGTATCCCTGATCTCTCCAAGACTTTAAACATAAATGGGTGTTGGACTTTGTCAAATCCTTTTTCAGCATCTAAGGAGATGATCATGTAGTTTTTCTCCTTCATTTTGTTTATGTGGTAGATTACATTGATGGATTTCCGTATGTTCAACCACCCTTGCATTCCTGGGATGAAGCCTACTTGGTCATGGTGGATGATATCTTTGATGTGTTCTTGGATTCGGTTTGCAAGTATTTTATTGAGTATTTTTGCATCAATGTTCATAAGAGAGATAGGTCTGAAGTTCTCTTTTTTTGTTGGATCTTTGTGTGGTTTAGGTATCAAAGTGACTGTGGCTTCATAGAATGAGTTTGGTAGTGTTCCTTCTGTTTCTATTTTATGGAATAGTTTGAGGAGAATTGGTGTTAGTACTTCTTTGAAGGTCTTGAATTCTGCGCTGAAGCCATCTGGTCCAGGGCTTTTTTTGGAGGGGAGACTGTTAATGACTGCTTCAATTTCCTTGGGAGATATAGGACTATTCAGTCTTTCTACCTGATCTTGACTTAATTTTGGTAGATGGAACCTGTCAAGAAAGTTATCCATTTCATTTAGATTTTCAAATTTTGTGCCATATAGGCTTTTGTAGTATGACCTAATAATCGTTTGGATTTCCTCAGTGTCTGTAGTTATGTCCCCATTTTCCTTTCTGATTTTGCTGATTTGTATGGTTTCTCTCTGCTTTTTAGTTAGTTTGGCTAAGGGTTTGTCTATCTTGTTGATTTTCTCAAAGAACCAGCTTTTTGTTTCATTGATTCTTTGGATAATTTTATTTGTTTCTAATTGATTGATTTCTGCCCTTAGTTTGATTATTTCCAGCCGTCTGCTCCTCTTGGGTGTATCTGCTTCTTTTTTTTCTAGGGTTTTCAGTTGGGCCATTAAGTTGTTTGTATGTGATGTTACAGATTTCTTCTTGTAGGCACTTAGTGCTATAAATTTTCCTCTGAGCACTGCTTTCAATGTGTCCCATAAATTTGGGTATGTTGTGCCTTCATTTTCATTGAATTCTAGAAAGTCTTTAATTTCTTTCTTTATTTCTTCCTTGACCCAGCTGTCATTGAGTAGTAAGTTGTTCAGTTTCCATGTGCGTGTCGGCTTTTTGTTGTTTCTGTTGTTGTTGATGTCCAGCTTTAGTCCATGGTGGTCAGATAGTATACAAGGGATTATTTCAATCCTTTTGTATCTGTTGAGGCTTGCTTTGTGACCAACTATATGGTCTATTTTGGAGAAGGTTCCATGTGGTGCTGAAAAGAAGGTGTACTCTTTTGAGTTTGGGTGAAAAGATCTGTAGACATCTATTAGGTCCATTTGATTTAGGGATTCTGTGAGTGCTTTTATTTCCCTATTTGGTGTCTGTCTCGTTGATCTGTCCCTTGATGAGAGTGGGGTGTTGAAGTCTCCCACTATTAAGGTATTCGGATCAATGTATGATTTAAGCTTTAATATTGTTTCATTTACGAATGTAGGTGCTCTTGTATTTGGGGCATAGATATTCAAAATTGTGATGTCCTCTTGTTGGATTTTTCCTTTGATGAGAATATAGTGGCCCTCCTTATCTTTTTTGATTAACTTGGGTTGAAAGTCTATTTTATTAGATATTAGGATGGCTACTCCAGCTTGTTTTCTGGAACCATTTGCTTGAAAAACATTTTTCCAGCCCTTTACTCTGAGGTGGTGTTTATCTTTGTTGCATAGGTGTGTTTCTTGGATGCAACAGAAGGTTGGGTCCTGTTTCCGTAACCATTCTGTTAGCCTGTGTCTTTTTATTGGTGAGTTGAGTCCATTAATATTGATAGATAATATTGACCAATGCATGTTAGTTCCTTTTGTAATGGAGTCGATGATCTTACCTTGTTTCATTGCTTGTTTTCTTTTCCTTTTTGTTGGGATATTATCTGTATGCCCTGTTTTCTTGGGTGAATTCGTTTTCGTTGGATTGGAGTTTTCCTTCTAGTATCTTCTGTAGGGTTGGTTTGCTGTATAGATATTGTGTAAATTTAGTTTTGTCATGGAATATTTTGTTTTCTCCATCTATGTTGAATGAAAGCTTTGCAGGGTATAATAGTCTCGGTTGACATTTGTGATCTCTTAGAGTCTCCATGATGCTTGCCCAGGCCCTTCTGGCTTTCATAGTTTCTGATGAGAAGTCTGATGTGATTCTGATAGGTCTACCTTCATATGTTACTTGGCCTTTTTCCCTTGCTGCTTTTAATATCTTTTCTTTGTTCTGTAGATTTAGTGTTTTGACTATGATGTGACGTGATGTGTTTCTTTTCTGGTCTAGTCTATTTGGTGTTCTGTAGGCCTCTTGTATATTTATGGACATCTCTTTCTTTAAGTTGGGAAAATTTTCTTCTATGATTTTTTTGAAAATATTTTCTGGACCTTGGAGCCTGGAGTCTTCTTTTTCATCAATTCCTATTATTCTTAGATTTTGTCTTTTCATAGCATCCTTGATTTCTTGGATATTTTGTGATTGGAATTTTTCTGATTTTACTTTTTCTTTGAGAGAAGTATCAATTTCTGCAAGTGTGTCTTCAGCTCCAGAGATTCTCTCTTCCATCTCTTGTATTCTGTAGGTGATGTTTACTTTTGTGGTTCCTGATCTTTTCTCCAAGTTCTCCAGCTCAAGAGTTTTCTCATTTTGTGTTTTCTTTATTGATTCTAATTCTGTTTTCATGCCTTGCACCATTTCTTTTATGTGTTTAAATTTGGATTCCTGTCTCTCTATGATGGACTCTATTTCTTTGTTCATTTCCTTTTTGTATGCCACTAATTTTTTCTCTACTTGTGCCTCTATTTGTTTGGCTATGTTTGCCTGTGTTTCTTTAAGGGTTTTGTCTATTTCTTCTTTCTTTACCTCCAATTGACTGGCCAACTCTTTGAAAGATTTGTTCATTTCCTCCTTATGAGCCTCAAATAATTGAGCAAGCATGGCTTTAAGGTCATTTTCCTGTGCTTCTGATGAATTGGAGTATCCATCGATTTTGGGGTTTGCTGGTGAAGTCATGATGTCCTGATTTATGTTGGAAGTGTTCTTTCGCCTACCCCTGGCCATTGGCTTATCTGAGACCTTCCCTGTTTGTTTTTGGATTCTGCCGATCAGACTGGTACTGTCTCTCTCTCGAGTCTGGAGAATTCTTCAGGAATTTGAGAGAGGTCCCGTGTCCTTAGCTTATGCTGAGGACTAGCTGTACCTGTGGGAGGAAAGTACGCAGGCGCAAAGAGAGGCAAATGCAAGCGTGCGTGCGTGCGTGTGTATATGTGTGTGTGTGTGTAAGTGGGTGTGGGCGTGTGTCTCGAGGGACAGAGTGATGGCTAATGTTGAACCCTTGAGTGTGTGGAAGGGGCTCTGCAATGTATATGTTGCAGGCGCTAGTGATGATCGCAGCGCAATTTCTGGCATTAACTGCCTTAACTCCTCAATTAGACCCAGAGAGCAGGAACTTCAATGTTCCAAGTGCCCCTCTGTTTCCCAAAGTGGGTATATGGGTGGGAGGGGGTTCGATGCCTGGCTTCTGTTTTAGAAGAACCCAGGATCAGTGGAGCTGCAGATTCTCAAGGGTGCACTCACTTACAGGCAGGACACTTGGCAGAGATCGGCGTATCTGGGCTCTCTGTTCTCTGGTTTGGCCCTGCTTCTTTGATGTGCTCTGCCAGTTCCGTGCTGCTGTCACTGCCAGGTTATGAGGTCTTGCTGCAGCTGGAGATTTCAGGGTGGTCACGTCAGTGGGAATCGGGGTAACCAGCCTTTCTGTTCTCTGGTTTGGCTCCGGTTAGTCTTAAACTGGAGGGCTAATGTGCCCCGCCAGCTCAGTGCTGCTCCGCCGCCAGGTTAGAAGGTCCGCTGTAACTAGAGACTGGGTTGCTAGTCCAGATGCTTTCTGGGAAGTCCTGGGGTCTCTTTACTGTGCTCTCCAAGCTTCGGAGGCCCAGCGCCTGGTGTGTCTAGCCTGCATGGCGTTTCTGTCTGGTTTTGGTGAGTATATAGCGTATTCTCTGTCACTGTGGGATTGGGCGGGCCGTACCGTCAGTGATGGAGCTCCTGCAGAGCTATATGGTGTCTAGCAGACTCGGGCCCTGGGAGGATGGTGCAGTCGCCGCGCGTGAATCTGGGGCTCCGAGACACAGTACTGCTGGCCTTTGCTGATAAAGGGCTTGGGGCTCCGCCTCAGTGGCTGCAGGCCCCAGGCAGTTAGGTCTGCGCTGAGAAAGGCGAGTCAGCTGTGCCGAGGAGGAGGGAGGTCTGGGGGAGGGGAGTGCCAAGAGATCAAAGGATCGTTTCTCACCTTCCCCAAACAAGTCCCTGGGTGACCCAAGACCAAGGTTTTCACCTCCTGCGATGTTCCCTGTTGTTTAGAAAGTCTCTCCGTTGTTTCCCTGGCTTCAGAAGTTCTTCCACTCATCAACTCAGAACTTTATCTCTTCCACAGCTCGGAAACTGTGTGTGCTAGTCGCCATCTTGGCTCCGCCTCCCGAAAAATGAACATTTAAATATCATATTTTAAAAAACTTTGAGCATATACTTATCAGCCAGAATTTTTTTTTAATTAAATAACCTTTATTTTGTTTGCTAATTATAAAAAGGAAATAGTGTCATAAAGTCAGTGGACAAACTAAGAGCATCAATATGGAAATGGAGATGCTATCACTCACAAGTAAAGTTAGCTTAGTTTGGTATAAATATAACTAACTGTCCATGGTTTCCAAAGACTTGTCTAGGCTTGGCCACTGTGATAATTATTAAGTCTGATGGCAAGTCAGTTCTGAAAGTTGCTCTGCTTGTCTAAGAAACTATTGTGACTTTTCCTTATAGAATTTAACACTTAAAAATAATGCAATATTTCTGGTAACAGACATTTGTTTTCTGAATTTTCTATTGATTGCCAATTAGATTTCTTAAGCTTTTTAACTGTTGTGAGGAATAATGATATATAAATTTTTATTTATTTCCTGGTTTTGTTTCCTAACTTTAATTTTGATGTGATACTTTTAGCCAGATCCTGGAAACAACCCAGATGTCCCTCTATGGAGGAATGGATACAGAAATTGTGGTACATTTGCACACTGGAATAATACTCAGAATTAAAAATAAGGAAGTCATGAAATTTGCAGGCAAATGGTAGGATCTAGAAATGATCATCCTGAGTGAGCTCTCCCAGAAGGAGAAAGACACACATGGTATATACTCACTTATAAGTATATATTAGACCTATAAGATAGGATAAACATACTAAAATCTGTACAACCAGGGTAAGATGATCAGTCCTCACTTAGAAAGACAAATAGGATGGACATTGGACGAAGGAGAAAATAAGATACAGGACAGGAGCCTATCATAGAGGTCCTCTGAAAATTGTGGCTTTTAAAAACATGTGTGAAGCGAACAGTTTAGAATACATCTAACTATGACTAATTTCCCTATAATTTTAGAGACGCTTCTTTCCCTTATGTTACTTTACTGTTGTTGGTAGGCCTGTAGAAGAAATATATTGTGTACTGTATGGATGCACCACCTATCAATAAAAAAAATAAAATAGAAAATAAACTATGGTCTATAGGATAGGTAGAATAGAAGGTGGGATATCCAACAGGCAGAAAGGATTTTATGATATAGCCAGGCACATGAGATTTTCCCCAGATGTTAGAAGGACAGACACTTGGTACCTGAGCACCAGTAACCAGCCACGTGGCAGAATGTGGATTAGAATCAATGGGTTGGTTATTTTACATTATGAGAGAGTCAGAGAAGAGCCTTGCTAAATGGCTTAAACATTTTAAAATATATTTTGAGTCTCAGGAGTCTTTATTCTGGGAGTTTAGGGCAGGGAGGAGAAACCACCACAACATAAGTCACCTTTCACCTTTCATGATGACATCAAGAGAGATCTCTCAAGTAAGTTTTCTATATTCATATTTTAGAAGTTTAAGCAGAAAAAAAATCTTATAAATAAAGTGCATATGTAGCATGGGCATTATTCAAACATACCACTGAAACAAAGTGAACACAAGTGTGCCAAAGCTCAGACTATATTTCACACGGGGTGTGTCTTGCCTTCTTTTCCTGTCTATGATAAAATACCTGAAAAATATGAGCTCTAGAAAAAAAAAAAAAGCAGAGGGCAAAAATGCTTTGGGCACACAGATAAGCACTAGAGAAGACAGGAAAGTTAAACACACACTCACCTCTTCAATGGATTCATCTGCTTTTTCTGAATGCTGGGAATAATGTAGTTTTACAAACTGGTGATCCTTCTGTATCTGATAGGACTTTTAGGCTATGCCCTATCTCCAAGAATGTACTTATCCCAGATAATATTCTTCTTTTCCTCTTAAAACCGTGAGCATTAATTTTAGGCCATAAAACCCATCCGTAGGAGTGATTTCACTTGTGCTTTACAACAGCCTAAGTGACTTTTATATTCTAAGCCAGTCCTGACACCCACAGGCAGTATGTTCACCTTAGTCATTCACCCTAGACTCTTACTAGAGCATTGTTACTAAATCAATATGAAACTACCTTAAGGATGAAACAATATGTACTTTGCTAAGAACTTCAAAGTAAACATATCTGAAGCTTTTCTGTACTCATTGGGGTTGAGTTAATTGTTATCAAAATACTTTCATTTTTCAAAATTTGTGCTGTGATTAAATATATTTAAAGTAAAATGATCTGGGCCAGACTCTACAAATCCTGGTCCAGTGCCAGTTAGAACAAAATCTGGCTGTAACTTTTCATTCTTATGTAACCCTGATTGTTTTTTCCCTTCATTCTGTAAAGCCTGCAGAGGAATCACCACAATCATCACATTAATTCACAGTACCTTCATAGTAGGATGTCATGGTGGTAGAAATTTGTAGTTGGTCACATTATATCCACAATCAAGGAATAGAGAGCACTGATTGCATACCACTGCTCCATTTAGTCCATTCAGAAACTTCCAAAGAGCTAAGTTGGGTGTTCCTGACCTCAATTAACATACTCAAGATAACATCCCATGATCATTCCTAGACATTCATCTTCCAGATGATCCTATATCCCATCAAGCTGGTGATTACCACTAACAATGAGAGTGAGTGTCTGTCCAGGATCTGGGTACTTTGGTATTTGTGGTTTAAAAAAACCCAAATTATCAGTTAGCCCCACTTTAAGATATGTTTTATTGTACTTAGTTTATTTCATTTTGTCTATTTCTAAGTTCCATGCTACACTACAATTGCATGGAGGAAAGAAACTTTACCTCTATGTTTATGTTTTATTTATTTTGAAATTCTGGAGTGCTAACAATGTTATAAAAGGTGTATAAAATTGCTAACTAGAAAATGCATAGATTGAAATTAACATATATATAAACAAATCATGTGAAACTTACCATGTATTCTGAAGTTGTATATTGCAAACCATTATACTTCCACTAAACCCACTTAAATATTCTTATAAAATTTCATCATATAACCCTTATGCCCTCATAACAGGACTGATCATTAGACAGCTCCCCCAAACAGCTGTTAAAATATGTTGCCTGTGATACATATTTTGATATGATTATGACAGGTATCAGAAGGACACACAGTATGGAAAAACTATCCTCATTGCAACCATTTCAAATATTTAGCAATTTAAAGCATGATTTTGAATTATCCATTTGAATCTTAAGAGCTTCTCTATTTTTTTTCCCCAATAGCTGTCTCATATTTCAACTTCTTGTGTTTGCTCCTCAGGCTCTCCGAAGCACACAGCAACTTTGACAGCACTCCTCATGTGACAGCCATCTCATATATTGTGCGATCAAAGCTTGCCCAGCCTGCTCTGTAAGTGTTGATTTGCTGATTGGGGTTTAACCTTCTCTTCCAAAGAAGTATCTCTGCAAGGCAGAAATCTTCAGTATATGACAGTATTTTGTTTTCTACCTTATATTGTTTGTCAGGTGAGTGAGATGGAAATACCCAGAGATGACCAGAAAAGACATACACATGTTTATACTGAATCATAGCTCATATCCTTGAATGTGGTGAAGTTGAACATTTGCTGTGTATTATACGAAACAAAGAAGGCACACTTAGCCAAGTCGGCTTCCCAGGCCAACATTCTACCAGGCCAGAGGCTTATAGTCTCCCTAAGATTAGGACTGGTTTCTATTACTAGTTGATAGTAATACAACATTTTCTTTTTTGAATTTTTGCACTTTATTCAGAAGCTCTAGGAAGTTCATTACCGCAAACTCAGATTCCATACAGAAAATAACCTCTAGGGAGTTGACATTTTTGATTATAGCAGTGATATTTAAAAAATATGTTTTTAATGGAAACGAGTATTAGTTCAAATTTTCTTTATGTGTCTGCATCAAGAGAACATATTACAAAAGAATGATTGCAGAAATTGATAAAAAATAGCACTGTTTTGTGTTAAATCATATTTAAAAAGTTGATAAAAACATCAAGACAATGCCATTTTTCTGAATTATATGGTTTTGTCTTTAAACATCTTACTTTTTATTTTCGTGTGCTTATGCAAGTATGTGTGCAGGACGGCATGTGAACATGTATGCACATACATGTGGAAGCCACATAATCAACATTGTGTGTCGTCCCTCAGAAATAATTCACTGTATTTTGAGACAAAATCTCTTACTGGGGATTGGGGTTCACTGAACTAAGCAAGGGTGCCTATCTGGTGAAATCCAGGGGTACTGCTGTCTCTGCCTTCCCAGTGCCATGATTATTAATGGGCAAGACCACACCGATTTTTACTTGGATTATGGAGCACCACATCCAGGTCCTAATGCTTGCCAGTAAGCAATGGACCTAAGAACTAACTAGCTCCACAGTGCTAAATAAGCTCCCATAAATTTCAGGGTTTTTTTCCATTCATTCATATCAGAGTTAATTTAGTTATTATCAATAATTATATAATACTTATTTTAAGTGAATACATCATATCAATGCTAAATGAAATATATTATTAATAATATATTACTGATAAAAACCAAAGTTACAGAGGAAGAAGATCCTTAGTGTCTGTAGATGATTAGTGGATACACAGAGGGAAACTCTTAGTGAAACAAATCTTATGGAAAAATAAAAATACCATCTATTTTGACATGATAGTTTTCCTAAAATAAGTAATGGTTCTCTGTATAGCCTTGGCTGTCCTATAACTCATTCTGTAGAGCAGGCTGGCTTCAGTCTCACAGAGATCTGCCTGTCTCTGCCTCCCGAGTGCTGGGATTATTGCTGCGCACCACCAGTTTTGCTAATTATGGAAAATTATTTACACATTAAAATTTTCTTTCTTCTTGTTTCCAATGAGGACATCGTCAAGTGGAAAAGATTAAATAATGCTCTGAATTGAAACTACACAAAGTGTTTACTTACTAGGCTGGAGTCTCTCTCTCTTTTTTTTTTTCTTTAGTTTATTACATATAATTGGCAAATAAGGTAGAGTGCCAAGAATGTAATTTGGCTTTCTGTTTTTTTTTTTTTATTTCTTATTTTTTTTTATTTTATTTTTCTTTTTAGTTACATTTTGTTAACTCTGTGTCCCAGCTGTATCCCGCTCCCTCATTCCTTCCCCAACCCCACACTCCCTCCCTGGTCTCCTCCCTGTCCCTTTCCAACTCCACTGATAGGGGAGGACCTCTTCCCTTTTCATTTGACCCTGTTTTATCAGGTATCCTCAGGGCTGGCTGCGTTGCAAAATATCAGTAGAACATATGTAGAAAGAAATGCAATTATTTTGGTTTATGAAGTCGAGAATTTTGAACTTTCAATACATATGCATTTGCAACTGCATTTTAGGTAATGTGCAGAAATCAATTCTCATCTTTGCCCCATTAATTTTACTCATTGTTAAAATTCCTTCATGCACACATGTACATTTTTCTGTATATTGATTTAAGAGTTAGATTGGTCATAAAGTCATTTAGCTTTTAAAGAAAATGAATATGTTTCATTGTGCTTTTGACGCTTAGATTTCTATCCCTATCTTACTAAATGATGTTGAAACAATTTTGATAGGACTTTCACTATTTAAACCATAATAGCCTGTTAGCTCATTATTATCTAAATGTTAAGTCCTGAATTATAGAGATATATTGTTCTGAAAATGACATGTTTCAACCAGCAGTGCAAGAACTATGAGGTAAAGTGGCATGAGTAACCAGAGCTTCAATTCGTGCTATAAAACTTGGTGAGCATAAATGATCTTCTGATAACGCTAAGGAAGGTAGGTCCGCTGACATGCTTTGCAGAGAATAAACGTACTAATCTAGAACAAACCTTACGTAAAACAGGTGGTAAGTGACAGAGGCAACGTGACTTGAGCCACCATTTGTCATAAATACTACACCCTTAATTGGAAAGCATCTGTCTTTTCATTTCCCTTAATGACAATCTCTACTTTCTATTGAATCTGTGCAAAATGTTTCCCCTAACAGGTGCAAAGTGTTTGCAATTTCAAAACCTTATTTAAATGAAGCTGAAAGCCAGATATGTTTCAATTAATGGGGCAATATCTTGTAAGAAGGAATCACACTGCCATTTGGCAAATATGTTGATCCTGTGCATTGGTGAACTTTAGTTACTGGAAAGTTAAAAAAAAAAGATGCAAAGGAAAGGCAAAGATTAATGGTGCTTTATGGAATTTCAGGTGATATGTTTGAATTCACAGAAACTATGGAGAAGAGTTTTACCTGAAAATATGGATAATGTGAAGCATTGGACACAGATATTTTTATACTATTGGATTTCATTAAAAAGAAAATTAGTAATATCCTTATCTGTTGCATATTATTCATTTGCACTAGTTGATTTATCTAAAGTTCATTTTTTTCTGCATAACTTAATTGTTGATGTTAAATATAAAGAAGTCTCCATGATATTGATTTTCATCAGTTCAGATAGCTATAGTCAAATTTGGTCCAAAATTACTAAGTGGGAAGTTTCCGAAATAAAGAAATAATTTTAAATTGTTTACTAATTTTCAGAACATGATGGAATCCAAAACTATTTTGTTTTTTCAAAATGTAAAGGTCAGTTTACACAGGGGATCCATGTTTTCCATGGGTCCATGCTTTCCATGGGTCTTGGATCAAATCTCATATAGTTAAAGCGGGTCCAGGATTATAGATCCATGAACTATTTGCCACATAGATTTATGTGTTGACATAATTCTTAGTATTTAAATAATATTTGAGATAATATCTTCAAAACATATATAAGGTCATATTCAGCTTATTTAAAACATAGAATCCTTAAATTGGGAATAATTATTGAATTTTTTACTTCAGCTTTTACTCCAACAGACTTCAGTAATAAATGTGTTCAGTTCTGACAGGATACTCTGGTAGTGAAAATGGTAGAAGTTCTTAATAATATGTGGTTCTGATTAAGCTTATAATTCCCAAGTTTGAAAGAACTGAGTATTGAAGAAAATATTTATCAGTTTATATTGGATGACAGTATGGCAAACTGTCAAAATATCATAGAAAAATGTAGATCAATTCTATGACAATTTCCATAGAGGAAGAATGCAACTGTTTTCAGAAATCTATTGTTTTTCAAGAAAGGGCAAAACAAAAGAAAATAGATTTATGAATTGAAACCCAAGGCTTCTAATTTGTTTAGATAAGTGGTAGAAAATATGTGTTTAGAATCAGCCAGATATTGTTTTGACAATTTTGTGTTTTGTGACCATGTAACAGCTACTTTACTTTAAATTCCATCTTATTCTTGGCATGAATATGGTTAATTTAATATCAGTATTTTTAATTACTTAGATACATAAAATAACACAGTAGACTGTAACATTATTTCCTTCTGAATGAATGTAACCTAATACTTGACAGAAAGAACATAACTGAAGAAAGATTCATTTTTTGTTTCTCACAGATTTAGCGATATTGTAGTCTATAAAAATAGGGACATTAACAGCAGTTTATGGTGGTCAGAACATATGGTAGAGATTCTTTTTTTCTGTAAGATATTTTTTATTTTTATATTTATTAATTACAATTTATTCACTTTGTATCCCACCTGTAGCTCCCTCCCTCTTTCTCTCCCAATCCTGCCCTTCCTCCTTCTTCTCCACCCATGCCCTTCCCCCAGTCCTGCCCTTCCTTCTGATCCAAATTCATCAGGTTTCATGAAGACTGGCTGCATTGTCTTCCTCTGTGGCCTGGTAAGGCTGCTCCCCCATCAGTGGGAGGTGATTAAAGAGCACGTCACTGAGTCCATGTCAGAGACAACCCCTGTTCCCATTACTAGGGAACCCATTTGGACACTGAGCTGCCATGGGCTACATCTATGGAGAGGTTCTAGGTTATCTCCATGCATGGTCCTTGGTTGGAGTATCAGTCTCAGAAACACCCCCTGTGTTCAGCTTTTTTGGTTCTGTTACTCTCCTTGTGGAGCTCCTGTACCCCCCCAGGTATGTTTTCTCCCCCTTCTTTCATAAGATTCCTTGCATTCTGTCCAAAGTTTGGCTATGAGTCTCAGCATCTGTTTTGATACCATGTGGGGTTGAATCTTTCAAAGGCCCTCCATGTTAGGCTCCTGTTCTGTTCCCTGTTTTCTCCCTCTTCTGATGTCCATCCCCTTTGCCTTTCTGAATGAGGATTAAGCATCTTACCCAGAGTCCTCCTTCTTGATTATCTCCTTTAGCTGTACAAATTTTAGTATGTTTATACTGTATTACATGTCTAATATTCACTTAAGAGTGAGTATATACCTTGTGTGTCTTTCTGCTTCTGGGATACCTCACTCAGGATGATCTTTTCTAGTTCCCATCATTTGCCTGCAAATTTCATGATTTCCTTCTTTCTGATTGCTGAGTAGTATTCCATTGTGTAAATGTACCACAATTTCTGTATCCATTTCTCAACTGAGGGACATCTGGGTTGTTTCCAGCTTCTGGCTATTACAAATAAAGCTGCTACAAACATGGTTGAGCAAATGTCCTTGTTGTATACTTGAGCATCTTTTGGATATAAGCCTAGGAGTAGTATAGCTGGATCTTGAGGAAGCACTACTCCTAATAGTCTGAGAAAGCACCAGATTGACTTCCAAAGTGGTTGTGCAAGTTTATGTGCCCACCCACAATGGAGGAGGGTTCCCCATTCTCCACATCCTCTTTAGCATGTGTTGTCACTTGAGTTTTTGATCTTAGCCATTCTGATGAGTATAAGGTGAAATATAAGGGTTGTTTTGATTTGCATTTCCCTGATGACTAAGAATGTTGAGCATTTCTTTAAGTGTTTCTCTGCCATTTGATATTCCTCTATTGAGAAATACTTGTTTAGCTTTGTACAACACCCTTCACAATAGCTACAAAGGACATAAAGTACCTTTGTGTGACCCTAACCAAACAAGTCAAAGACTTGTATGAAAAAAACTTTCAGGCTCTGAAGAGAGAAATAGAAGAAATCAGAAGATGGAAAGATCTCCCATGGTCATGGATTGACGGGATTATCGTAGTAAAATGGCCATCTTACCAAAAGCAATCTACAGATTCAATGCAATTCCCATCAAATTAACAACACAATTCTTTACAGACTTTGAAAGAAAAATTCTCAACTTCATATGGAATAACAAGAAACACAAAATCTCTAAAACAATCCTCTACAATAACAGATCTTCCAGAGGTATCCTTCCCTGATCTCAGGCTGTACTATAGAGCAACAATAGCAAGAAACTGCATGGTACTGGCATAAAAACAGAATGGTGGATCAATGGAATGGAATAGAAGAGCCTGAAAAAAAACCCACACACTTATGGACACCTGATTTTTTACAAAGATGCCAAAACCATACAATGGAAAAAAGACAGTATCTTCAAGAAATGATGCTGGTCTAACTGAATGTCTACATGTAGAAAAATGCAAATAGATTCATATTTACCATTCTGCACAAAGCTAAAGTCCAAATAGAACAAAGACCTCAATATGGACAATAGTATATCAAAATGGACACATAAACCTGTTAGAAGAAAAAGTGGGGAAAAGCCTTGAACTCATTGGCACAGGAGACAACTTCTTGAATATAACACCAATAGCACAGGCTCTAAGATCAACAATCAATAAATGGGACCTCTTGAAACTGAAAAGCTTCTGTAAAGCAAAGGACACTGTCGTTGCAACAAAACAACAGCCTACAGACTGGGAGAGGATCTTCACCAACCCTATATCTAACAGAGGGCTAATGTCTTGAATACATAAAGAACTAAAGAAGTTAAACAGCAGCAAATCAAGTAATCTAATTAAAAAATGGAATACAGAGCTAAACAGAGATCCTTTTCATGGTAGCAAGAGAAGAAGAAAAGAGAGGGTATAATCAGTAAAAGTACTATCTTTCTCCTAGTGTGCCTATCAAACCATATATCCTAAGGACCCAGCCTTCAAATTAGTGTCACATGCTGAGGACCAACTGTGAAAAACAAAAGCCCGTGGGGAAATATCAAATTAACATGATCATAGTGGAAGCTAATAATTTATATCAGCTTTCTTTTCTTTCTTTTAGTTTTTTCTTTAGATATATGTAAAGCATTCAAGGCACAAGGGCACTTGGAATTTGAGGAATCACAAAACTTAAAAATGGAGTTTTGGTATATAAATCCTCTGGGACACTTCTCTAAGAACTACATGTGAAAATTATATTTTGAAAACAGCCAATTTGTGACAAGGTTCTAATTTCCTTGACTATTTTACTAATTGGCCTAGTTAAATATTTTAATATCCTGCATGAAGATTTTCAATATTTTTAATTTATCTTAATAGCCATGTACAAATATTTATGAAAGTTTAGCCCAGAAAGTGAAGGTTAATATCTGTTCTTTAGAGGGTTCACACAAAATTACCTCATCATAAGCAATCTCATTTTGCAAGAGACAAATCTATCTTTAAAAATTCTCTCCAGTAAATCTAAATATAAGCAAGGTCATTTTTCATTAAAGCATGGAGGACCCTCTACTATTTACTTTTGTAGAAACAAATACAATCAAAATGATTTAGATGAGAGTTAGTAATACGATGTACAGCTTAAAAAGCTGTTTCAGTCATTTAGAGTAAGTCAGTTTTATAAGAGAGATGTTGGCTTCAGAAGTGCCCCGGTGGTAACAGCATCCTCCGAGAGGGGGGTCATCACACCCCCTTTCCAAATCTACTTCCTCTCATCTGCTTCCCTGCATTCTCCAGATGATTGTCCTCAAATTCCACCTTCCCTCACCTCAACAAGGAACAGCTCTTACCTCACAGGCTGGTGTGTTCTTCAAAGTTATTTGGAAAACCTCCACTAATCTCTGTACTTTACATCTTGACAATCAATTGGATAGTAGTAATGGCTCATGGTTGATGGGTTCTCAGCATGAGCCCAGTATTAGTGAAGCCCATGCACAGTCTCCCTTAATCTGCACCACAACACATACTCCATAGTAACCCTAAATACTTCATTTTAAATATAATCCCGAGAGGTTAAATAATGTGTCTAGTAAGTGTCATTGTTGGAATTTACTCAAATCTCACAGCTATGCTAGAATACTCTAGTTCATGGCTCAAAACTTAACCAACATTTGTTTAACTATTGCCAATGATAATCAATATAGACGTGGTTACCATTTTATTTTATTTTAAATAACACAATATACATTAAAAAATAACTTAACCAAAATATATCAAACCTCACAGACACATGAACGTGTGCAAGGTTTAAATTTACCTGGAAGTAGTTTGCTGTGACATGATTCTGAGAAATAGGGAAGAACTCCGGTCCATAAGATAAAGGAACAAGGTTAATTAAGGTGAGTCATGCTTTCATGTCATTCTTTGAGGAAAAGTTTTTCCGGCAGGCAAGCTATTGAGAAACTCTGGAGAGCTAATCCACAAGACTCATAACACTGAGCACATGAAATGCATTTCCCTGTGGGCAAGGAGAGGAGGAACTGTTGCCTGTGCCATGTGTTTCTCTGAACACTGAGGACTACAATTGTGTTTTGATGTTAATCCAACAACTGATGTTTCTTGTTGTGAAGCTCTTTATGAAAATGTGCGTGACAGTGTAAATCTTTCTAAATTGGACTGAACGCTATTTAAAAGGCTGGCGTTTTAAAATACCGTTACAAAGCCTCTGAACAAGATGATTCCACAATAAAGCCCCTCCCTGCGTGACCTATTTGGTATGAAAGATGAATATGAAGCTATGTTAAAATCAAATCTGCACATCTGCTGCATTGTGTGTGAGCACTTTACATGTTTAGAAACAATTACCTCTAACGCTTTGATGTCCTCATAAGCAAACTGCACAGTTGGAACTCCAAGATGGTTGATGAAATAATCAGCATCACCTTGTATCTGTACAGAGCTGACATTGGTTCCTGGGCACTGAGCTCTTCTTAAACAGTTGACCTTAGTTTTCTGAAAAACATGATTTCAATTTTGTTAACATAGACTCATGGTGCCCAAATAAGTTGTAAGTCAGTGTCACTCAAAATGTAGTTCAAGGACCAGAGAACCAATCTATGTCAGTGAAATACAAGTTTAAAATGCACAATAATAGGCTTCATCATGTAATAATGTCCTGAATCAGGGTACTCTGGACTTCACAGACACATGAACAATGTGTCTAATTAGAGAGGTCTAATGGGACCATTTGGAGGTAGAGGGAGGAATCTGTTTTCCATTTCTTGTGTATGATTCCAATGCTCATAGTAATATGGTTAGCATCAAGGCAAATGAAGGTGACTCTTATCCCTAGGCACTAGGCAGATGCACACACACACACACACACACACACACACACACACACACACACACACATGTTATTAAAGCACTGTTGAAATTTGAAATCACTGCTAGCGTTCATAATAATTTTTAACTTTATATTGTCAACCCCTTGACATTCATCTTTCATGTAAAGAAGCAAACGTGTTGTGGATTGAGACATTTGACTCCTTAATTAGCAGCTATTGTACTCTTGCTCTCTTGCAGCCTGAAATACTTTAAGCAAAATGTCTATAAGTCAAATTGCCAGCTGGATTAGCCTAGGCCAGCAGCAGTCATGTTGAAAACTCCAACATGCCTCCAGACAACTATGCAAAAGGTGAAAGCTGATTGTCCAGGCACTCCAAAGCACAGCCTCACCTAGTGCTGTTACAGACCTTCTATGACAAACTTTCAAGCACAAGCTTCAAAGAATCATTTCCACCTTTACCACAGATGGTGCAAGGATGACTTTGACTGGTACTGAAACAAGAGTCAGTGATTGTTTCAAACTACTAACCTTAGTGACTATGATTGATGTTATGTGATGATGCTGTAACTGGCCCAGGCTAGTACTTATGATTGATCCAAACGCTCCCCATTACTATCAGGATACTGATCTGGAAGACATTCTCCTGAGCTGTGTCTCTCCTAAGTTACTTAGGCCCATTAGTTTTCTCCAGTAGTCTTGTCTTGACTATTTTTAGTAATATGAGCTAAGATGAGATCATGAGGAAAATATGGATCAGAAATAGCAAGGACTAATAGGAAAGGTGGTGATAGACTATACAGTGGCTGCTGGTAATGTGAAATGGCATTTGTTTCAGCTTGCCAGGAAGATGCAGTAATGCTGACCACAGACCTGATCCCAGGGGCTCACATACTGCCTGGCACTCTGTGGATCTGGTACACTGTGCAAGGCTCCAGAATATCTCAGCTTCTATACAGTACCATATTTCCAAGCATCAGGCTCCAGCTTCAAACTCAGAACATCAGCAAACTATTGTTTGACTACTGAATATCCAGTTAGAGACACCAGCATTCTATCTCCAGCAATCCCTGTGCCTGAATGGCACTGACTGCACCCTTTTCCCAGTGTTTAAGAGCCTACCATTTCCTACCCCAGAGGATATGCCCCTCAGCCCTGACTATTTGACAGTGCTCAGGAAACCTAGGTTTCCTTCTTTAGCACCTTATAGTCTTTTATATGTTCTCTTCCACTTCTTTCTGTTATTTCAGCTTTCTTTATTTTTCTCTTCCTTCCCACCCATGCCACTATGAATGTGTTCCAATAGCTAGTTTCTTCTTACAGCAGCTAAAGGGAAAGCTTGGGTTATCTGTCGCTCGTGACATTGTATCTGACATCTGTTTAGAATATTATTCTTTCAAAGAATAGTTCAGTGTAGAGGGTAGTAGCTAGCTGCTGTGAGATAGATCCTATTGGCTATACCTGAGCTACCTCATCATCTAAAAACAAGGAACATACACCTGTAAGGGAGCCTAAATTTAACCTTCCACAGCTCAATGGTGAGTAGCAACCCTGGGAAGAGGTGGTGGAGAACAGATGGCTAGACACTGACAAACTAAAAGAACAATGTGCAGGAAGCTCAGTTACCTACCGTAACAGCAGAAAAGCACCTAAGTAGACCTTCTGAGGTAGGAATGCAGCATAACACCCGAACTTAATAACAGTTAAACTAAGGTCAGCAGGTAACTCAACCTAAGGAAATATCGACTCATTATTCAGTGCGGTAGAGCCCAAGGCTTGGAAAATCTGGAAAGGGCCAAGGCAAGCCCTCCGTCTGTAGAGATCTTATTTCCCAGACTCCCAGGACATTTGGGGGACATCCATTAGCTAGGTCATTAGACAGTGCCAGATGCATCATCATCTGTAGACTATCAGGGGGTGAAAGAACCCGCCTAGCTCTCAGAAGGCCAAACTAAGCACGTCCTATTACCCAACAAAAGAGAACCTACTAAACTGAAGACAGCTGTGGTAGACCTCAGACACAACTGCAATCTAGGATCAACAGCAGCATGAGCCACAAGAGGACAGGAGCTGACAGGGAACCTGATCCTACACATACTCTACAGTCTTCACATTTCAAGACCCTTGGACATTGCTCCAATATTTCTGTCTTTTTTGTTCCTTTCTCCTCTTTCTTCTCCTTATAGGTCTGCTGTGTCCTTTTTACTCTAATTTTAGCAGTATTTTTACTTTATCATGTTTTTAAAAATATATTTACCTTCATACTTTTACTGAATTTTGTTTACTTACATTTTCAGTATTAGATCACCTTAATTTAATTTTCTTACTATTATTTTTATTTAATTTCAAAATTTTCAATATTCATTATATATATATATATATATATATATATATATATATATATATATATATTAGCATGCATCAATTTTTTTCCTAAAATTTCTCGGTCAACCTCCAGTTGATATACATACTCATGAGTGAGAATGAGAGACATTGAAAGCGTCTGTGACAAACTCTCTCTGCTCCCTCCCTCCTCCAAAAAGAGAAAGAAGAAACAGTACAGACATGAAAATGTTGTAGACTGTCCTTAAAAATTGTTATAAAGATGCTGAAGTGCAGCTCTTCACAGCTGATGTCTTCTGGTGTGTGTGGGGTGGAGACTAAATTTTCTTTAAGGGGACAGTCACTAGAAACTTTGACTTTGTGCCAATATATATGGGCAAGACAAACTGGATTAAGTGGAGTTTTTATTTGTTTGTTTGTTTGGTTGGTTGGTTGCTTTGGTTTGTTTATCTTTTTGTTTGTTGTTTTTGCTTTTTGCTTGGGTGGGGAGGTAGAGCTCAAGGGTGAGGCAAGGACAGGAGGGTAGACCTGAGAGAAGCAGAAAGGGACATTGACTTGGGTGCATTGTATAAATTTCCCTAAGAATAATAAATAAGGATATTATGTTTGGGGAAAAAGCAAAAGAAGGTGACATAACTTGTGCCAACGTCAGTGACTCCTCAATTGTGAGTTCAACAGGGTAAAATGATTGGTGAAGATTTCAACAGTGCAATAGTAAAAAAAACAATCAAACACCTCAAAGAGGATAAAACAAGGAAATGAATTCAAGGCAGGCTGTGGATAAAACAGGAAAATCTCAGAAAGGTGGGTGAATAAAGGAGCAATAGACCCAAATAATTCAACAGCATGGAAGAACATTTTTGGAAATAAAAAAATATTCAGCATCTGTTTTGATATATTGCTAGGTAGAATCTTTCAGGTGCCCTCTGTGGAAGGCTCCTGTCCTGTTACTTGTTTACTCCTACCTCCAATGTCCATCCCATTTGTCTTTCTAAGTGAGGATTGATCATCTTACCCCGGGTCCTCGTTCTTGTTTGTCTTTCTTAGGTGTACAAATTTTAGCATGTTTATCTTATCTTATAGGTCTATATAAATGAGCATATACCATGTGTGTCTTTCTGTTTCTGGGATACCTCACTCAGGATGATCTTTTCTAGATCCTACCATTTGGCTACAAATTTCATGATTTCCTTGTTTTTAATTGCTGAGTAGTATTCCATTGTGTAAAAGTACAGATGCCCTCCCTCCCCCTTCTTCATGCATGTCTCTCCCCAAGTCCACTGATAGGGGAGGTCCTCCTCTCTTTCCTTCTGATCTTAGTCTATCAGATCACATCAGGAGTGGCTGCATTGTCATCTTCTGTGGCCTGGTAAGGCTGCTCCCCCCTCAGGGGGCGGTGATCAAAAGAGCAGGGCAATCAGATTATGTCAGAGGCAGTCCGTCTTCCCATCACTATGGAACTCACTTGGACACTGAACTGTCATGGGATACATCTGTGCAGGGGTTTTAGGTTATCTCCATGCCTGGTACTTGGTTGGAGTATGAGTGTCTGGGAAGACCCCTGTGTTCAAATTTTCTGGTTCTGTTGCTCTCCTTGTGGAGTTCCTGTCCTCTCCAGATCTTACTATATCCCACTTCTTTCAAAAGATTCCATGCACTCTGCCCAATAGTTGGCCATAAGTCAAACTGGGACCGGGAGGGGAGGAGGGAGGAGCTTATGTGGGGATAAAAAGTGAATAAAGTGTAATTAATAAAATAAAATTAAATTTAAAAAAAGGAGTAAGAATAGATTTAGATAAGGTTTTTAGACTGTAAAATAGTGAATCTGCTGACTTTATGACAAATACTAAACTAAATTCTTTCCAAGCTTCACCATAATTAATCCATATGAACTTCCCTTGCTTGTTTGTTTAACTAGCTGATGTTTTTTTTTTTTAATTATGACAAACATGAAAAATATTTTTAGAGTAATGATGGGGAATATATAAATGTATGTATTAAATAAAGTCTCTAATTACAAAAAAAAAAAAAAGTACAGATGCTGAGACTCATAATCAAACCTTGGGCAAAGTGCAGGGAATCATATGGAAGAAGGGGGAGTTAGTATGACCTGCAGAGGACAGGAGCTCCACAAGGACCAAATATATCTGGACACAGGGGTCTTTAATAAGACTGTTTCTCCAACAAAGGACCATGAACATATATAATATAGAACCCCTGCCCAGATGTAATCCATCACAACTCAGTATCCAAATGGGTTCCCTAGTTAGGGTTACAGGAACTGTCTCTGACATGAATTCAATGGCTGACTCTTTGACCTCCCCCTCCACCTTGAGGGAGAACAGCCTTGGTAGGCAACAGAGGAGGACACTGTAGCTAGTCCTGAAGAGACCTGATAAGCTAGGATCAGATGGAAGGGGACTTAGAGAGGGGCAGGAAAGAGATGAAAGAAGGAAGGTGGGATTGTGAGGGAATGAGGGAGGGGGCTACAGCTAGGATACAAAGTAAATAAACTGTAATTAATATAAAAATTTAATTAAAAAATAATTCAACGAATCAAATAGATATCATATTGGAATGTATCATAGTATCACCAATTACCCTTGCCCGAACAGGAAAAAAAAAAAAAAGGTCAAAACTGTAGAAACAATTGAGAACCTAAAACATTCAAACATTAACAAAGAAAACAATGGAGAATGGCTACTACTCTATCCCAGCAGAGAGCTTTCCTAGTGTGGGTGAAGTCTTATATATGGTCCCCAATAGCACATAACCCATGGATGGTGGCAGAGGCCTGTAATCCCAGCACTTAGGTGGTGGAGGGCAGATGATCAGAAGTCAAGACTATCCTAGGCTATGTAGGGAGTTTGAGGTCCGTCTAGTCAGTATAGGTACCTGCTCAAAAAATAAATAAATAAAACTTAATTAATTATGAAATAAACATAAATAAAAAGCCAATATCTAACCAATGTATCTATAATTAAGATAACAAGAATTCATCAAATAATATCAGAACTTAGGTAAAAACTAAAGGCATACAGAAGCAACTCCATGAAATAATTACATGAAATTTCTCAAATACAGAGAAAGGAAAGGATATCTAGATACAACACACATTTAGAATCATATTTAGACATGATCAACTTTCCTTGAAATATTGCCCACAAATATCAAAAATACAAAGCAAACACCATTAAAACTGTAAAGAAAAAACAAACAAACCACCAACCAACCTGCAAAGGTAAGTATGTCAGAGTAATATAGATACCTTATCACGTAACCGTCAAAGCCAAGAGAGTCTGAATGACATATTTCAAGTCCTGTGAGTAAGTAAATATGTGCCAACCCAGACTGCTATTTCCAGGTGAGTCGCCTCCTAAACTTGACAGAAAAGCTACTCCAGGGCAAACAAACCTAAGGCAGTTCTTTACTTCCAAGATAGCAGTTCAGGAGAAAAAATGACAGTCCCAATTGTGAGAACACAGGAAAGAGGACAATTCCTGAGAGTAACAGATGAGCAAGAGCTGGCAAGAAGTCCATCAAGTCCCAATATAAATAGTGGAGAAAGAAAAGCAATAATCCAACCAACACAACAATTTTGATGTTAGAACACAACATCAAAATTTAGGGATTATTAAGCATCTCTTAACAATTACCTTGACTGTAAACAACCTAAATGTGCCAATAAACAACCAAACATCTGTTGTCTAAAAGAAGAGGTCTTCAGTAGTGAAGACCTCCAGAGAATGATAGTTAAATGATACAAAGTAATACATTAAAAAAAGAAGAAGCTAAAAGTTAGCTGGCCATTAGCTACTCTGATACAAGAAAGATAAAATTTGTAACAAATAAAACGGCTACATACTTCTAGAGTAAAAAAATTAATCAAGAAGCTCCAACAAGGCCAGGGAGACAGCTCAGCAAGGGAACTTACTGTCAAGATTCTATACTACATTGGGGAAGGAGAGTAATAACTCTGCAAGGGGTGCTCTGAATTCCATGCATGAGTCATGGCATGTGCACACCCACACACATAAACACATGTACACACACAAATAGAAAACTAAAGGTAAACACTTTTTCAGAAGAAGATCTAACAATTTTTCATAGGTATGTACTGTAGGTTATGTTTCTAATGTCATAAACAAATACGAATAATATGAAAGGCCAGATACTTCCTATTACAATAAATATGCACAAGCATGTCCTCTCACATCTTTAAATAGTTCATTCAAAGTAAAAATCAACAACAAAATCAAAAGTGTTAAATTATACCATAGACTAAATGGCTCTAATAAACTTCTATGGATAATTTCACCCACAAGTCTTCTAATATAAGATCTCAGATGCCCAAAGGAAAATTCTCAAAAATAGAACACAGTCTGGCCACAAAGCAAGTTTTAACAGACTAAGGTTTTAGAAAATCAGAGATGACAAAGGGAGATCTTTGATCAGATTCCAGTGAAATTCTGGGCTCATTTACTTTGAAAACTTATATTCAAAGGTACTGGACTATCTGGAAGAAACAGATTTATTCAAACACAGATACGATTTACCTAAGTTATATCAGTAAGATACAACCATCAACAAAATCCATATGAAGGAATGAGACTGAAGTAGAAACAGTTCCTGCCCCCAGACACACAGACAAAGGCCAAAGACTAGATAGCTTTTTTAAAAAGACCTAATACCAATAGTCCTCAAATCGTTCTACACAGTGGAAAGAGAAAACAAACTGCCAGCCTCATTTTAAGAAGCTGTCATTGCCCTAAAACCAAAACCTGATAAAAACACAAACACAAATGACAACAAAACAAAAGAAAAACATCACAAATGACTACACTGTTTTCACCTGAATTGCAGGACTAGTTTAACATGTATAAATCAGTAAATGTAAAACAACAGATAAGTGGGTTTAAGGACATAAACCACATGATGATGCAAAAAAAAAAAAAGGCCTTTGACACAATTCAGTATCTGGGCCTCAAGAAATGCAGTTGTAATCAGGATAATCCTCAGTAAAAGCAAGACTCTGGCTGGGCAACCTAGTATACTCCTTTGACATGATGCAACTTTAAAAATTCTTTTAATGCATTCAATTAAAAAATGGTAACGCTGCAGTTCAGTGTCCAAGTGGGTTACATAGTAATGGGAAGAGGGACTGTCTCTGACATAATCTGATTGGCCTGCTCTTTGATCACCTCCCCCTGAGGGGGGAGCAGCCTTACCAGGCCACAGAACATGACAATGCAGCCACTTCTGATGAGAACTGATTGTCTAAGATCAGAAAGAAGGAGAGAAAGACCTCCCCTATCAGTGGACTTGGGGAGGGGCATGCATGCAGAAAGGGAGGAAGGGTAGGATCTGGAGGGGAGGAGGGAGGGGCTTATGGGGGGATACAAAATTAATAAAGTGTAATTAATAATTTCCCATAGTGAGGGGAACAAGGACTATTTCTAACAGGAACTCAATGACTGGCTCTTTGACCTCCCCAACCCCCAGGGAGGAGCAGTCCTGTTAGGCCATGGAGGAGGGCTTTGCAGCCAGTCCTGAAGATACCTGATAAAACAGGATCAGATGAATGGGGAGGAGATCCCCCCTATCAGTGGACTTGGAAAGGGGCACAGTGGAGATGAGGGAGGGAGGGTGGAATTGGGAGGGAATGAGGAAGCAGGACACACTGGGATACAGAGTTAATAAAATGTAAATGATAAGAAAAAAAAATAAAAATAAATAAATGCTGTCAAAAAAAAACTGGTAACACTGGGTGTGTTAGCACACCTTTAATCCTAACTCTCATCTTGGGTAACAGTGAATTATTCCAGGATTTCAACTGTAGTTTCAAACACATGTGTCACTACTAATCCGATTTTCTCAGGAGTAAACAGAAAAGTCTTTGGAACAAAAATAAAATCTATTCAAATGGAAAGCCAGCATGTGTGTTTGTAAGTACAGCAGTGTTAAGTTTATAAGTACAGCTTAAGTTCATGTACAAATGTCTTGGCTGATGAAGCTCTTTTGAATGAAAAAAGCAAGCGTGTTGTGAGGGTTGTACCACACACTGTCTTCAGTAACCACAACTTTCTCTTTCGTGCTCTTATTCCTGATTGCATTCTTGATACCATTAGCCCCTGAAGGTTTTATATCATCCTGGAACAGCTGAAGTATGATGTTAAATATTTTCAAATTCATACTTCTTTTTTTTTCTTTTTTAATTTATTTTTATACTAATCACAGGTTATTTACTTTGTATCCCAGCTGTAGCCCCCTTCGTCCTTCCCTCCCAATCCTACCCTCTCTCCTTCATCTTCTCCCTGCCCTATCCAAGTCCACTAATAAGGGAGGACCTCCGCCCCCTCCATCTGACCCTAGCTTATCAAGTCTCTTCAGGACTGGCTGCAATGTCTTCTTCTGTGGCCTAGCAAGGCTGCTCCTCCCTTGGTGGGGGTGGTGTCGAAGAGCTCGTCGTTGAGTTCATGCTTGGAATAATCCCTGTTCCCCTTATTAGAGAACCCGCTTGGTTACTGAGCTACCATGGGCTATATCCAAGCAGGGGTTCTAGGTTAGATCCATACATGGTCCTTGGATGGAGAAACAGTCTCATGAAAGACCCCTGTGCCCAGATATATTTGGTCCTTGTGGCACTCTTATACTTCCCAGGTTTTACTAATTCCCCCTTCTTTCATATTCATACTTCTAAAGTAAGAAAAGTGACAGGTCATGTCATACATATCAGCTACTTAATTTGATGCTAAAACTTCTGAATATTTCTTAGTGATCCAAATATTAATTTTTTTCTGGAAATAATTTGTTTACCCCAAATGGATTATTTTTCCTAGTTGAACCTTTGTGCCACAGAGAAGAGATGTTTAGCTGTGGCTGACAACTGGTCCTCACACTCAGCCTGATTGAGCCCCTCAATGTTGCTGAATTGTGGCAGGTATTTTGAAATGTGTGAAGCCTGGGTTATTGTACTAGTGCTTGCTGTTCATTTCTCCTAAATGCCTAATTAATGAAATTGTGCCACTACTTAAGCAATTTGCAATCCTATCAGTAGCACTATCTATGTTTTTTCAAGACATCACTCATGAAAAAACAATTATGATTTAATTTCATTTTGCATATTTTACTCTCAAGGTCCCCCCTAAGTCTCAGATGTACTCTTTAGATAGAAAGTGTTTCTCTCAAAAAACTAAACTATATGGATCAGAAATTGACAATTCTAAAGTAAACATTATAGGGCTATTAAAGAAACAATATTTAAAATTTTTTCATTATTATTATTATTTATTACAATTTATTCACTTTGCATCCTGGCTGTAGCCCTGTCCCTTGTCTCCTCTCAGTCCCACCTTCCCTCCCTCTTCTCTCTCCTATGCCCCTCCCCTAGTCCATTGATAGGGGAGGTCCTCCTCCCCTACTATCTGACCTTAGCCTATAGGGTCTCAACAGGGCTGGCTGCATGGTCTTCCTGACACAATGTACTACTCATCACTTTAAAGTCTAGTCCATGACTGGAGATTTAGTTTAGTAGTGTTACAATAATGACCTCATGCCAAGCTCAACAGACAGGAGCAACAAAAGAAAAAAAAAGAAGGAAAGAAAGAAAGGAAGGAAGGAAGAAAGAAAGGAAGGAAGGAAGATAGAAGGAAGGCAGTCAGGCAGGCAGGCATTCAGAAACTAAGGCAAATTCATAGATTTGCAGCTAAGTCATATTTCTGCTAAGTTTATCTGGTTTTCTAAGCAGTATTTTAGTGTACTATAGCTGATCCATACCAAATAATAGATTGGAATAGACTCAACCTCACAGGCACTAATATCTGAGAGCAGAGTAAAAAAAAAAAGTTATTTTTTTTTATTTCATTTTACTAGAAGTTAAGCACCATGGGAGAAGAAAGGTTGCTAACAAATTTGTGCAGGTCAATTAACTTTTTAAATTTATTTACAAGGCTGAGTAAATTCTTATTAAGTATTTTATCTAAGGGGTTCAAAATGATCTCGATTTAATGTTTTATAGCAAGCATCTTCATTCCAGCTCATAAAATAAGCAAGTTCAGGCAACAACCGTGTCTGTCACTTGTTTAATTTCTCCGTGCAAGTCTGCTGAAGTCCTGAAATGACATTACCATCCAAATACTCAAGAGCCACAGAACAAGAACCTCAGTAAATGAGCATATGTGAAACATATACAAATTAATTCAGCATTTATATTAATTGAGAAGTGGTGCTAAGTCACACTGAAAAGTGTGTTTAAAGATTTTTAAATTTATATTTATATATTCTTCCTTCACACATGCATATATTTTATTACACCTCATTCCTGTTTTCCAACTTTTCCTCCCACATCTGCCACTCAACTTCCTGTCCTCTTGATATCGAGATTGACATACATTTGTGTGTGTGTTTGTACATACATATGTGTATATGCACACACACACATATATATATATTTTGTATATATATAAAGAGAGGGAAAGAGAAGAGGAGGGCACCAGTGGACCAAAACCATGACAGCTTCTGAAAGGTTTCCATCTCAGGTGTAGTTTGCATTCTTGTTTTATCCTCTAAAACCACAAGGTGAGGAATGCCACAGGGCTTACAGAAAGTGCTTGGCAGTCAGCAGGCTGTTAAGGCCAGAGACCCATTGTTTCAGTAATTTTTCTAGGTTATTCTTTTCTATGAAGCAAGTGAAGTCACATTTGGCAAGTGGTCAGTACAGGCATTGCTTTAACTACATCCCTAAATAGGTCAATAAATCAGGATCTGGTAATTGATCTGTCTACCTTATTCGACTTCGGCATCATATACTGAAACCTTCTAACACAGATCCGGTGACTCACACCTGTACCTGCAGCACAGGAACGGGTGAAGCACGAGGACCAGCGTCACTGGGAAGCTGTTCCGAGGCACAGGGTGAGTTCTAAGACAACCTGCGTTACTGCGTAAAATCAAAAACAAATTTTAAATGCTTTTAAGGGACATATTTTTGTTTAACAGCTCAGGCGTTTTATTTCTCTGACATTCTGCTTTCCCTGCATTTGCTGGTCAAAGGAAATCTAACTTGACTGCTTGCATAAGCAAAGTACATTTAAAAGAAAAAGAATTACACTCTGTACATTAAATTCAAACTTTATTTTTTTATTTCGGCCTTATCTTCTAACCTCAGTTGGGTCGAATGAATCCATCCCGCTGGCTTACCTGGGGTTGTAGCATGGTGATTTTCCCACTGCAATCATCTTGCTCACCGTAGTGTACATAATTTCTCACTGCAAACGCTATGTCTGTGTTACCCATTATAGACTCTCTGGACCAACCTCCTTAGGTTACTGGAAGCCTGAATAAATGGCCCATTGCCAAGTCTACCTGTGAGGGTCATGTTAGATGCAATTATTATGTGAGGCAAGCAAGCCCTCACCCAGTCGAAGGAAGCTCTGAAGGGAGTGAGGAGGCTGGCTCTCCCAATAGGCAGAGGCGACCCTTGCCTGCGCACTGTTGTGTATGTTCACTATGTCAGTCTTGACAGCAGCAATGGCACAGCAGAAACTGGGCAGATGAAAGAAGGGAAATTGTCTTCCAGTGGGCCTGGGTGCTGAAAAGCAACCCAAGTTCAGCAAAAGGTCACTCAGGCTGAGGGTTGGTCACACTTTGGTTGTCCTGGGACTTCAATGGTAGAGAACAGACAGGCCTATGTCTAGTGATCTGTAATAAGAGTTAATTCCCTCCGTTAGTGCCCCACCCTCGTGACACAATTCCCTCCCTATGGTGAAGGTACTACTTTCAACTCCTCCCACACTGAGGATTCCATAGATAAGAGGGCAAGCAGGGATTTTTTTTTTCTTTCTTTCTTTAGATTCCTTGCACTATCCTGGATGGTTCATCACCAGCCTAATAATTCCATTTGCTTCCCCCAGTTTAGCCACAAAATAAGAAGCGAGTGCCTCAGTTCCTATGCAAAGTATCATTCGACCAGCAAAACAAAAGCAACAACAAAAAAACCCAAATCGTCTTTAAGGTTAAGAGAAATGGTTATTTAAAATAATATACTGGTTTTCTCCTACATACAGTGTCCATCCCATTTGTCTTTCTAAGTGAAGATTGATCATCCTACCCCGGGTCCTCTTTCTTTTATCTTCTTTAGGTGTATAGAAAAAACAAGTAACAGGACAGGAGCCTACCATAGAGGGCCTCTGAAACACTCTAGCTAGCAGTGTATCAAAGCAGATATTAAGACTCATAACCAAACCTTCAGCAGAGTTCAGGGAATCGTATGAAAGAAGGGGGAGTTAGTAAGACCAGTAAAGGACAGGAGCTCCACAAGGACCAAATATATCAGGGCACAGGGGTCTTTCATGAGACTGTTTCTCCAAAATAGGACCATGGACAGATATAACCTAGAACCCCTGCTGGGATATAGCCCCTGGTAGCTCAGTAACCAAGTGGGCTCTCTAGTAAGGGGAACAGGGACTATTTCTGACATGAACTCAATGGCCAGATCTTCAACACCCCCTCACCCCCTCCGAGGGAGGAGCAACCTTGCTAGGCCACAGAAGAGGACATTGCAGCCAGTCCTGAAGAGATCTGATAAGCTAGGGTCAGACGGAAGGGGAAAAGGTCCTACCCTATCAGTGGACTTGGAATGGGGCAGGAAGGAGATGAAGGAGGGAGGGTAGGATTGGGAGGGAATGTGGGAGGGTGCTATGGCTGGGATATAAAGTAAATAACCTGTGATTAATATAAAAAATATAAAAAAATGACTTTAGTTATAATTATACAAAATTAATCAAATATACTAAGATATTGATTGTGAAATGTTCTCATTACAATCATCGCTGTGTGAGGTAATACATATTGTTAATTATATATGCATATATATATGATATATAATACATATATCAAAGGTTTGAAATAAATACATTTTTTTTCTTCTTTAAAATAAAAATGAATAAGTAAAAAAAAAATATATATATATATATATACTGGATGATCACTACTCCAAAGTCTTTGTTCTTTGGAAGGTCCTCATCAATCTTGATACTGGCCATTCTCAAGTTAAGCCCATTTCCCCTTGAGCTGCAAACTTAACCTACAAGAACAAATTCCAGAGCCTTTCCTCAACACTGCTCTCAGATTACATCTAAGTGAAACTGAGAATTTACTGGAAAAACACAGCATCTCCCTTTACTGACCTCTGGCTACCACACCAGCTCCATGTACACTCCCCTGAATACTGTCCCCCAGGAACTCTAATGACCAGAACAGGATATAGATTTTATGTCTTTGTGAAGGATAACCAGTCTGGACTCGCATGCTGTTCCATGCTGAAGAACTGGCTGACATAACATAACTTCGGCTATTATTTCACCAGCCTTCTTGAGGTCTGTCTTAAATAGCTTCCCTAGCCTCACAGGCAGTGCTATTTTAAATAATATGGTGTCAGCACTTCCGTGATAGATACCAGCTGCCAAGCATTTAAAAAAAAAATTAGCTAAAAAACCTGTTTTTTGAATAAATACTGTCTTAGTCTGCAAATATTTTTAATGAAATATTTAAACAAAATTCTTTCTCCAGATGAAACAATTTAGTAAACATTTGGAAGACTAACCCAGAAAGATGAAACAACTGTAACTGTTTTTCCATATTTAGATGTACCAACAGGATGTAGGGCAAAGTTTGCTGTTCTGTCTATGACCAGGGCAGCTGTAAATCAGATAGGCCCTCTATGGTTTTTCTTAGAGGTAATTCATTTAATTTTAGGAGGACACGGGAAAAAAGGCTGGGGGAAAAAATGCACACTGAGCAAGCAGGAGGGCAAAGGAGGTAGACAGCATAGAACCCCATATTACCATTTCAAGCAAGTGAAGTGCTGAAAGTGATAAATCGAAGAGGAACCAACACCAATAGCAGGAACATGTCCATGTCTGACAAATGGACGCATTGCCGCACAAGTTTAAAGCCTCACATGCAAAGAATGGCTAGCAGAGGAAGCTTCCCCAGAAGGAACCCAGCAGAGCCTGGCAGGCCACTGTTTATCTAGGGAACATTCAAGGAACCCTGTGCATGGATTCACATGCTGATCTTAGCCCACACACAATGCCAACCCTCACCCCTTGAGTTTCTTTATGTCATACACAGGGACCACTCTCTTGTTATAATACAACCCAGTCTTTTGCTCACATCATTTATTAACATTATATACTTTCTTGTATTTTTTCTTCTGTCATGTTTCTGAATGCAGAACATCTGTTTTATCTATTTTCCTGCTGTCTTTGTATAGGTTAGTAAAACAAAATAAGAAATACAAAGACTTGTAATTGTGATATTAGTCCAGCAACCAGATTCTTTTCCACTAGGAAGAAATGGTAATAAAGAGGAAAGGGAAACATTATAGACACTAAAAACTACATGGACTCTGTGCCAAAGATAATACTAGAAGTTTGAGTTTGACTGAGTGAGTTCTGTACATCAAAATAATTCTGGAAAATGTTCTTTTTTTTTCCCCCGAGCCTTCACTCAGATGTTTTCCAGGTGTCACTGCAGGCCGGTGACAGTAGATGGTTTGCATTTCTAAATAAAGTTTAATCTTTTCAGGTATGCATTTTAAAGAAAGCATCAATGCCTCTTTTTAAGAATGTTTATAAGGCATTTACCACCCTTCCAACAGCCTTGACCTTAGCAGATGGGAATAGATCTTCTAACATAAGAGGAAATGTGTCTTTTTATGAAGGAGTTGAAAGCAGCACGTTAGACTGTGCAGGCAAAGCCTATGGAGTACCTACATAAGTGTTATGAACTAGCATTGCTGCTGAAGTTATCAATGCAAACAATATCTTCAGTACATCTCTTTAATGTTGCTTTCCCTGTCTTTTAAGGTGTAGAATGTTCATCCTGGGAAAGCAAAGGCTTTTCATTGTAGTTTTCTTATTTAGATTCTCATCCTCAAAACAGAAAGAATAACTCTAGAATGGGTTATAAATATTAAACTCGGTGAAATATATTTCCTTCTTGATTCTCAAGGCAAAAACAAGACTAGAACTTTTAAAACTTTTCTTTGATACCAGCTTATGTAAAACATAACCTTACATACCTGGAAAATTACAATGTAATCTCCCATATTCTTTACTCATTATCAAGATCTTTCCTGTATTTGTGAATGTGTCTACATAAATGCATATATATTATTTCTCAAAAATAAAATTATATTTCCTTAATTAAATTGTTTTTTGGAAAAAAATGAAAATAATTTCTAACTCTATGTAAAAAAAAGAAATTGATAATCCCTGCAACAATGTATAAAAATTACAAGATTCAATAAGATATAGATAGAAACCTGCTAAGTAAACATGCTAAGAAAACTGGTAGAAAAAACAAAAACCTTTTAAACTAGAACTACAACAAACATACTTTCTGTATCCATTCCTCAACTGAGGGGCATTTGGGCTGTTTCCAGCTTCTGGCTATTACAAATAAAGCTGCTATAAACATGGTTGAGCTAATATCCTTATTTTGTACTTGAGCCTCTTTTGGATATATGCCTAGAAGTGGTATAGCTGGACCTTGAGGAAGTGCTATTCCTAATTGTCTGAGAAAGTGCCAGATTGATTTCCAGAGTGGTTGTACAAGTTTACATTCCCACCAGCAGTGAAGGAAGATTCTCCTTTCTCCACAACCTCTACAGCATGTGCTGTCACTTGAGTTTTTGATCTTAGCCATTCTGATGTGTGTAAGGTGAATACACAATGGAATATTACTCAGCAATAAAAAACAAGGAAATAATGACATTTGCAGGTAAATGGTGGGAACAGAAAGTATGACCCTGAGTGAGCTATCCCAGAAGCAGAAAAACACACACGGTATATACTCATTCATATAGACATATAAAAAAGGATAAACATACTAAAATCTGTACACCTAAAGAAACTAATATTGAGGGAGGACTCTGGCTAAAATGTTCAATCCCCATCCAGAAAGGCAAAGAGGATGTACATCAGAAGAAGGAGAAAACAGGGAACAAGTTAAGAGACTGCCACAGAGGGCCTCTGAAAGGCTCTGCCCTGCAGAATATCAAAGCAGATGTTGACGCTTATGACCAAACTTTGGGCACAATGCAGAAAATCTTATGAAAGAAGTGGGAAATAGATCTGGAGAGGCCTGGAGCTCCTCAAGGAGAGCAACAGAGCCAAAAAATCTGAGCACAGAGGTCTTCCCTGAGACTGATATTCCAACCAAGTAGCATGCATGGAGATAACCTAGAACCCCAGCACAGATGTAGCCCATGGAAGTTCAGTGTCCAAGTAGGTTCCATAGTACTGTGAACAGGGACTGTCTCTGACATGAACTGATTGGCCTGCTCTTTGATCACCTCCCCCTTAGGGGGGAGCAGCTTTACCAGGCCACAGAGGAAGACAATGCAGCCATGCCTGATAAGACCTAGCAGACTAGTATCAGAAGGAAGGAAAAGAAACCCTCACTTACCAGTGGACTTGGGGAAGGGCATGCATGGAGAAGGGGGAGAAAGAAAGAGATTAGGAGGGGAGGAGGAAGAGAAAAAGAGGGGGAATACAAAGTAAATAAAGTATAATTAATAAAAAAAGAAAACTTAAATAAATAAATAATGTAAAAATATACAACAAACAATATCAACAACAAAAGAACAGCAGAATTAGAGCTGAAAGAGAGATTTAACAAATATATATATTTATATATATAAATGAATATATATATTTATATATATAAATGAATATATATATATATATATATATATTTCACGTCTGCTAAATGCCAGGTGTTTTGATGTATGATATTATTATAACAGCATTTTAGAAAAGTTTAATTACCTACATTTAAAAACTGTCCTTGCTAAGAGAGATAAATATGACCTGTGGTGAATGAGGCTGTGGAAGCCAAAAAAAAAAAAAAAAAGGCACCTACCATAGGCACCTAGGCTGAGACTCATAGCCAAACTTTGGGCAAAGTGCAGGGAATCTTATGAAAGAAGGGGGAGATAGAAACACCTGGTGAGGACAGGAGCTCCAAAAGGAGACCAACAGAGCCATAAAAACTGAGTCCTGGGAACGCTGCAAAGAAGTATACCCCAAGCAAGGACAATGCATGGAGAGGACCTAAAAACCTGGCTGAGATATAGCCCATAGACTCAGTCTCCAAGTGAGTACCCTAGTAAGGGGAACAGGGGCTTTCTCTGGCAACAACTCAGTAACAGGCTCTCTGATCACCTCCTGGGGCGGGTACAGACATGCTAATCCACAGAGGAAGACAATAAAACCAGTCCTGATGAGACCTACTAGGCTAGGGTCAAATAGAAGGGGAGGAGGACCTCCCCTATCAGTAGACTATGAGAGGGGCATAGGAGGAGAAGAAGGAGGGATGGTAGGATTGGGAGGAGACCAGTGATTGGGCCACAGCAGAGATACAAACTGAATAAATTGTAATAAATGATAATAAAAACAAAACAAAAAAGAATAAAGTCAAAACCAGAGACAAAAAAGGCATATATGTTCATCTTCATTGAAACAATTCAAAATATAAATATATCATCAGTAACAGTTTCATGAAAATGTCTTGGATAGCATCATTCTAATGTGTAGTTTCTATCATATGAAAGCAAATTGATTTTTCATTGTTTTAGTTCAGGCTTGACTGGGTTTTGGTTTTGTTTCATTGTTTTGTTTTGTTTGTCTCATCCTTTAAGTGCATTATACTTTATAACAGACTTTGGCCTATATAACCTTAAGTTTTATAGTCCTTTTAAGTAAGTGGAAAATTACAGCTGACTGACATTCCTGGGAATCTGACCCCCACTCCAGCTGTTTTGTTTGCTTTCTTTTTTTTCTTTTACTTTTTTAATCTTCTCCACCTCATGTCTCTTAGATTAACTTTATTTTCTGTGTGGACCTGTGTCAAGGAGAAACAGGATGGGGACTGTTACCTCTGTTGGCTTGGAAGATGTTTTTTGCTGATGACATCAGTAGAAACTGCTTACAGCACTCAAGTGCAGAGCTCAAGCACACTTAGGAATGATCAGTCTCCTTACAATGAACAGTCTCCTTACAATGAATTTTGGGCTCAGCTGCCCAAAACATAGAAAATAAATAACGGTTGTGGGCTGAGCCTAAAAAATGGCTCTTATAACAACCTTTCTAAGGCTCGGGAAACATTTTGCAACAGCAGTTGCAAAGTATGTAAAGAAGTAGAAGATAAGGTGAAGGACTATGAACCACCACTTTCTAAAAGTGACACACCTACTCTAATCAATAACTCATAACTGTAGTGACCCCTGTTTGGATGGCAGAGGACCAGAGTTACTAACAATCAGGCACAGCAGGGTATGTTTCTGGGGGGACAGGGGACATAGGACCTTATCTTCATCTCAAAACTATGAATAGGATGGCAGACATTACTAACTCTACTTTGCCTACCCTCTGTTGAGCCAACCAACAGCCAAAGAATAGTTCTATAACTAAAGTAACACAGATGTACTGGAAGAACCAAGAATTAAAAATTAGTGGGTATTAGTTTATAAGCCTGAACAAAGGCCACCCAAATGGAGATGTCCAGCCACCTGGGGAAAGGAACGAGCTTTACTCCATTCTTTTCCTGCCCACTAGAGATAAAGTTGCTAGAAAACTGGTCCAGAGGGCCATGCCAGAATTGTTTATGGTCTTGGCGCCTAAAGTAAACCAATCATTTCAAAAGTCAATTTCCTTTACCCAATCATGTAACACCAAGGCATGTAACTCCCTGCTTGCAGTTTTTCCCTTTAAAAAAATCTTATTCCCAGAGTGGTTGTACAAGTTTACATTCCCACCAGCAGTAGAGGAGTGTTCCCCTTTCTCCACAACCTCTCCAGCATGTGTTGTCTCTTTAGTTTTTGATCTTAGCCATTCTGATGGATGTAAGGTAAAATCTTAGGGTCATTTTAATTTTATTTTCCTGATGGCTAATGAGGTTGAGCATTTCTTTAAGTGTTTCTCTGCCATTCGATATTCCTCTAATGAAAATCCTCTGTTTAGCTCTGTACTCCATTTTTTAATTGGTTTACTTGATATGTAGCTGTTTAACTTCTTGAGTTCCGGTTTTTAGACATATATATATATAATATATATAATATATATTAAATTCTTTATTAATTACACTTTATTCACTTTGTAACCCCACTGTGGTTCCCTGCCTCCTCCAGTCCCAATCCCTCCCTTCCTCCACCCTCTACATGCATGGTCTTCCACAAGTCCACTCATAGGGGAGGACTTCTTTTCCTTCCTTCTGATCCTAGTCAATTAGGTCTCATCAGGAGTGGTAGCATTGTCTTCTTCTGTGGCCTGGTAATGCTGCTCCCCCCTCAGGGGGAGGTAATTATAGAGCAGGCCAATCAGTTGATGTCAGAGACAGTCCCTGTTCCTATTACAATGGAACCCACTTGGATACTGAACTGCCATGGGCTACAACTGTGCAGGGGTCTTAGGTTATCTCCATGCATAGTCCTTGGTTGGAGTATCAGCCTCGGGAAAGACCCCTGTGCTCAGATTTTTTGGTCCTGTTGCTCTCCTTGTGGAGCTCCTGTTCTCTCCAGATCTTACTGTTTCCCACTTCTTTCATAAGATTTCCTGGACTCTGCTCAAAGGTTGCATAAATCTCAGCATCTGCATTGATAGTCTGCAGGGCAGAGCCTTTCAGAGGTCCTCTGTGTTGGGCTCCTGATTTGCTCCATCTTTTCTCCTTCTTCTGATGTCCAGACTCTTTGCCTTTCTGGATAGGAATTGAACATTTTAGCAAGAGTCTTCCCTCTTGATTAGTTTCTTTAGGTATACAGATTTTAGTAGGTTTATCCTATATTATATGTCTATATGAGTGAGTATATACCGTGTGCATCTTTCTGCTTCTGGGATAGCTCACTCAGGATGATCTTTTCCAGATCCCACCATTTACCTGCAAATTTCATGATTTCCTTGTTTTTTATTGCTGAGTAATATTCCACTGTGTAGATATACCACAATTTGTGCATCCATTCCTCCACTGAGGGGCATCTGGGTTCTTTCCAGCTTCTGGCTATTACAAATAAAGCTGCTAAAAACATGGTTGAGCAAATGTCCTTTTTGTGTACTTGAGACATTTTGGGTATATGACTGGGAGTGGTATAGCTGTATCTTGAGGAAGCGCTATTCCTAGTTGTCTGAGAAAGCACCAGATTGATTTCTAGAGTGGTTGTACAAGTTTACATTCCCACCAGCAGTGGAGGAGGGTCCCCTTTCTCCACAACCTCTCCAGCATATGTTGTCTCTCGAGTTTTTGATCTTAGCCATTCTGGTGGGTACAAGGTGAAATCTTAGGGTCGTTTATTTTGCATTTCCCTGATGGCTAATGAGGTTGAGCATTTCTTTAAATGTTTCTCTGCCATTCAATATTCCTCTATTGAGAATTCTCTGTTTAGCTCTGTACTCCATTTTTTAATTGGATTACTGGATTTTTTTTGCTGTTTAACTTCTTTAGTTCTTTATATATATATACTGGATATTAGTCCTCTGTCAGATATAGGGTTGGTGAAGATCCTTTCCCTATCTGTAGGCTGTCATTTTGTTCTGACGACAGTGTCCTTTGCTTTACAGAAGCTTTTCAATTTCATGAGGTCCCATTTATTGATTGTTACTCTTAGAGCCTGTGCTGTTGGTGTTCTGTTCAGGAAGTTGTCTCCTGTGCCAATGAGTGCCAGGCTCTTTCCCAATTTTTCTTTAAGCGGTTTAGTGTGTCTGGTTTTATATTGAGGTCTTTGATCCAGTTGGACTTTAGTTTTGTGCAGGGTGATAAGTATGGATCTATTTGCATTTTTCTACATGTCGACATCCAGTTAGGCCAGCACCATTTGTTGAAGATGCTGTCTTTTTTCCATTGAATGGTTTTGGCATCTTTGTAAAAAAATCAGGTGTCCATAAGCATGTGGATTTATGTCAGGGTCTTCTATTCGATTCCATTGATCCACCACTCTGTTTCTATGCCAATACAACGCAGTTTTTATTATTGCTGCTCTATTGTACAACTTGAGATCAGGGATGGAGATACCTCCTGAAGATCTTTTACTGTAGAGAATTGTTTTAGCAATTCTGGGTTTCTTTTTGTTCCATATGAAGGTAAGAATTTTTCTTTCAATGTCTGTAAAGAATTGTGTTAGTAATTTGATGGGAATTGCATTGAATCTGTAGATTGCTTTTAGTAAGATGGCCATTTTTACTATATTAATCCTACCATGCCATGAGCATGGGAGATCTTTCCATCAATCTGGTACCTTCTCAGACAACTAGGAATAACGCTTCCTCAAGATACAGCTATACCACTCCCAGTCATATACCCAAAATGTCTCAAGTATACAAAAAGGACATTTGCTCAACCATGTTTTTAGCAGCTTTATTTGTAATAGCCAGAAGCTGGAAAGAACCCAGATGCCCCTCAGTGGAGGAATGGATTCACAAATTGTGGTATATCTACACAGTGGAATATTACTCAGCAATAAAAAACAAGGAAATCATGAAATTTGCAGGTAAATGGTGGGATCTGGAAAAGATCATCCTGAGTGAGCTATCCCAGAAGCAGAAAGATGCACACGGTATATACTCACTCATATAGACATATAATATAGGATAAACCTACTAAAATCTGTATACCTAAAGAAACTAATCAAGAGAGAAGACTCTTGCTAAAATGTTCAATTCCTATCCAGAAAGACAAAGAGTCTGGACATCAGAAGAAGGAGAAAAGATGGAGCAAATCAGGAGCCCAACACAGAGGACCTCTGAAAGGCTCTGCCCTGCAGACTATCAATGCAGATGCTGAGATTTAGGGCAACCTTTCGGCAGAGTGCAAGGAATCTTATGAAAGAAGTGGGAAACAGTAAGATCTGGAGAGGATAGGAACTCCACAAGGAGAACAATAGAACCAAAAAATCTGAGTACAAGGGTCTTTCCTGAAACTGATATTCCAACCAAGGACTATGCATGGAGATAACCTAAGACCCCTGCACAGTTGTAGCCCATGGCAGTTCAGTATCCAAGTGGGTTCCATTGTAATAGGAACAGGGACTGTCTCTGATATCAACTGATTGGCCTGCTCTATAATTACCTCCCCCTGAGGGGGGAGCAGCATTACCAGGCCACAGAAGAAGACAATGCTACCACTCCTGATGAGACCTAATTGACTAGGATCAGAAGGAAGGAAAAGAAGTCCTCCCCTATGAGTGGACTTGGGGAGGACCATGCATGTAGAGGGTGGAGGAAGGGAGGGACTGGGACTGGAGGAGGCAGGGAACCACAGTGGGGTTACAAAGTGAATAAAATGTAATTAATAAAGAATTGAAAAGAAACAGTTGGAAATTTAAGGCTCTATTTTTCATTAAAAAAAATCTTATTCCCCTAGACCGCCCCCTCACATTCCTTTCCTGCCTCCACAGGAAATTTTATGACCTGGGCTTGAGCATGTATCCAATAAACCCTCATGTATTTGCAGTGGAGTCCATTCCTGGTGGTCTTTGGGGGGTCTAACGAATTGGGCATAACAGTACAAAAGAAAACAGATGTGAACACAGCAAAGAGATTTGTTGGAAGAGAACAAAAGGGCTTGGGGAGGTAGCTAGAAAAGGGTAAGAATAATCATTATAGAAAGCATACATAATACATTTAAACATAAAAATTTAAAAGGTGAAACATTAAAACAAAATTGGAAAAAGTTAAAGGAAATTATAACAATGCGAGTTAAGGGTTATTTTTGCTGTTGCTAAAGCCATTTGAGTGTAGATCTCAGAAACTTAAAAGGTTCTAACATCTTTTATTAAATATCCAGAAGTACAGAAAATGTGAAAACCATGTCAAAACAAACAACTAATCAGAAGCTGCTCCCTTCTGAAGTCTGAAAAGACTCATGTACTCACTTATCTTACAGCTCTCTGCCATGTGCGCCAACGAGCAGTTAAAGCTATCATTGCCATCCCTCTGAGTGCTATGCACACAACCACACTGTTCTTGGAGTCTCACAGAAATACCTGCATGCAGCTTTCTTTGCATCACTATGCTCCAGCTGTTTTCCCATATCTGAAAGTACCATAATGCACACTGATGTGACTGATGAGCAGAATTAGCAAAGGGAAGTAGCAACTGATGACAAACTGAACACACTTAAGGCCAGACACCGTATAGTATAGAATGAGCTTTTGGTTGTTGTTTAAAGTGTTAATTTAAGGGGTATTTCATTTTTTGCTAATCATGCAATATACAAAATCATAAGGTTTTAAATATTAAGTTAGCATGACATTTTAAAATAATTTCTAAAATATAATGATTTATGGCTTTGTTGGGGTTACTATTGCTATGATGAAACACCATGACCAAACACAAATTGGGAAAAGAACTTGCTAAAGCTTTCACATAACTGTTTAATAACTAAAAAAAGTCAAAAGAGCAATGAAGTAGAGCACCAACCTTGAGGCAGGAACTGATGGAGGGGCCCTGGAAGGTTGCTGTTAAATGGCTTGTTTTCATATCTTGTTCAGCCTGGTTTCTTATAGAACCCAGGACCACAAGCCCTGGAGTGGCACCACCCACAATGGACTGGGCCCTCCCATATCAATCATTAATTAAGAAAATTCCCTACAGGCTTGCCTATAGCCAAATCCAATGAGGGCATTTTCTCAATTGAGGCTCCATCCTCTCATGTGATGCTAGCCTGTGCCAAGTTGTCATAAAAACCATCCAGCACTAAATTACATTTGCAATACTATATTATATTTTGACAGGTCACCAATAAATACATTCTTCAGCAGGATGCATTCATTAATTCATTTAAAAACAGACATCGTTGGATCTAACAATCTTCTTAGTATCACCTGATGAAATATGTCCAACAGATTTTGTAAAGATGTCACAATGTTATTATTTATAATATGGTATACATTTTGATATATTTTTAATATAATTTTTATAGTAATTACAGGTTCTTTCTTTGTATCCCAGCTGTAGCCCCCTCCCTCATTCACTCCCAATCCCACCCTCCCTCCCTCATCTCCTCCCTGCCCCTCTCTAAATCCACTGATAGGGGAGGAAGAGGACCTTCCTTGATATATTCTTTAAATAGGAAAGAGTGGCCTAGTTTTCCTTCAATTGTGATAAAAAAAAAAAACTATGAACAAAAGCAGCTTAGGGACAAAAGGGTTTATTTCAGTTTACAGTTGAAGGTGTAGAGAGCTGCTTGTTTGTCAAGCTGTTTTCACCCTGCCATTCACCTTGAAACAGAGAAAAGAGGAAATTTCACCAAGTTCCTTAAAACTTGTTTGTGTGCCTTTGGACAATATCTGCTTTAGGGAAGTAGTTTTAGAAAAAAAAGTTTGGCAGTTCCACGAAATTCTTTCTTGTATTGATGTGACTTGTTTTTGCTTTGCCTATAAAAAGGAATTGCAAAATAAACTCATGCTGCAGTCTTACTCACAGCCCTCTTGAGCTGATCCCATGTGTAGTGTGACTTGATTTAATTATGTCAATCCTCACTCCCCACTTAGGAACTGTTAAACTCTGTCAGCAGGTCCTGGCATGAAGGTGAATCACTGTAAGGTCCTGGAGGCAGGAGATGAGCCATGGAGTCTGGCTGGTTACTGGCTTAATTTTTATGCCTTGATCACTGTTGTTTCATTTTGTTTTTTATACTACCCAGATGACAGTCATTTATGTAATGTTGAGAAAAAAAAAAAAAAAAAAACAAACAGAAAAGCTAGCCAGCACGAATAGTTAAAAGTACACTAAATATCCTATATAGTAAATGCTTGAATTTTATCTCAGGACACACTGTATTAAACATAATTTCAAGTATAATAGTATGAAAAGTATTTTTAAATGTAACATCAGACTGGTCTTTAAAATATAGTACCCACCAGATTTCTTGCTCCTAGTTTCAAAATTTTTGGGGCCTTCTCATAACATTTAGAATAAAGTCCAACCTCAGGTTATGGTTTTTAAGCCAAGGTCAACATTGCTTCTAGGGGCTTCCTCTCCTCCCATTCTTCCTTTCTTCCCTCATAGTCTATACATGGGACTATAAGACTCCAGCTGTGAGAATGCCAGCAAATTCAGGTCTTAATTTACATGTTCTAGGAACTCCTCTAAGATTTGTGAATTTTGTTGTTTTGGTGTTGACATTTGTTTACCTTCCTAATGATATAGTCACTCGCTACCCTTTTAACATGCCTGGGTTTCCTACACATTATATTTCTTGTTAATTAACATTTGATAGTCATTATCAACTTTACTAATAATTATATTACTTGTTACCCCTTTCCCTCATCATGTATGTAAATACCTGGATCAGGAGTCCAGATTTTGCATTATCACTGGCACGTAGGAAATGCTTGCCAAATATTTATTAAATTAATTAATAAATGGTTACATTGTTATTGAAACATTTTAAATTAAGAATAAATATATTTAAAATATTAAGTAAAAAATCCAAGATAATTATGTAAAAGTTATTTGTAATTAAAACAATCAAGTATTATTGCCAACTACAAAGAGCCTCAGGTTTTGAAAAAAAAGCAGTCTCAAGGACAGTTGTAAAGACAGTCACTTCAGTTGTATGTTCTGAAACAAATGAAATATCACAAAGCCAAACATTTATAAAAATCCAAACTGATGTGTTGAAGAAATGTTGCTTAGTTCGTCCAGTACAAGAAATTTATTGAGTTAAAAGAGGGCTGGTGGTTTAACTGAGCTGTAGAGCATTTGCCAAGCAGTAGCAACAGAGCTGTACTTAACAGCCATCTTGGCTCCTTAAATGATTAATTGTCTTGTGTGGTTAGCAAAAACCCAATAGAAAGAAGAGATCCACATGGAAACACTTGGAGAGTTTAAATCAAAAAGCCACATCTTATCCCATTAACAAAAAGAAGAAAAAGGTTTATAGAGACATTTAGCAGAAACTCACTTTAGGGAAATTTTAAAACACCTTACTTTTGAGAGTGGAGCCTTAAATTCCCCTAACGCTAATATTTTGACTTATAACCAAGAAAGCACAAGACCTGTAAGAAACAGTAATTCCTTCGCCCCTAACATAGTAGGATGCTTTATTCATTACCACACTCTCCTAGAACCACATGGAGAAGAGCTGGCACGAGATCCCAATTATTTCTAGACTAACCCTAGCTTCCAGATATTCCTTTTTAGCACTTACTGCATTAAATTTACTAATGATATGGGTGAGAGACAAATTATTTCTGTTTACTTTCCGTGGTTTGACGTGCTTAGAAAATACAAACTGACCTGCCACCATAAACTGAAGATTCAGACTTTAGCAGGGACAGTTAGTACTTGGTGAATAGCCCACAACTCCTGCACAGTGAATATATTGGAAGGCATGAAATTAAAGGAAGTGTTAGATGCTGAATATTAATGTTTTCTTAGAGGCATTTGCTTCATTCTATAAATGTTCCTTAAAATGGAAAAAGTGTATAATGATTACAACTTTGTCACCAGCAGTATGTCTTAAAGTGTGTCCACATGAAACTAAATGAAACCATATTGAACTCCCTCTGTATTCTCAACCTAATCAATCAATTAATGCTATGAAATTCTAACATATAATAAGTATAGGCTTGAGCCTATACTTTCTGTTCCATGAAAAACAGTATAATCTGTTGTGTTCATCAGTAAATGCTTCCAAATTAATAAAACTGTACAAAAGTGCAACACAAGCAAATAAATGCTATTAATATAGATGTAGAAAATGCTTCACATCTTATCATTTCACTAAATATCTGCCTGCTAACACCACTATAAGACTTATCACAAACCCCACGTAGGTTATTATAGCATTTCTTTAAAAACTTACAAAGAGGATAAATTTATATTTTGAGATACACATAATTTTGTAAATCTCGATGATAAAAAATGTAGCTGTGTGTTACAACAAGAACTAGATGTTCGCCTTATTAAAATACCAATACTAGGAATTTAATAATTCAGCAGGCAGAACTGCCTCTTGTTACTTGTCAACTGATGGGAATTTTCACATAAAATTAAATATTCTTTTTTTTTTTCTTTCTACCAGAGTATTGCAAATAAGGGGAGAAAAGTAAAAACATGGAGATGTCTTTTGCTAGGGGATTATTGACCTTTTAGGACCTTTAAATAAAGGAATAACAGTGCTATACTCCACTGTACTTCATTTGTACTTCATATTTCTACCTATGAAATATTTTCTTCACAATAATTTTGATGTCTGCTTAAGAGGTTAGTTATACACAATTATCTGTGTACTGTGTACTGTGTACTGTGTACTGTGTCATGCACTGCACATACGTGGTTTTAACATGATGTTGAATCCTTACACAATGTATTATCAGTAGGCATAAGTTCTAAGCTACTCAGTTGAAGCCACACTTCCCAGAATACTGAAACTGAGGCACAGTGTGTTTTCCCTATAAAATTTTATAAATAAATCAATTATAGTATAACATTTGCATTAACTACTAAGCAGAACTGTAATCATGTCCCATAAAGAGTTCTGTGAAAAGTGAGTCTGGTTGTCATTCTGTTTTCTTTCAAGACATCTTCCTACAGTTCTGCTTCTCAGTGATAAGGAGAAGCCTATGGTTCATGTCGGGTTTAACGGCCAGTTATGCTGTTCTCTCATTTGGGCCACAAATAAGAAGATGGCTGTTTGAGTAAAAACAACAACTAAACCTTGTGCTTTACATTAATCACTTTGATAACTAAGATGTCTGCTGATTGACTATAAGGCAAGTACCACACAAAATCAAGGTGGGAAAAGGATCCTCGGTCCAAAAAAAATTTAAAAAAAACAAAGGAAGGTGCATTTTCATGGCAAGAAATCCTGCGGTGTTCCTCAGAACAGTTGGAAAACTATAGCTTAACAGTCATTTATTTCTGGAATTTTTTTCATATTCTCATGCAATAACAGACATTGGGCAATTGAAATCATGGAAAGTAAATCTATGAAAAAGTGAAAACTAGAAAATATTTAGTTTTTAAGGTAAAAATAGTGAAATATAAGTCAAAAGTATAAAAATAAACGGGTATTAAATTTAATATCCATAGGTGACATGTGGTGGTAGACTCTTGCAATCCCAGTACTTGGGAAGCAGAAGTAGGGTGACAAGGAGTTCAAGGTCATTGTAAAATACATTGCAAGCCTGAGCCCAACCTTGACGACATGAGACCCTATCTCAAAAATCAAGTATATCCATTCTATATTGGGATTATCATAATCATAAAAATCAGTCTAACACAAATTAAGTCATTTATGAGAGAGAATCATATTTGAAAGCTTCATATATGATATAACTTAGATCTTAATTTTATGAGTGACAATTTTAAACTGCATATTGTTTTAAAAATGGTAGGACCATATGTCCCAAATTTACACTCCTGCGCTTATACCTAAGGAACTCTAAGTCCTACCATACATAGAGAAATTTGCACATACATGTTCACTGCTGCTCAGCACACAGTATCCAAGAAATTGAATCAGCCTAAATATCCATCATATAGATGGCTGTAAAAAGTAGGCTATACACAGTGGCATCTATTCATCCATAAAGAAAAAAAAAGGTCAATCATACAACATTATCTTATTGTCTATGTTGATCTTCAGACAAATGAAACAAATGCAATTTTCAACACTTTCAGGGAGTTAAATACCAATCTTTCTGATTCCGAATCTTATTTTTGTACAGTGTTATTTAGAAAGATGTATCAAATGTTGAGAAAAAATATTTAATTAAAACTCTTACTAAAACAAAAAAAAAATGAAAACAGGATATTCTCTGGAAAATGAATGGAACTGGAAATTAAGTGAAGAATGACCCAGACTCAAAAAGAGAAAGATTATGATTCCACATGTATGCTAAACTTACATATGCATGTAAATCACAATTAGTAAGAGAAAGTTCTTTTAGAAAAAGGAAGAGGAAAAAAATAGAACATTAAACATGTCATTTGAAAGCAGAATGGAACCAGCAAGAAGAGAGGACAGGGTCGGCAGAGGGAACTGAGAGAGGATTGTAAACAAGCATAAGTGGAAATCCTATAGTGAAACCCACGTTGAATGCTATTCAAATTAAGTAAATGTATTCTAGAATCAGAGGAAAAGGCTACCACAGAGGAAAAGGCTACCCCTATTTTTCCATTCGGTAGCCCTTTTATATAGAGAAGTAACTGACAGGAGGGCATCTGGTCAAGAAATGACACAGTAGTTGACACAATAGTTTTGCACCAACCTTTCTCTTTTGCCACTTTGTTTTCATCCTGTAGCACTGACAGCCTAGTTGCTGGCCTGTGTGTCAAGAGCAAGCCTTCTAAGGATCTCATGTAGACATTTGATCTCCTCATTGCAGTGACAAATATCTGCTCAAAGCAACTTAAGAAAGGAAGGGTTGAATTCAGCTTAGACTTCAAGGGGACTCTGCGTTATGGCAGGGAGGCCTGGCTGAAGTAGAGGGAGGTGGCTTTCCTCATTGTACCCACAGCCAGAAGGCAGAGAGATGAATGCCTGTATTTAACGCCTTCTCTTTTTATTTAGTCTGTCATACATCCTATGGAAAAATGCTACCCACATTTAAAGTGTGTCTTTCCACTTCATTAACCTAATCTGGAAGCTTTCCCCATTGTTCCCTTAGCAATTCTAAATTTAGTCAAATGGACGACTTACACTGACAATCACACTTCATTACTAGTGTTTCTTTATTTTCCAGTTATGATAACTGAATCATAAAAAAATGGTTTAAATTTAAACTAATTCAGTAAATGGGCCATGATGGGAAAAAACAGTAATATGTACATGTACACATACACACAGACAGACACACACACACAAACTCACACACAAGACACCAAATAGATTTTGATTAAGAAGATTTTTAAATGTCCAACTCCTAATTATATCAGGATCTGATTCTTCAGTAAAACCCATTCTGAGGAAGCTCCTAAATGTACTGTTTTCTGTTTTTACTTTGATTCTCTATTGTCTTTGAATGAATCACCTGCCTATGCTTCTTCCAAACCACATGCCATAAATGCAATATTTTAGAAATTCATATACTTCCCCTCAAACAGCATCTGTTAGAGACTTCTGATGAGCCGAATTTCAACTTCGGCTGCTCCTCTGAAGCCCTCAACACAGAAATGCTGGTTCAGAAGCCAGAGATTGACAGAAGACTTCCTGGTTCTCTCTCATTGTTTAGTCCAAATAGATTACTGAACTCCAGCACTTCTGCACAAGCAGATTTAAAACCCAAGTAGCTCTCCCATGTTGTCACAAACATAGAGTTTATACAATAATGAATTCAATGGCAATTGATATCTTCTAACTATCTTTTATTTTTCTATTGAAGAATCTTCATCAGTGTCCTTTTTCTTACTCAAATATCAATGGTTATTTGTTAACTCCTCCTTCTCTAAGGAGAACAAGAACAATTAGAACTTACAGAAAAGAAACTTGGGATTTAATCCAGTTTCATAATATCTGGGATAGAGACTATGAAACACAGAAGATCTGATTGGGAAGCCACAGACTGACAGAAGATCCTTCCTGGTTGTCTCTCAATGTTTAGTCCAAATAGAGCACTGAACTCCAGCACTTCTGCGCAGATCCTACAACAGGTTTGGTGGTTAAGAGCACTTGCTGTTCACAAAAAGGAGCACGGTTTGATTCTCATCACCCACCTCTAACTCCAATTACAGGGGATCCAAGGCCCTCTTCCAGCTTCTGTGGGTATATACAGACACACAAGCACACATGAATAAGAATAAGCAATTTTAATAAAAAATTTATAAGAATCGTTCCACCTTATTATGTTTAAACAACACTTAAGTGGGATACTTCATAGAAAATATGCAAAATTATACAACGTAAAACATATTATCTCAAAATTAAATATTGTATCATGTTTTTACTAATCCTATTATTGCTGAACCTACGTCAATGTATAATGAAAACATCCATGAGCTTAAAGGTGCTTAAAGGAGGCTCTTACACCCATAGCCCAAAGTTGTTTTAGTGTTTCAAATAATGTGACTCAGTGAAGCAAGTTGCCAGGCATGTCCTAAATATAGCCTAAAATGTGGACAGAAAACTCCAATGATACTTTGATCACTTGTGGCAATTCTGTCTATGTGAAAATATGCTTGGTGGAACTAATTAGAGGACTGGGATTGTATTTTCAAGAGTTTCTTGTGTCTGGACCAATGGCTTTCAGATGAAGTTTACACTCACACTCCTGAATACTTACATGGACTCACTGAGCAATAGGGTTTGGGATGGGGAGATTTGAAGGCTTCCCAGAGGGAGAAAGCAAGGAGAGTGTTCACAGTGGAAAATATGTAAGGAAAAGGGGTGCTGAGGTTAGCTATCATAGATAGCTGCGTGAATCACTCGTCAATGGCAATCTAAGTCAAATGTGCCTAACCATTGAGTTCTCTTCAAATGAGGTGAATTACCCTTGAGGAGTAAGTACTGTCTAAAATAAATGACAGTTATGCATTGACAAACAATGCTTTATTCAAATATATTACTATATTTTGTCAAATATAGTAAGCCAGTATTATTATTTAACAAAGGAAACTGCTAAAATTAAAATAAAATAATTATCATAAATAGCATTTTACAATGTTCAAGAATGATTAGAAACATGGAATAAAATACGTTAATAATAACCGTATGGTCTACAGGGGAAAAAGTCATTTAATTTTAAGAGTTAGATATACTTAATTTGGGAGCTTTTTCAGGTGACCCTTTCTTTTCTGTATTTTTTGTTTTCTTTTGTTTGTTTGTTTTTGAGACAGGGTTTTTCTTGTAGCCTTGGCTGTCCTGGAAATCACTCTAGACAAGGCTGGCCTCAAACTCACAGAGATTCACCTGCCCCTGCTTCCCTGAGTACTGGTATTAAAGGTGTGTGCTACCTCGACCAGCTAAATGACACTTTCAACAGCACTTGCTGTTCACAAAAAGGAGCAGGGTTTGATTCTCATCACCCACCTCTAACTCCAATTACAGGGGATCCAAGGCCCTCTTCCAGCTTCTGTGGGTATATACAGACACACAAGCACACATGAATAAGAATTAACAATTTTAATAAAAAATTTATAAGAATCTGTCTCTATCATTGTCAGCTGTATAATTTGGATAGAATACATAAAGTACTTATGTCATTCCTAACTACTCTGATGGGACTAATTAATAGCAGTACTTATTTTTTTTTTCATGCAATAGTAACTTTATTCAGAGCCTCAGAAAATTTATACTTTGAAGGTTAAGAAAAGTCATTTGGGGGCTGGAGAGATGGCTCAGAGGTTAAGGGCACTGACTGCTCTTCCAGAGGTCCTGAATACAATTCCCAGCAACCACATGATGGCTTACAACCATCTGTAATGGAATCTAATTCCCTCTTTTGTTGTGTGTGAAAACAGAGCATTCATATACATAAACAAACAAATAAATCTTTTATTTTATTTTTTTACAGAAAGGTCATGTGGATAAATCTTTCATGAGTTCAAGCTGTATAAAATCATTAGGACAAGCAAAAATATTTTTTCATAAAAGAAGATATTGAATAGTTTGAACATTTTATTTAATGAATAGCAAATAATAATGAGTAATCTGCAGTAATTTCACTCCTATCTGCTTCACCTGGGAGGAACACGAAAACATTTTCCAAGAACACTTAGCTCTTTTGAAGAAACTGAAATCAGAGCTCTTCTTTTATTTGCTTGGAATGTTTTTCAAGCACTCAGAAGTCTTCTCGAACATGACTCCATTGCTGACTATCAGACAATTAGATTGCTTTAGGTATTGCACATACAATTCATGATCCCTTTACAGATCTATGGTATTTGATAGCATAATTCCACCTCTTGATTACCTATTCTCCTTATTTTGAAGAGGCCAGTAGTCATCTCTCTACATAGGTAAAGGCTCTATTTTTATATAAAGTGTAGAATGGGTATAAACCAGTATATCAGTTTGGAATGTGTGGTCTTTTTTATTAGTGGGGACTGTTCTCTGAATGTGATAATGACTTTCAATGCAAGGAGCTTTGTACCTCACACTCTTGATTATACACAGTCTTTCTCTAAACTCATCAAGCATTAGATTACCTTTGAGATATGGTAAGAATACCTTCTTCCTCTTTGAATTTTTTACTTTTAATTTTTTTTAAAAATGTATTTTTTGTTTTTTAAATTCTTCATTATTTTTTTATTAATTACAATTTATTTACTTAGTATCCTAGCTGTAGCCCCCTCCCTTGTCCACTCTCTTTTTTTTATTTTTCTTTTTAGTTACATTTTGTTAACTCTGTGTCCCAGCTGTATCCCGCTCCCTCATTCCCTCCCCAACCCCACACTCCCTCCCTTGTCTCCTCCCTGCCCCTTTCCAAGTCCCCTGATAGGGGAGGACCTCCTCCCCTTTCATCTGACCCTGTTTTATCAGGTATCTTCAGGGCTGGCTGCAAAGTCCTTGTCCACTCTCAATCCCACACCTCCTTCCTCTTCTCCTCCTTTGCCCTTCCCCCAGTCCACTGAGATGGACAATACTCCTCCTCTTCCAAATGACCCTAGACCCTAGGTCTCAGCAGGACTGGCTGCATTGTCTTCCTCTGTGACCTGGTAAGGCTGTTTCCCCCCTCAGTGGGAGATGATCAAAGAGCCAGCCACTGAGTTCATGTCAGAGACAGCCCCTGTTCCCCTTATGAGGGCACCCACTTGAACACTGAGCTGCCATGGGCTACATCTGTGCAAGAGTTCTAAGTTATCTCCATGTTGATACTTGGTTGGAGTATCAGTTTCAGAAAAGGCCCCTGTGCCCAGATATTTTGATTCTGTTGTACTTCCTGTGGAGCTCCTGTCCCCTACAGGCCTTTCATCATTCCCTTCTTTCATAAGAAATCTCACGGTCGTTTTAATTTTCATTTCCTTGATGACTAAGCACAATGAATATTTCTTTAATTGTTTCTCTGCCATTCGATATTCCTCTATTGTGAATTCTCTGTTTAGCTCTGTACCCCATTTTTTAATTGTGTTACTTGTTTTTTTGCTTTTTAACTTCTTGTTTATATATATTCTGGGTATTAGCCCTCTGTCAGATATAGGGTAGGTGAAGATCCTTTCCCAGTCTCTAGGCTGTCATTTTGTTTTATCTGCTTTGCCAAATCATAAACAATACAAGAGAAAATGACTACATTACTTGTCTGTTCATGCCTTGTTTGTGTTGTCAATAACAAGTACATAGTAAAATGTTCCTTAAATTCTTTGCTTAAACATCAAGCAAGTAAACTATTTTATGTCCAGATCTTTCAGACTTTAATGGATCTATAACACTATTCCTTTTTTAATTTTTTTATTCATTTTACTTCCTTGTTGTACCCCATCCTTCCTCCTTGTTCCTCTTTTCTGAGAAAAGGGAGCTCCCTTTCCCATCCAGCCCAGATCATCAGGTTGCCTCCTCAGGACTGAGCTAGGCCTCTTCCCCTGTGGCCTGGAAAGGCAGTCCCACCAGGGAAAAGTGACAAAAAGTTGGCAAGTGAGTCTGTGTCCAATGCATTCGCCACTTTCCTTACTAGAGGACTCACATGAGACCTAAGCTGCTTATCAGCTACATATTTGTTAGGGGCTTACGTCCAGTTCATGCATGGTCCTTGGTTGATGCTTCAGTCTCAGCAAGCTCCTCTGGGTCCCGGTTAGTTATCTGGTTAGTTATCCCTGTTGATCTTCTTTGGAGCTCCTGTCACCTCTACATCCTTTTTCTCTTTCCTCCCACTTTGCAACAAGACTCCATACTCATCACTCAATCTTTGGCCATGACTCTTGGCATCTTTTTTGAGGTGCTTCTGGGTATTACCTCAAAGAGGACAATTCTGTCAGGCTCTTGTCTGCAAGTTTAGCAGAGCTTCTTTCATAGTGTCATGGGTTGGCACTCTCCAATAGAGTAGGTCTTTGGATGGGCCAGGCATTGGATAGACATTCCCTTAATCTCTGCTCTATCTGCTCTATCTTTATCCCTGCACATCTTGTAGGCATGGTAAATTTTGGGTCGAAGTTTTTGTTAGTAGGTTATTGTTCCATTGCCTCTGCTTGAAGACTAGTCTAGTTAGTAAGTGTCCTCTTCAGTCTCTATGGCCTCTGCTGCTAGGAGTCTGCTTGAATCCACTTCACATCCTCCTAGGAACCTAACCTGACTTTGGTCTCCAGCTTGACACAAAGATATGTTCACCTTTAGTTTTTCTTTTCTCTTCAGGCCTTCTGTCTTCTCTTCCTTGCTCTCCCCTCATCTGTTCACCCTCTTAACCCTTTGTACCCCTTCTCCTACCTTGTTTCCTCTCTTCAGCCACTACCTCTAATCTATTTTATCTCCCTTTCAAGTGCAATTTATGTACCCTTCCTTGATCCTTTATGTTACTTACCTTCCTTGAGTCTATGCCTCTTAGGTATGCCTATTGTGTACTATATAGCTAAAATCTAATTATAAGTGAGTACATACCACGTGTGTCCTTCTGGATTTCTTGAGTTCATTATATATTTTGGATATTAGCCCTTTGTTGGATGTAGGGTTGGTGAAGATCTTTTCCCAATCTGTTGACTAGGCTCAGATGATGATTTTTTCCTAGTTCCACCCACTTGCCTGCAATTTTCTATGATTTCCTTGTTTTATAAGCTGAGTAGTATTCAATTGTGTAAATGTGCCACAGTTTCTTTATGCATTTTTTTGGTTGAAAAACATCTACATTGTTTCCAGATTCAGACTATTGTGAATAATGTTGCTATGAACCTGGCTGAGCAAATGTCCTTGTTGTATGGTAGAGCATCTTTTGGGTATATACCCAGAAGAGGTATAGCTGTGTCTATACCTCTTCTATAAAGCTATTCCCAATTTTCTAGGAAAGCGCTAGATTGATTTTTGAAGTGCTTGTACAAGTTTACACACTCACAGTCATGGAGGAGTGTTCCCCTTCCTCCATATCCTTGTTAACATGTGCACTCCCTTGAAATTTTGATGTTAGACATTCTGAGAGGTGTGAGATGGAATTTAAGAGTCATTTTGATTTCCAATTCCCAGATGACTAAGGAAGTTGAGGATTTCTTAACGTTCTTGGCCATTCAAGATTTCTCTGTTGAGAACTCTTTGCTTAGTTCTGTTTCCATTTTTTTAAATTGGGTTATCTTGTTTATTGTTGCTTGATTTCTTGAGTTCATTATATATTTTAGATATTAGCCCTTTGTCAGATGTAGGATTGGGAAGATTGTTTCCCAATCTGTAGAATGTTCTTTCATTCTATTGACAGTGTCCTTTGCCTTAGGTATCAAGGTGACTGTGACTTCATAGAATGACTTTGTCAGTGTTCCATCAGTTTCTATTTTGGGGGATAGTTTGAGGAGTACTGCTACTACCTCTTCTTTGAATGTCTTACAGAATTCTGTGTTAAAACCATCCAGACCTGAGCATTTTTTGGTTGGGAGACTTTTGATGACTGCATCTATTTCCTTAGGCATTATATGACCATTTATGATGTTTACCTGATCTTGAGTTAAATTTGGGAAGCAATAGCTATCCAGAAAACCATCCATTTCCTTTAGATTTTACAGTTTGGTAGAATAAAGGCTTTTAAAGTAAGACCTAATGATTTTTAAAAATATCCTCATTGTCTGTCGTTACATCCTACTTCTCATTTCTGATTTTATTAATTTGGATACTCTCTTTATGCCTTTCAGTTAGTTTGGTTAAGGGTTTGTCTATCTTGTTGCTTTTCTCAAAGAACCAACTCTTGGTTTCATTGATTCTTTGTATTATTCTCTTTGTTTCCAATTTATTGAATTGAGCCCGGAGTTTGATTTTTTTCCTGTTGTCCACTCCTCTTTGGTGTGTTTGCCTCCTTCTGTTTTACAGCTTTCAGGTGTGCTGCTAAGTTTCTAATGTGGAATCTCTCCATTTTCTTTACAATGTTGCTTAATGCTATGAACTTTTCTCTTAGCACTGCTTTCATTGTGTCCCATAAGTTTGGGTATGTTATGCTTTCATTTTCATTGACTACTAGAAAGTCTTTAATTTATTTCTTTCCTGACCCAGTGGTTGTTGAGTAGGGAGTTGTTCAGTTTCCATGAGTTTGTAGGCTTTCTGTTGTTGTTGCATTCCAACTTTAATCCAACTTTAATCTGATAAGATGGAGAGGGTCATTTCAATCGTTTTTGTTTGTCTGTTTCAATCTTCTTAAATCTGTTGAGGCTTGTTTTGTGACAGAGTATACAGTCAATTTTGGAGAAGGTTTCATGAGGTGCTAAGAAGAAGGTATATTCTCTTGTGTTTCAATGAAATATTCTATAGATATCCATTTGATTCATGACCTCTGTTAGTTTCTTTATTTCCCCATTTAGTTTTGGTTTTGATGATCTGTCCATTGGAGTGAGTAGGGTGTTGAACTAGTCCACTATGAATGTATGGGCTTTGATATGTGATTTAAGTTTTAATGATGTTTCTTTTACAAATTAGGGTGCACTTGTATTTGTGGCATAGATGTTCAGAATTGAGGCATGTCTTGGTGGATTTTTCCTTTGATGAAATGAAGTGTCCTCTATCTCTTTTAATTAATTTTGGTTAAAAATCTATTTTATTAGATACCAGAATGGCTACTCCACCTTGCTTTTTGTGCCCATTTGCTTGGAAAATATTTTTTCTAGCCCTTTACTCTTAGGTAATGTCTATCTTTACTGCTGACGTGTGCCTTGTATGAAGCAGAAAGATGGGTCCTGTTTTCATGTCCATTCTATTATACTATGTATTTTTATTGAGGGTTTGATGTCAATGATGTTGAGAGATATTAATGACCAGTTGTTTTTACCTGCTGTTATTTTGATGTTGTTGGTGGAATGTGTATGTGTGTGTGTGTGTGTGTGTGTGTGTGTGTGTGTGTGTGAGAGAGAGAGAGAGAGAGAGAGAGAGAGAGAGAGAGAGTCCCTTCTTTTGGTCATGCTGATGTGGTGTTATTTATTACTTGTGTTTCCTGGGTGTAGTTGGCCTTCTTGGTTTGAAATTTTCCTCCTAGTATCTTCTGTAGAGCTGGATTTGTGGATAAGTACTGTTTCAATTTATTTTTGAAATGAAATATTTTGTTCTCTCCCTGTATAGTAATTAAAAATTTTGATGGGTATAGTAGTCAGAGTTGACATCTGTAGTCACTGAGTATCTGTAAGATAACTGTCCGGGCCTTTCTGGCTTTTAGAGTTTCTGATTCTGAGAAGTCAGGTGTAATTATGATTGCTTTGCCTTTATGTGTGACTTGGTCTTTTTTCCTTGCAGCTTTTAATATACTCTTTGTTGTGTACATTAATGTTTTGATTATTATTTGGCAAGGAGTTTTTTTTCTGATTCAATTTATTTGGTGTTCTATAAGTTTCTTGCATGTTTATAGGCCTTTCTATCCTCAGGTTGAGAAATTTTTTTTCTATGATCTTGTTAAAAATATTTTCTTGGCCCTGAACCTGGGAGTCTTCTCCTTCCTCTATTCCTATTATTTTTAGGTTTGGTCTTTTCATAATGCCCCATATTTCTTGGATGTTCTGTATCAGAAGCTTTTAGGAGGGGCGGAGCCAAGATGGCGACTAGCACACACAGTTTCCGAGCTGTGGAGGAGATAAAGTTCTGAGCTGATGTGTGGAAGAACTTCTGAAGCCAGGGAAACAACGGAGAGACTTTCTAAACAACAGGGAACATCGCAGGAGGTGAAAACCTTGGTCTCGGGTCACCCACGGACTTGATTGGGGAAGGTGAGAAACGATCCTTTGATCTCTCGGCACTCCCCTCCCCCAGACCTCCCTCCTCCTCGGCACAGGCACAGCCGACTCGCCTTTCTCAGCGCAGACCTAACTGCCTGGGGCCTGCAGCCACTGAGGCGGAGCCCCAAGCCCTTTATCGGCAAAGGCCAGCAGTACTGTGTCTCGGAGTCCCAGATTCACTCGCGGCGGCTGCACCATCCTCCCAGGGCCCGAGTCTGCTAGACGCCATACTAGCTCCGCAGGAGCGCCATCACAGTTGGTACGGCCCGCCCAATCCCACAGTGACAGAGAATTCGCTATATAATCACCAAAACCAGACAAAAACGCCATACAAGCTAGACACACCAGGCGCTGGGCCTCCGAAGCTTGGAGAGCACAGTAAAGAGACCCCAGGACTTCCCAGAAAGCATCTGGACTAGCAACCCAGTCTCCAGTTAAAGCGGGACTTCCTAACCTGGCGGCGGAGCAGCACTGAGCTGGCGGGGCACATCAGCCCTCCAGTTTAAGACTAACCAGGGCCAAACCAGAGAACAGAAAGGCTGATTACCCCGATTCCCACTGACGTGACCACCCTGAAATCTCCAGCTGCAGCAAGACCTCATAACCTGGCAGTGACAGCAGCACGGAACTGGCGGAGCACATCAAAGAAGCAGGGCCAAACCAGAGAGCAGAGAGCCCAGATACGCCGATCTCTGCCAAGTGTCCTGCCTGTAAGTGAGTGCACCCTTGAGAATCTGCAGCTCCACTGATCCTGGGTTCTGCTAAAACAGAAGCCAGGCATCGAACCCCCTCCCACCCATATACCCACTTTGGGAAACAGAGGGGCACTTGGAACATTGAAGTTCCTGCTCTGTGGGTCTAATTGAGGAGTTAAGGCAGTTAATGCCAGAAATTGCGCTGCGATCATCACTAGCGCCTGCGACATATACATTGCAGAGCCCCTCCCACACACTCAAGGGTTCAACATTAGCCATCACTCTGTCCCTCGAGACACACGCCCACACCCACTTACACACACACACACATATACACACACACGCACGCACGCTTGCATTTGCCTCTGTTTGCGCCTGCGTACTTTCCTCCCACAGGTACAGCTAGTCCTCAGCATACGCTAAGGACACGGGATCTCTCTCAACTTCCTGAAGAATTCTCCAGACTCGAGAGAGAGACAGTACCAGTCTGATCGGCAGAATCCAAAAACAAACAGGGAAGGTCTCAGACAAGCCAATGGCCAGGGGTAGGCGAAAGAACACTTCCAACATAAATCAGGACATCATGACTTCACCAGCAAACCCCAAAATCGATGGATACTCCAATTCATCAGAAGCACAGGAAAATGACCTTAAAGCCATGCTTGCTCAATTATTTGAGGCTTATAAGGAGGAAATGAACAAATCTTTCAAAGAGTTGGCCAGTCAATTGGAGGTAAAGAAAGAAGAAATAGACAAAACCCTTAAAGAAACACAGGCAAACATAGCCAAACAAATAGAGGCACAAGTAGAGAAAAAATTAGTGGCATACAAAAAGGAAATGAACAAAGAAATAGAGTCCATCGTAGAGAGACAGGAATCCAAATTCAAACACATAAAAGAAATGGTGCAAGGCATGAAAACAGAATTAGAATCAATAAAGCAAACACAAAATGAGAAAACTCTTGAGCTGGAGAACTTGGAGAAAAGATCAGGAACCACAAAAGTAAGCATCACCAACAGAATACAAGAGATGGAAGAGAGAATCTCTGGAGCTGAAGACACACTTGCAGAAATTGATACTTCTCTCAAAGAAAAAGTAAAATCAGAAAAATTCCAATCACAAAATATCCAAGAAATCAAGGATGCTATGAAAAGACAAAATCTAAGAATAATAGGAATTGATGAAAAAGAAGACTCCAGGCTCCAAGGTCCAGAAAATATTTTCAAAAAAATCATAGAAGAAAATTTTCCCAACTTAAAGAAAGAGATGTCCATAAATATACAAGAGGCCTACAGAACACCAAATAGACTAGACCAGAAAAGAAACACATCACGTCACATCATAGTCAAAACACTAAATCTACAGAACAAAGAAAAGATATTAAAAGCAGCAAGGGAAAAAGGCCAAGTAACATATGAAGGTAGACCTATCAGAATCACACCAGACTTCTCATCAGAAACTATGAAAGCCAGAAGGGCCTGGGCAAGCATCATGGAGACTCTAAGAGATCACAAATGTCAACCGAGACTACTATACCCTGCAAAGCTTTCAATCAACATAGATGGAGAAAACAAAATATTCCATGACAAAACTAAATTTACGCAATATCTATACAGCAAACCAACCCTACAGAAGATACTAGAAGGAAAACTCCAATCCAACGAAAACGAATACACCCAAGAAAACAGGGCATACAGATAACATCCCAACAAAAATGAAAAGAAAACAAGCAATGAAACAAGGTAAGATCATCGACTCCATTACAAAAGGAACTAACATGCATTGGTCAATATTATCTATCAATATTGATGGACTCAACTCACCAATAAAAAGACACAGGCTAACAGAATGGTTACGGAAACAGGACCCAACATTCTGTTGCATCCAAGAAACACACCTATGCAACAAAGATAAACACTACCTCAGAGTAAAGGGCTGGAAAAATGTTTTTCAAGCAAATGGTTCCAGAAAACAAGCTGGAGTAGCCATCCTAATATCTAATAAAATAGACTTTCAACCCAAGTTAATCAAAAAAGATAAGGAGGGCCACTATATTCTCATCAAAGGAAAAATCCAACAAGAGGACATCACAATTTTGAATATCTATGCCCCAAATACAAGAGCACCTACATTCGTAAATGAAACAATATTAAAGCTTAAATCATACATTGATCCTAATACCTTAATAGTGGGAGACTTCAACACCCCACTCTCATCAAGGGACAGATCAACCAGACAGACACCAAATAGGGAAATAAAAGCACTCACAGAATCCCTAAATCAAATGGACCTAATAGATGTCTACAGATCTTTTCACCCAAACTCAAAAGAGTACACCTTCTTTTCAGCACCACACGGAACCTTCTCCAAAATAGACCATATAGTTGGTCACAAAGCAAGCCTCAACAGATACAAAAGGATTGAAATAATCCCTTGTATACTATCTGACCACCATGGACTAAAGCTGGACATCAACAACAACAGAAACAACAAAAAGCCGACACGCACATGGAAACTGAACAACTTACTACTCAATGACAGCTGGGTCAAGGAAGAAATAAAGAAAGAAATTAAAGACTTTCTAGAATTCAATGAAAATGAAGGCACAACATACCCAAATTTATGGGACACATTGAAAGCAGTGCTCAGAGGAAAATTTATAGCACTAAGTGCCTACAAGAAGAAATCCGTAACATCACATACAAACAACTTAATGGCCCAACTGAAAAACCTAGAAAAAAAAGAAGCAGATACACCCAAGAGGAGCAGACGGCTGGAAATAATCAAACTAAGGGCAGAAATCAATCAATTAGAAACAAATAAAATTATCCAAAGAATCAATGAAACAAAAAGCTGGTTCTTTGAGAAAATCAACAAGATAGACAAACCCTTAGCCAAACTAACTAAAAAGCAGAGAGAAACCATACAAATCAGCAAAATCAGACAGGAAAATGGGGACATAACTACAGACACTGAGGAAATCCAAACGATTATTAGGTCATACTACAAAAGCCTATATGGCACAAAATTTGAAAATCTAAATGAAATGGATAACTTTCTTGACAGATTCCATCTACCAAAATTAAGTCAAGATCAGGTAGAAAGACTGAATAGTCCTATATCTCCCAAGGAAATTGAAGCAGTCATTAACAGTCTCCCCTCCAAAAAAAGCCCTGGACCAGATGGCTTCAGCGCAGAATTCTACAAGACCTTCAAAGAAGTACTAACACCAATTCTCCTCAAACTATTCCATAAAATAGAAACAGAAGGAACACTACCAAACTCATTCTATGAAGCCACAGTCACTTTGATACCTAAACCACACAAAGATCCAACCAAAAAAGAGAACTTCAGACCTATCTCTCTTATGAACATTGATGCAAAAATACTCAATAAAATACTTGCAAACCGAATCCAAGAACACATCAAAGATATCATCCACCATGATCAAGTAGGCTTCATCCCAGGAATGCAAGGGTGGTTCAACATACGGAAATCCATCAATGTAATCCACCACATAAACAAAATGAAGGAGAAAAACCACATGATCATCTCCTTAGATGCTGAAAAAGCATTTGACAAAGTCCAACACCCATTTATGTTTAAAGTCTTGGAGAGATCAGGGATACAAGGCACATACCTAAAGATAGTAAAGGCAATATACAGCAAGCCTATAGCCAACATCAAACTCAATGGAGAGAAACTTAAAGCAATCCCACTGAAATCAGGGACAAGACAAGGCTGCCCACTCTCTCCATATCTCTTTAACATTGTACTTGAAGTCCTAGCCAGAGCAATAAGACAACTAAAGGAGATCAAGGGGATACAAATCGGAAAGGAAGAGGTCAAAGTGTCACTATTTGCAGATGATATGATAGTATACATGAGCGACCCCAAAGATTCAACCAGAGAACTTCTTCAGCTGATAAACACCTTCAGCAAAGTGGCAGGATACAAAATCAACTCAAAAAAATCAGAAGCCCTCTTGTATACCAAAGACAAAAAGGCCGAGAAAGAAATTAGGGAAACAACACCCTTCACAATAGCCACTAATAACATAAAGTACCTTGGTGTGACTCTAACCAAGCAAGTGAAAGACCTGTTTGAGAAAAACTTCAAGTCTTTGAAGAAAGAAATTGAAGAAGATCTCAGAAGATGGAAAGATCTCCCGTGCTCATGGATTGGTAGGATTAACATTGTGAAAATGGCCATCCTGCCAAAAGCAATTTACAGATTCAATGCAATTCCCATCAAAATACCAACTCAATTCTTTACAGACCTTGAAAAAAAGATTCTCAGCTTCATATGGAGAAACAAAAAACCCAGAATCTCCAAAACAATTCTGTACAACAACAGATCATCTGGAGGTATCTCCATTCCCGATCTCAAGCTGTACTACAGGGCAACAGTAATAAAAACTGCATGGTATTGGCATAGAAACAGAAAGGAGGATCAATGGAATCGCATAGAAGACCCAGAAATAAACCCACACACCTATGAATACTCAATATTTGACAAAGAAGCCAAATCCATTCAATGGAAAAAAGACAGCATCTTCAACAAATGGTGCTGGACCAACTGGATGTCTACATGCAGAAAAATGAAAATAGACCCATATTTATCACCCTGCACAAAACTAAAGTCCAAGTGGATCAAGGACCTCAACATAAAACCAGATACTCTACATCAGCTGGAAAAAAAAGTGGGAAACAGCCTAGAACTCATTGGCACAGGAGACAACTTCCTGAACAGAACACCAACAGCACAGGCTCTAAGAGCAACAATCAATAAATGGGACCTCATGAAACTGAAAAGCTTCTGTAAAGCAAAAGACACTGTCATCAAAACAAATAGACAGCCTACAGATTGGGAAAGAATCTTCACCAACCCTTTACCTGACAGAGGGCTAATATCAAGTATATATAAAGAACTAAAGAAGCAGAAAAGCAACAAACCAAGTAATCCACTTAAAAAATGGGGAACAGAGCTAAACAGAGAATTCTCGAAAGAGGAACATCGAATGGCAGAGAAACACTTAAAGAAATGCTCAACCTCATTAGCCATTAGGGAAATGCAAATCAAAACGACCCTGAGATTTCACCTTACACCCATCAGAATGGCCAAGATGAAAAACTCAAGTGATAGCACATGCTGGAGAGGTTGTGGAGAAAAGGGAACCCTCCTCCATTGCTGGTGGGAATGTAAACTGGTTCAACCACTCTGGAAGTCAATCTGGCGCTTTCTCAGACAACTAGGAGTAGTGCTACCTCAAGACCCAGCTATACCACTCCTAGGTATATACCCAAAATTTGCTCAAGTACACAACAGGGACATTTGTTCAACCATGTTCGTAGCAGCTTTATTTGTAATAGCCAGAACTTGGAAACAACCCAGATGTCCATCAACGGAGGAATGGATACAGAAATTGTGGTATTTTTACACAATGGAATACTACTCAGCAATCAAAAAGGAGGAAATCATGAAATTTGCAGGCAAGTGGTGGGATCTAGAAAAGATCATTCTGAGTGAAGTATCCCAGAAGGAGAAAGACAAACTTGGTATATACTCGCTTATATAGACCTACAAGACATGATAAACATAATGAAATCTACACACCTAAAGAAGATAATCAAGAAAGTGGACACAGGCGAAGGTGATTAATCCTCATTTAGAAAGACAAATGGGATGTGCCTTGAACTTATGACAGGAGTCTACCACAAAAGGCATCTGAAAGACTCTACCTAGCAGTGTTTCAAAGCAGACACTAAGACTCATAACCAAACCCTCGGCAGAGTGCAGGGAATCATATGAAAGAAGGGAAGTTAGTATGATATGGAAAGGATAGGAGCTCTACAAGGACCAAATATATCTGGGCACAGGGTCTTTTCTGAGACTGAAACTCAACCAAGGACCATCTATGGATATAACCTAGAACTTCTGCTCGGATGTGGCCTGTGGTAGCTCAGTAACCAAGTAGTTTTCCAAAGTAAGGGGGACACGGACTATTTCTAACAGGATCTCAAGGGCAGGCTGTTTGACACCTCCCCCCAGGGGAGGAGCAGTCTGTTAGGCCACAGAGGAGGACTTTGCAGCCAGCCCTGAAGATACCTGATAAAACAGGGACAGATGAAAGGGGAGGAGGTCCTCCCCTATCAGGGGACTTGGAAAGGGGCAGGGAGGAGACCAGGGAGGGAGTGTGGGGTTGGGGAGGGAATGAGGGAGCGGGATACAGCTGGGACACGGAGTTAAGAAAATGTAACTAAAAAGAAAAAATAAAAAAAAATAAAAAAAAGAAAAAAAAAAAAAAAAAAAAAAAAGAAGCTTTTAACATTTTCTTTGACTGATGTATGGATTTCTTCAATTGTATCTTCTACCCCTGAAATTCTCTTTCATCTCTTGTATTCTGTTGTATGATGCTTGTGTCTAGTTCCTGTTCTCTTCCATAGGTTTTCCATCTCCAGAACTGCCTCGGCCAGACTGTGTTTTCTTCATTGCTTCTAGTGACATTTTTAGGTCTTGAACAGTTTTATTCATTCCCTTCTGCTGTTTGATTATAGTTTCATGTATTTCTTTAATTTTTTAATGGATTTGTTCAATTCTTTCTCTTGTTTCATTGTATTTTCCTGTGCTATGGTGAGAACTTTATTTTCCTCATGTAAAGCTTCTATCATTTTCATAATCTCAGATTTAAAATCTTTTTGATGTGTTTCAGTTGTGATAGTATCTCCAGGGCTTACTGCATTAGGACTGCTGGTTTCTGGTGGTGTTATATGGCCCTGAGTTTTGTTTCCTGTGTTCTTAAGCTGGACTCTAGCCATCTGGTTGGCTCTGGTGTAGGACTGGTGGTCCTACCCCTGCATTCACTCTCTGTGCCGCAGGTAGACTAGGCAGATGGGGAGCAGGCAGAAAGATCACCAAGCCTGAGAGCTGATCTGGTGCCACACAGCCTCCTCAGGCTGTGGGACATTGAAGCTTGGGTTCTGTGCCTATCTTACTTCCACTGAGTCCTTTGTCTCTGCTGGGTTCAGTGTCTGTGTCTCAGGCGGGCCAGACAGATGGGGAGTAACAGGAAAGACCTCCAAGCTGAAAGCTGGTCAGGCACAACTCTCCTCCTTGGGATGTGAGGAGCAATGGGGCTTGGGTCCCGTTCCCAGCTAACCTCTACTGAGTTTGCTGTCTGCACAATATCACTATTCTTGTTCATGTAACAGCCTATACTAGCTTGGTTCAGCTTTTATTAATATGGCAAGTCATAGAATACAGCAGTATTATTTAATTTATCAGTTGAGTTGTGTCAGGTTCAAAAACACATGATAATAAATATTTAACAGATACTAATGAAAAATGCTTTACATGCCAGAAATGATGCTTCCAACACCTTATCTCTTAGCAAACAACCAGAGAAATAGCAATATTCTTCATGCTGAAACTTGTCTACAGACACCACCCATACTCTAAAATAACCTAACAAGAACAACAACAGAAAAAGGCCACACAGACACCTGTGGAAAACATTAAGTCTTTGACAATGCTAAAAGTACTTTGAGTCAAAAGTGTCTGGTTTAGAGTTTTACTATATGCTACCTTGGTTATAAATTTACTCTCATATAATTTAAAACAAACTTCATTAATAAGGGCTGCCAGCACATTAGTGATTAGCTAATCCAGCCCTGTTTGGATCATTGTACTTGAATTTGGGGATTTCCTTTTAATGCTAGATTTTTGCTGCTTACATTCTTATTAGCTGGATTCTAGCTGGGTGAGTTCATAGAAGTCACATAAACTCTCTGATCTTGTTTTTCTTTCTGGTAAATGAATATAAAACTACATGCTTTGTTCTCTCTCACAATGTAGATAAAAGAACCCCCTTGGCTACCCAAACTTCTTAATATCAGTGGCTGTCTAAATGCTTCAAGATATTATTCCTAGTAATACTATTATTGTTATGTTTATAAGTAAGTCACCTACTGGGCTAGAGAGATGGCTCAGCAGTTAAGAGCATTTGCCGCTCTTCTAGATGACCTGCATTCAATTCCCACACTCCCACATGGTGGCTCACAGACAGAGTTAACTCACATTCTAAGAGATCTAACACCCTCTCTTTGCCTCGGCAGGTACCAGGTATGCATGTGGAGCATACATATCCATGCAGACAAAGCGCTCATACATATAAAATAAAATAAATATTTTTAAAAAGAAAGCCAGGATGCCCAAAAGAATCTTCATAGAGATATATGATTTTACATAAGTATTACTTTCTTTGGAGAGAAGCTTGGCAGAGACGACTTCACTGAATGCCTAAAATAATAGAGGAATTTCAGCTGAGGATAAGCCAATGGTTCTCAACCTTCCTGATGCTGTGACCCTTTAATATATATCCTCATGATGTGGTGACCCCATCATAAAATTATGCTATTACTACTTCATAACTGTAATTTTACCACTGTTTTGAATTGTAATATAAATTTCTGCTATGCAGGATATCGCTGTATAACACCTGTGAAAAGGTTGTTTGACCCTGAAAGGGGTTGTAACCCACAGGTTGAAAACCACTGGGTTTTGAAAAGCAACTGATTGCACAGAAACCAGATGTCTTAGGGTTTCTATTGCTGTGAAGTGACACCAAGACCACAGCAACTCTTATAGAGAAAAACATTAAATTGGGGCTAGCTTACAGTTTCCGAAGATGAGTTCCATTTTCATCATGGCAGGAAATGTGCTATGTGCAGGAAGATATGGTGCTGGAGAAGGAGGTGAGAGTTCTACTTCTTAATCTGCAGACAGCAGAAGGAAAGACTGCCACACTGGGCCTAGCTTGAGCATATAAGAGACCTCAAAATCCATATCCATAGTGACACATTTCCTCCAACAAGGCCAGACCTATTGCAACAAGGCCAGCCATAGCTACTAAAAGTGTCACTCGCTGTGGGCCAAGCATTCAAGCACAGGAGTCTATGAGAGTCATTCCTATTGAAACCATCACACCATATCATGGGTAATGATGATTCAGCTAGGTGAATACTGGTTTTACAGGGAGAGTTATAACATGGCAGCTAACTAAAAGTAGCAGGGCTTAAGGATGTAAAAAGAAAGGAAAGAGGGAGACATGATGAAGAGAGAAGGGGCATGAAAGAAAGATTATCCTATAAGGGGGTGTTGAAGTTAATTCTACTTGTTTCAAATTCAACTGTGGAGAACAATAGAAAACTTACAGTGACTTTTACAGTGATGATAAAATAACCCATCATGCAACAACTGTAGGGTTTCAATATGATGACATCTACTTATAATGAAAGGGGGGAGAGAAAAGATTTTATTTAAAAGGTTATGTTGGGAATGATGTCCAGACACATTCATTTTTCTTAATTCTCATGCCTTTTATCTGACACCATCTCAGGGATATTAACATGTTAGCTCTTGGATCCAGAAAATTCATAGGAAGATATTTCAAGGCCAGTAAATCAGTGCTACTTTTCTATTAGGAATTCCCTTTACAACTACACATGAAGATTAATAACTTGTTTAATTATTACAAAGAAAGGTTTCTGGAGTTACCTTAAAGACCCTATGTTTGGTATAGCAATCCTACAGTTGTAGTCTATACAAAGCAGGCATTTTCTTTTCCTTAAAATGCCTTTCATCATCATTTTGAAACCATAACACTGATGATGTTGGAGTTCATCTGAGCCGTATTCCCCCCATCCCCACTCCGCAATGGTTCACCAGAAACACTCCCTCATACTCATAGAGCACAGTTCTACCCAATGTTCACATAATCTTTTATGTTGTGAAAAAAGAGTAATCACAAGGAAGTGCTCTGTATCCAGGTGTTCTGGAATGCACTGTCTGTACTCTCTGGCTTAAGCTCTCCTCTTTGCTTCTTCCCAGTATTTCCCTCCATAAGGTCTCATGTTTTCTTTCTTTTTCTAAGGGGTAAAGCTCTCCTCATTTCCACGGCCTGAGCAAAATAATCTCATTAATGATCTAGTTCATTTGTTTTAAATGCTCCAAACTCCCCTCCTCTGACTTCCACATTTTGAATGGATGATAATGCATATTAAATGTGTGTTTCTGTTACTACATTGAATCTGGTAGATGTTGGTCTGTGTAATCTACAGATCAATAATACTGAGCTAAGCACTGTAAAAAAATGGAAGGAGTCTGAGGCTCTGGAACAGTAAGTGAGGAGAGGGAAGTCAGGCAGAGAACGTACCAGCTGTATAGGGATATGTGTAAAGCGATGAATGACTTCTCTTTGGAAGTTAAATATTTTGTGGACTAAGGACAAAATTAAACAGACACAGAGAATTCTCTGGTGGTAGAGATGAAGGAAAAGATTAAAGCAATACCACAAAAAAAACTTTAAATAATGCTGATATGAACAACCCTAATAAGTATAAGCAGTTGTAGATGCTACAATAAGAATTGTAAATTGCTGCCATCCTATTATATACATTCCTCATCCCATTTACTAGCTCAGAAGACGAAGACATTTATGTGACTATCAAGACCACAGTAAGTTGAACTGGCATGCAAATATTTCAGTTAAAATATTTGTATCACAATTTACAGAGAATTCATAAATGTTAGACATTGGCTATATAATGTGGAAATACAGCATAGTTATTTTATAGTGTGTATTCTTTTTCTGAAAAATATATGAACTCTTTATTCATTCCCTATAACACCATGCCCACTTATACCATCATAACTTTTGAGTGATAAAAGAGCCTGCCTCTCATTGGAGAGAGATATGGTGATTGTCCCTAAGGCTGTTAATTTAAAGCTAGTGGCCTGACAGTTTTTGATATTAAAAATCTGCTCTTCTTTCAGAGTTGTGACCTAAAGCTTTTGTTGAGATTAGAGACTTCTAACCATAGATCTTTTTTCTTTTGTTTTTTGTTTAAAGATTACCAGTGCAAAAATGTTAGCCCTAGGAATTTTGGAAAGAAAAAAACAAAAACAAAAACCAAAACCATTAACAACTACAATATGAACTTTTTTGTACTCTTTAAGGATTAGAAAGAGAAAATCAACTTAAAGCAGATTAGGTTTTAAGTTTAGTTGTTATTTTTTGTTGTTGTGTTATGTTTTTGTTTGTAAGTTAACTGGAAATTCAGATTCAAGAGACAGCAGGTGGAATTTTGGAAGTGATCTCTTTCCATTTCTTTAAGCGTGTTCTCTTCTTGCAATCTAAGACATTGCAGCCATTCATCCTCTGCTTCCACATTCTTTTACTTTTTCTTGGCATTTGATTTTAAACTATTTCCTTGGTCTCAATGTTTGATATGCGATATCACTACTGTACCTATGGCACGCTTTCAGATGAATATCTGAAATTCCTTGTTTCTTTTAATTAAAATTTAACACTGAATCTGAGGGTCACTCTTTTAAGGGCTACCTCTATTCTGTCTCCAGTACAGCACTGGCATTCATTTATTCCTCAGTTCCCTTTTAACACTTTTCAGGTTTCTTCTTTCACAGCTCACAGTATGGTAATCACCAAAGCCTGTGTATTCCACTCTTAAACAACATATCTATTCCAAACCCCTGTAACTTCTATAAAAGAAAATGGAAGAATAGAGGTGTTAATGTTTTATAATTCTTTTTAGGTTCAGTGAGTAAAAACAAATCACTTGTGGGCTGGAAAGTCTATTCAGCAGTTAAGAGCATTGTTTGCTCTTGAAGAGGATCCAGGCTGCATTCTCTGTACCCAAATGGTTTCTCTAAATGCTGTTCCAAAAGGTCCAATTCTCTTATCTGACCTCTGTGGGCACAAGACACACATGTGGTATAGATACATATATGTGGTTAAACATTTATACACATATGAGAGAAAAGTAAAGAAATCACTGGAGGACTTTTATAACAAACTTGAAATGCAAATTGTTAAAATTAAAGAATATTTCAACATAAAATTATGTTATTAACAAATGAACATCAGGATCAGTTTGGAAATTGTGGGTTTTTTGTTTTTCCATATGCAGTTGAGAATTTTTCTTTAAAGGTCGGTAAACAATTGTGTTGGTATTTTGATGGAAATTGCATTGAATCTATAGATTGCTTTTGGCAGAAAGGCCATTTTTACTCTGGTATTCCTATTGATCCATGAGCATGGGAGATCTTTCCATCTTCTGATATCTTCTTCAATTTCTCTCTTCAGAGACTTGAAGTTTGTTTCAAACAGATTTTTCACTTGCTTGGTTAGAGTCACTCCAAGGTACTTTATGTTTTTAGTGGCTATCATGAAGGTTGTTGTTTCCTTAATGTCTTTCTTGGACCTTTTTTCTTTGGTGTACAGGAGGGATTCTCAGGAGCCCCACAAGAACCAAATATATCTGGGCACAGTGGTCTTTTCTGAGACTAATTATCCAACCAAGGACCATGCATGGATATAACCTAGAACCCCTGCTCAGACATAGCCCATGGAAGCGTAGCATCCAAGTGGGTTTCCCTATTTAGGGGAACAGGGACTGTCTCTGACATGAAATCAGTGGTGGGTTCTTTGCTTTCCCATCTCCCTTTGAGGGAGAAGCAGCTTTGCTAGGCCACAGAGGAGGGCATTGTGGCCAGTCCTGATAAACTAAGGTCAGATGGAAGGGGAGGAGGACCTCCCTTATCAGTGGACTTAGAGAGGGGCAGAGAGGAGATCTGGGAGGGAGGGTTGGATTTTGAGGGAATGAGGGAGGGGGCTACAGCTGGGATACAAATTAAGCGAACTGTGATTAATATAAAAAATAAAAATTAAAAAAATAATCAGAGATAAATCCACACGCTTATGGACACCTGATTATTGACAAAGATGCCAAAACCATACAATGAAAAAAGAGCATCTTCAACTGTGCTGGCCTAACTGGATGTCTACATGTAGAAAAATGCAAATAGATCCATATTTATCACCTTGCACAAAACTAAAGTCCAAGTGGATCAAAGACCTCAACATAAAACCAGATACTCTAAATCAGTTAGAACAAAATTGAGGAAGAGCCTAGAACTCATTAGCACAGAAGACAACTTCTTGAACAGGACACCAACAGCAGAGGCTCTATGAGCAACAATCAATAAATGGGACCTCATGAAACTGAAAAGCTTCTGTAAAGCAAAGGACATTGTCATAAAAAAATGAAACAACTGCTACACATTGGGAAAGAATCTTCACCAACCCTTTAACTGACAGAGGGCTAATATCCAGTATATATAAAGAACTAAAGAAATTGAAAAGCAACAAATCAAGTAATCCAATTAAAAAATGGGAAACAGAGCTAAAGAGAGAATTCTCCATAGAGGAATATTGAATGGCAGAAAAACACTTAACGAAATGCTCAACGTCATTAGCCATCAGGGAAATGCAAATCAAAATGACCCTGAGATTTCACCTTACACCCATCAGAATGGCCAAGATGAAAAACTGAAGTGACAACACACGCTAGAGAGGTTGTTGATAAAGGGAAACCCTTCTCCACTGCTGGTGGGAATGTAAACTTGTACAACCACTCTGGAAATAAATCTGACACTTCCTCAGACAACTAGGAATAGCACTTTCTCAAGATCCAGCTATACCACTCATAGGCATATGTCCAAAAAAGGTTCAAGCACACAATAAGAACATTTCCTCAATCATGTTTGTAGCAGCTTTATTTGTAATAGCCAGAAGCTGAAAACAACCCAGATGCCCCTCAACTGAGGAATGGATACAGAAATTGTGCTACATCTACACAATGGAACACTACTCAGCAATAAAAAATCAAGGAAATCATGAAATTTGCAGGTAAATGGTGGGAACTGAAAAAGATCATTCTGAGTGAGCTGTCCCAGAAGCAGGAAGACACACATTGTATATACTCACTCATGTAGACACATAATATAGGATAAACCTACTAAAATCTGTACACCTAAAGAAACTAATCAAGGGGAAGGACTCTGGCTAAAATGTTCAATCCCCATCCAAAAGGCAAAGAGGCTGGACATCAGAAGAAGGAGAAAAGAGGGAACAAGTTAGGAGCCTGCCACAGAGGGCCTCTGAAAGACTCTACTCTGTAGACTATCAAAGCAGATCCTGAGACTTATTGCCAACTGTTGGGAAGAGTGCAAGGAATCTTTTGAAAGAAGTGGGAAATAGTAAGATCAGGAGAAGACAGGAGCTCCACAAGGAGAGCAACAGAACCAAAAAAATCTGAGCATAGGGGTCTTTCCTGAGACTAATACTCCAACCAAGTACCGTGCATGGAGATAACCTAGAACCCCTGCATAGATGTAGTCCATAGCAGTTCAGTGTCCAACAGGGTTCCATAGTAATGGGAAGAGGGATAGTCTCTGACATGAACTGATTGGCCTGCTCTTTAATCACCTCCCCCTGAGAAGAAGCAGCCTTACCGGGCCAGAAAGGAGACAATGCAGGCAGTCCTGATGAGACCTAATAGACTAGGATCAGAAGGAGCAGTGGACTTGGGGAGGGTAGTGCTTGGAGAAGGGAGAGGAAGGGAGGGATTGGGAGGGGAGGGGGGGGGGGGCTACGGGGGGGGGGGGTACAAAGTAAATAAAGTATAATTAATAAAAAATTATAAACACAAATCAACATCAGTAAAAATATAATTTAAATGGAGTATCTGATATTTTCCCATACAGTGTGGATATCATTTGCATGTTATTTAACCAGGTATTACCTAATTGCTTCTGTGGGTATCATCCATGTTTTAGGTAACATGGTATTTTGATGTTTTTTTCTCAGACATTTTCATCCATTACTGCAGCTATTATCTATTTCATGTTCCACTTCCCAGGGTGAGTTAATAAAGCTCTATGGCAATGACATCATTCTGATTAAACTTTTAAATGCTTCACTGAGAAACGGGTTGCTGAAAATCATTGTATTCAGCTTGATTTTTCAGGCATAATCCTTTCCACTATAAATTTATTAATTCATTGTACATGTATATTTGCATACACAGAAAGCATCAACCACCATATAGAAGTTAATAAGTAGACATGAAAACAGTCAGATTTCAAAACACTTAACCTTTTTCACTAGGACTTTCTTCCAATTCTGTATGTGGTGGACATACTCCTTTGAATGTTTCAAAATCAACAAAGACTAAATTTGGTAGCTATTACTTCTCTTTTATTAATTTCTTGTTGATGTATCTTCTTTGTAAAACTATGTCAAGATAAACCAATATGATAGGACTGCAAATTCACACTGGGAAGTGTTGGGGTGATGTTTTGTACATTATTTATCCAAATGATTATTTCTGTACCAAGAGATCTGGTTGCAGTCTGAGCTTTGACATTGTCATAATTATGAAGCATCTTCTATCTTGGTTTGGTGTAACATTGTCCTCTACCGCCTTCTGATTGGTTAAAGAGTTGAACAGCCAATAGAGGAGCTTAAGTGATGAAGACAGAACTTCTGAGCCAAGAAAGAGGGGTCCTGGAGTAGGAAGACCAGAGGAGGAGAAGGAGGAGTCTCCATCAGAACACAGATAAGGAAGGAGGAACCAATGTGAGAATAAGATGACAGGTAATGGGCCCCATGACCTGGAAGAGGACCAGACTAGAATTATTGGGTTAGAATAGCTGAGTACCTGCCCCACATTATTGCCTGAAGCTTTTAAAAAATATGAAAGTCTCTCTGTCATTATTCTGAGCAAGAGCAGGCATAGAAAAGACCTTGCATTTTACAGGGAAACAAAAGGTTTTCTAATGAGTCTATTTTTTTTTCAGATTCCGTATCTTTTAAATTAGTTCTAATTCATTCCTAATTTAAGATTTTGATATATGATATTTTTTAAATTGTTATGATACTTTGAATGATAAATAATGGTGTCATTTGTATCAACATGGGCACTTAATCATACTTGTAAAAGTAGGAATAAACATGAATGCAATTTTAAATTGCCCTACTCTTTTTGTGGTCATAAATAAAAATAAGCTTTCTTAGAACCAATAACTGTTCTTCTCACACGTATGCAAAAACAAAACAAAACAAAATCTCTACAGCTGTGGTGACATAATAAATTGGCAATTTCATAAGCTGTCTTCTCTATATTACTGATTCATTTTAATGTGTAAAATATATATTTGAGAAGCATTGATATTCAAAGTAATATGTGGCTTGGTATCAGACCAATCTGTTCTTCCATTGCAACTAAAGTTTATAACCAGTAACAAGTTACCCAGTCTCTCCAGGCCTGTTTCCTCATCTCTAAAAGAAATATGATAGTGCCCATTTCATGAGACTTTTATACAGACAAAAGTGTCAATCACTTCAGCTAGTGTCTTGATCATCAGAGTCACCCCATAAATGCAACACTTTATTTTTGACAGAATAAACTGAATAGACAGCAGATATTTGCTTTAAGTTATTAGTTTGTATTCATGGCTTCTCTTTACATATCCACGCATGTGTCTATACACCAAGTTTGTTAGTTCAATATTTATATAGTGACAATGAGTTTACTATGTGTGGGAAATAAAGCATTTTCACGTTTATCGTCATCAGTCTTCCTGACCTTCCCTAATTAAGTTAGTATGTCTTTGCCGAGACAGGTGAGAAAATTGGTCAGAGGCTAGTTAACTGGATTATGGTCAGAAAAGTTTTGAATGAAACCACTGAATTTAAACCAACTTTCCCTTTCAATGTATTTTCAAAATATTTCCCCAAATAGTATTTTATTGATTAGGTAGAACAGAATGAAACAAATAATCATTAAAAGCATGATCTGAACAAGAATAACAGCAATAGACATGTTAGCAGCAACAGGGGAAAGCCCTAGAGACCTTGACCCTGCAAAAAAAGAACTACAGGTGACTAAGAAATACTGAGAGTAGAGGAAATAGTCTTCTCCGTAATAGTATACACCAACTGGTTATTTAATAGCAAGCGGTCAGCCCTGAAAACAGACACACAAATAACATTACACAGTCTGAAAAGCCTGTGTTTATGTGTTTGTGGATTTACGTGTGACATGTGACAGTTAATGCAAAAAGAGGCCATGAATTTAGAAGAGAGCAAGGATGGATATATAAAGAGTTTGGAGGGAAGAAAAGGAAGATGGAAATAATCTAATTTTATTATAACCTCAAATAAATAAAATAAATAATTTAAAAATCTTGCTGTAATATTTGCTAGATTTGTGGTCAATTACTTTCAGCTTTCATGATATGCATTTTTCATAGCTACCATTCTAGTCTCTGGTTTTGTATAAAACACAGAGGTAGAGTTTAAACTCAAGTGCAGTTAGCTCAAAACACTGTGTATCTATGATTGTGAAGAGAGTGAAATGTTGGGGCTTTGTCACCAAGTGAGTCTGGATTATGACACCAGTTTTTGCCTCCCAATGCCATAAACTATGTTGGGGCTCGATGTGGCTCTATACAAATGAACACAAGTATACAGAGAATAAAGTGAAACATAGTATATATGTTTTAAACACACTGCATTCTATTTTATGGAAAGATATAAAACCTTAGGACTAAGAAGAATAAAACCTAATTTCTGGTGACCAATTTAAGACACAAGTGGCTCTATTTTCTAACTTTAAAGTACAAGCTCTTTTAATAAGAAAAGGGTTCGTTTCCCTCCTTTCATATTTCTCTTGTATCTTTGAAGAGGTAAATAACTTACAGTATCACATAATATGCCATACCCCTCCATGACTGCTGAAGAAGAGCCAGACCTGGAATGTCAGTCAGAGGTATACTGTGTGTGGCTAGTCACACACCATGTGGGCACGGTACATGCAAGGCCTTAGAAACGCAAAGTTTGTATCTTTGGTTAACCACGTGCTCCCTATCAAATAAACTCAGAAAAAAAAAATGCCATGAAAAGTATCAGGGGAATAAAGAAGAATGTAGTTAACAAAGACACAAGAACACAGCAAAAGGAAGAGGGACAAGAAGCTCTTGGGTGTTGGGCTGTTTTGACAAAGACGAGTCCTTTCATCTAGACATTGTTCACAAGTTTAGTTAATTTAGTGTATCTGCTATTGTAACCAAATAATTTGTTAAATAGAAAATATTTGAAAAGCTGTGGAATTGTGAATGCTTTGGTTATCTCTCAGTATTAAATCAGATGCTGAGACTCATAGCTAAACTTTGGGCAGAGTGCACAGAATCTTATTAAAGAAGGGGGAGATGAAAAACCTGGAGGGGACAGGAACTCCAGAAAGAGAGCAACAGAACTAAAATTTCTGAGCACAGAAATTTTAGAAAATTCTTAGAAAATTTCTTTTCTAAGACTGATAATACAACCAAGGACTATGCATGGAGATAAGCTAAAACCCCTGCATAGATATAGCCCATGGCAGTTGAGTGAGTTCCCTGTAATGGGAAAAGGAACTGTCTCTGACATGAACTCAGTGGCTGGCTCTTTGATCACCTCCCCCTGAGGGGGGAACAGCATTACCAGGCCACAGAGGAAGACAATGCAGCCAGACCTAGTGAGTCCAGATAGGAAAGGTTCAGATGGAATGGGAGGAGGTCCTCTCCTATCAGTGGACTTAGAAAAAGGCATGGGACAAGAAGAGGGAGGAAGGGTAAGGAGAAACCAGGGAGGTGGCTACAGCTGAGATACAAAATGAATAAACTGTAATTAGTAAAAATTAAAAAAAAAATGCATCAGACCTTTGAAAAGAACAGGGTTCTATTCCCAGCACATAATCTGAGTGCCATACAGGCACCTATAACTCTATAGATTCCTTCCTTCACACATGCATATGTCTGTACATTGACACACACACACACACACACACACACACACACACACACACACACACACGAGGGTGCACACATGTGTACAGACTCATACACACACACACATTCTTAAATGTATAAATACAACCTTCTCTGTCTATACAATGTTATTTGTACTCAGAGCCGACTATTTGACAGTTCATAACCAATTGGGAGGTTCATCAATGGGCAAGATTATTTCTCCTGCTCTTAGCATTCTTTAATTGCATGTATTCTTTGTTTAAGGCTGAGGTCTCATGAGTTTTCTGACTTTTATGTTGGTGTCCTATTGCTGTCCTGCTCCTTCAGGACTTGGTTTGACAGCCATGTTATTGAGACTTAATTGACTACACCTCTAAATGGTCTTTAAAAGAGAACAACAACAAAAGGTACTAGTTTTCTGGAAAATGAATCAATGTCCCAGAAGTAATTTGTTCATGGATCTTTGGGAAGAACCTACACTGATAATTTACTGGGCATTTCCCCCTCAGTGCTACGGTCTTATCAGAGAAAGGGAAAACCACTCAAGAAACACCAGAGAAAACATTTTCAAGACAAAACACGAGGCATGAAGGGGAAGAACAAACTCTTAAAAAAAAAAAAAAAAAAACATGTGAAGGGAAGATAGTTTATATGAAATGCTTTCTTGCTCCTAGTGGAAATTTCTGCGTACATTTTTATGATGAAAATAAAAAGACTGAGAAAAATCAATGTATTTTGCCATAAAAAATAAAAATAAAACCAAAACAACAACAGTGTGTTTATGTTATGAAGACCTGAACTTTTATTTCTGGAACAAATATATTTATCATCTAGATGAATGTCTTGACACCATGTACCAAGTCATAAATTTTAGTGCGACTTTTGCAGTTCATTATGCCAACTCGGAAAATTGTGCTCAGTGTCCCTCAGAGTGTACAGGCTGATTTACTAGCTGTCAACCCATTGTCTCCTGTGGTGAGAGCATTTGGTTGAACCGTCCAGCACCTAGGCAGGTACACCAACTGAACATAAACCTGGATAATTATTTGTGAGTCTACAGTCACAACATTGGAGTAAGGGCCTCATGTGCATGAAGCCAGGGATGCCACACTCAGCACAGCTGAAGTCTCCAAGGCATTTCAACTGCGAGGTTTAATCATTTCCTTCGAAGGTCAAGAGCAAGCTAACTCCAGGGCTTCTCAACCTCAAGTCCCTCCTTGCCCAGAGGATTTCCCCAGCCCTGCTCAAAAGTAAAGCCTTTGGCTCTCTGCCCTTTGAGGCTTCCGGAACTTCTCATTTCAAAGAAAAGGAAACAGAAAATGGCAAACCAGAGAAAGACCAGGAAGTTCTGGGAAGTGTGAGGCCAGGCCTAGAGGCACAATGCACTTTTTGTTATGCTAATGAAAGCAGGACTTTTGCTGAAATTCTTCTGAGGGTAGGTCAGACTTTACTCAAATTGTGAAAGTAATGTTCCCACATGAGCTGGAGAGATGGTTTCACTTAAGAGCCCTTGCTCTTCTTCCAAAGGGCCCAAGTTCAATTCCCAGCATGGCAGCTTACAACTGTTTCTAACAGTTCTAGGGGATCCAATGCCCTCTTCTGACTTCAACAGTAGGCACATAGTCAGTCATTCTTGCAGGCAAAAAAACCAATTCACATAAAATAATAAAATAAAAGTAATTTAGGCAGCGAAAGGAAAGTTCCTAATTTTCCATGGCAAACAGTTCTGATGGCCTCAGAATCAGGTGCTGCTCCTCAACCAGGCAGATCATTTACAGGGATCCAGTTAGAGCCCCAAAATGCATATACACAAACCCAGTTGGGACTATAGACTTAATATGAAAAGGAAATAAAGGTTTTTCATATTAGAAGAAGCAGTATTTTATTTACTAGTTAGCCTTACGAACTAAAGTTCCAGAAAGGGAAAACAAAACAAAACAATACCTCACACCAATGTTAACTGAAACTGCATTGTTTGTGGGGAGGTGGAATGTGAATCTACCAGAGCAAATTTTCTGGGCCACCTTAACCCCTAATTAGCATTTATTGCCCACCTTTGTGCTGAACCTAACATCCTTGTGACTATCTGCTAAAATTCTTTGGGGACTTACAAACATACCTGTGGCTTGCACCAACCCAAACCTAAGAATATTATCAGATAATATCTGAAGCCTGTATGTACCTTCCTGATGTTTCTGCCACGGTATTTGAAAAATGCCTCCTTCATTTATTATTTTCCTAGTTCTATTACTGCAAACTTTTCACAAAACAGTTATCACATGGGAACACCATGCTGGCAATCAGACACCTCCGCTGCCAGCTACAGGGACTTGGCAACAACAGGACATGCTGGCCGCCTAGATGTGTTGAACTTCAAATGTCGCCTTGGGACACAAGTCTCTTCCCTGGAAATGTGCTGAGTCACCTTCTAAGGGGGACTTCCACCCATAGCTTTCCCAACACCCTCAACCACAGACCAGCTCTGTGTCCCCTTCTCTCCCTAATAAATCTTGCATGTGAGACCTAGTGCCTGAATCTCAACACATGGTAATTGGGGGAACCTGAATCTGAGTTCTCTAGCCATCTTCAGTCAGATTTTGCTCATCGATAGCTCTCATTTAAAGAAAATAATAAGTTAATCTGTGAAGGTGAGGTACTAAAAATGTGCGTAAGTAGCGAATAGAGAGAATAATGACCATCGATTCATACTTTCAGTTGTGTAATAGAAAAATAAAAGTTAGTTACAGGCATCGTTCATCACCTATACTCCAAAGAGACTGGAAAGTGCAGAAGCTACAATTAAAGATGGGTAAAGGTGACATTCCTTCCTGCTTTTGATAAATGGAAAATTATTAAACATGCACGGATCATTTTCCCATTATTTTCTGTTGTACCAAACACCATTTACTACTGCAAAAGCAGCAGTTAGATAGTTCCAAGCATCTAACTATGGGAAAGGATCTTCAGCAACCCCATATCTGACAGAGGGCTAATATCCAGAATATATAAAGAACTCAAGAAGTTAAACAGCAACAAATCAAGTAATACAATTTAAAAATGGGGTTCAGAGCTAAACAGAGAATTCTCAATAGAGGAATATTGAAAGGCAGAGAAACACTTAAAGAAATGTTCAACATCCTTAGTCGTCAGGGAAATACAAATCAAAACGACCCTGAAATTTCACCTTATATCCATCAGAATGGCTAAGATCATAAACGCAAGTGACAACACATGCTGGAGAGGATGTGGAGAAAGAGGAATCCTCCACTGCTGGTGGGAATATAAACTTGATTTTTTTTTGGTGGGGGGCAGGGTTTCTCTGTGTAGCTCTGGCTGGAACTCACTCTGTAGACCAGGCTGTCCTCAGACTCAGAGATGTCCCTGCATCTGCCTCCTGTGTGTTGGGACTGAGAGACAAACGGATTAAAAATCAGTGGCTGTTATTTTAAAGTTTGAAAGCACAAGCCTGAACTAAGGCCTGCCAGGCCTGCCAAATGGAGATATGTCCAGCCACCTTCGGGGAACAACTAGCCTTTATGCCCTGAGGGGAAGAACTAGCCTTACTGTATTCTTTCCTGTCCACTAATTATACAGTTGCTAGGAAACCAGCTCATATGACCAGGCCAGTCTTGGCACCTAACGTGGACCAATCATTTCAAAACTCAATTTCCCTTACCCAATCATGTAACACCAAAGCATGTAAGTCCCTACTTGCTGTTTTGCCCCATAAAATCCTTGCTTCCCCTAGACTGTGGGCCTGCATTCCTCTCCTGTTTCACAGGAAGTTTGAATCCTGTGTTTGAACATGTAAACAAATTTTAAAAAATCCTCATGTATTTACAGCGGAGTCTACTTCTGGTCTTTTGCGGTTCGTGAACTAGATATAACAGGATTAATGGCGTGAACCACCACCACTGGTTAGTGTACTGATTTTAAAGAGGCTTTACTTTATATTTTGAAGGCAGGAGTTATAAATTATTATTTCAAGCATCTTTATTCTATACCACAGAGTTTTGGTAAGTATTAAAATCTATTAGAGTTCTTGGAAATGATTTCTCTGCTCCTAGATGTTAGGGAAAAAACAAAAACATATTCCTAACCCCATCTTCCGTATATAATGACAGCTGCTACTGCTGCTATGAGTCATGTACGTTCTCCATGTCCATGTGCTATACCCTCTTATGAAAGTCAGTGCCTCGCCTTGCCTTCCTGCTCTCTTCCACTTCCAGCCTCACTCAGAGCCAGCTTCCGCAGACCACCCTCCTTCAGTAAACTTCATGTGTGAGATCTCTTGCTAGGTGTGAGCTCCTTGCAGCACACCTTGGCTCTGACCCACCAAGGTAGTTTTGCCAATAAATCATAATCGGAATAAACAGATTTGTGTTGGCTTTGATATTCCTGCAAAGATATTCTAATGTTAAAGTGTGGTTGCTTTGCAGAACGAATTGGAATAAATGATCACTTCATTATCATTAGAATTCATGGTATTAATTTTAAAAGATACTCTAATATATGGCAAAACTAAGTTAGGTTTTCTAAAATCCAGCGCACAGGAAATTGATTATCATCCTATACCTTAAGACTTGCTCATAAGCATAATAGATGGAGCCCCAAAGGAGTATGCTAATTAAAGTATCTCATCTGGGGCAAATGAAATGGCTCAGAGATTGAAGGTACTTACCTGTCAAGCCTGGCCACCTAAATTTGATTTCTAGGACTCACATGGTAGAAGCAGAGGACTTAGTTCTGGAAGTTGCCTTCTGACACACACTTGCATGTGTGAGTATACACATGTGTGTAGACTGAGATATATAGATAGGTAGGTAGGTAGATAGATAGATAGATAGATAGATAGATAGATAGATAGATAGGTAGGTAGATAGGGGCAAAGCATATCCACCTGAAGTTCACTCTTCTAGTATTTTTTTTAACAGCATTTGGTGAGAACATAAGGATCTCACAGTAAAGTGTTTCAGCAGGTAAATGTGCTTGCGCTGTAAGCCTGGTGACCTGAATTTGATCTCTGAGAGCCATGGTGGAAAGAGAGCATTGTAACCTTAAAAATGCCTCCAATTTCCAGTTGTGCTCTGTGGCACCATGTGTCATAATTTACACCAACACATATCATACTCACAAATGTACAGAAAACTAAATAAATAATACAAAGTATCTTTTGAAGTTCAAGGATTCTTTAACTGGAAGAATACTGATATCGATAATAACAACAAAAATGAAAAGAAATCACATATACTTTTAGGAGTCACATAGACTCTATATACCCAAGATCTTAAGCATCTCATGTGTGGTAATAGATTGCATGTCTTTGTGTCATACATCAGGAATATCTCTTTCTTATGTCTGACCTGTACATACGGTTCAGTGCTTATCAGGGATATATGGTAAAAGTGAGGAAAATCATCAACAAAATAATTCAAATGACAGAAAACACTGTTCTACTATATTTCAGCAAAAGTGACTATGATAAAGTTCAAAATAATTTGGATTATTGATTTCTTAGAAAAAATAGGGCATTTTTAAAAATATTAAAAACTGAGATTATGATTTAATTGGATACTGAGAGGACATCGATGTTATACAAGCTCATATAAAATATTTAGTTAATCTTGCAGCAGATGGGCTCAAATCCATGGCCATAAGGAATTTACTAAGTGGACTCAGCAAGTAAAAAAAAAAAAAAAAAAAAAAAAGGTGGAAAGAGACAACACAAGATAGAAGAGCTATCAACACAAGATGTTGAGCAGAGCTGGGCCCTATGTATAGCCGGAGGGAGCAGTAAAGTTGAGATTTAGTCAGTAAAATACACTGGGCAGTGCATGAAATTCTCTACAAATAAATATAAAATATAACTTAAAATACATGCTAATAAAATGTTATGACATTTTTTAGACAAGCCAGTGTTAATGAGATGCTGCCATATCGGCATGCTTGCCACTACTCTTCTAATTCTAGGCTATCACACCTAGCTAGAAAAATCATTTAATGAAAGATAGTGTCATTTAACTTCGTGGCTTCTGCAGGACTACCTGCTTGCCACCTTCATCTTAGTAAGACTATGGCAGATTTATTTTGAAAGCCCACAGCCCACCTCTTTACTTTCATCCCTGAGAATGGGGCAACACAGACAGCTTCCCCTTCCTGGCTTTGAGAGGAACATTTCTCCATATACCATCTCTTGTTCCAAGAATCATTTCTTGTATGCTCCATGGTAAGGAGTGAGTACTATAAATTTAACTACGCTGCTGAGACTACATTTTCTCTCAGCGTTATCAAATAGTTTTGATAACTTGATCAATGTTTTCATTTTTCTTTTTAAGGGCATTATGGAGATTCAATGAAACCTTGATATCAGGCACTTAAAAGGCAGAATTTGTGAAAGATGTCTTAAAAATCCAGTATAAAAAAATTAAAGAAGTGTATTACTTGCATTAATACTTTCATTATTACCTCTCCCTATGACTTTTCTTATTCAATAAAAATCTAATGTTAACTATATTCTTCGGCAGCCTTTCTCCTGCCTGCCAGGGGACGCAGCCAGCAGAGGGGAGCTGCCTCCCTCCTGCTCCAGCTGGATAATCATCCCTGCGGAGGCCTGCCCGAGCCAGGATCACTCAGGCCTGCGGGTCTCGGGTCTCGGGCATACCCAGCCCCAGCCAGCACAAGTGAGCAGCCTGCTATTCTCTGAGATGCACTATCAATCTCAAGGCTCTGCCTGCCTCCCTGAGGAGTTCTGTCAGCATCAGGGACCATACAGCTAAGACTAGGTTCAACCAGATAAGAACACAATATACAAGAGCCAGGCGATATGGCATGACCATAACCCAGCTATCTTACTACAACAAGCCCTGAAATCCTGACACAACTGAATAAAAAAAAGACGACCTTAAATCCAACCTTAGAAAGATGATGGATGCCTTAAAAGGGAACATAAATAAATCCTTTAATAAATACACAAAAATTCAATCAAATGTGTGAACAAAATGAATAAATCCCTTAAATACAAAAAAAAAGTACAAACAAGTGAAGGAAATTAATAAATCCCTTAAAGAAATGCAGGAAACTACAATTAAATGAGTGAAAGAATGAATAAAGGTTTCCAAGACCTGAAAATGAAAACAGAAGCAATGAAGAAAATGCCAGCTGGGGGAATCCTGGAGATGGAAATCCTAGGGAAGAGAAAAGAAACAACAGACACAAGCATCACAAACAGAATACAAGAGATGGAACGGAAAGAAAATCTCAGGTGTAGAAGATACAGTAGAAGAAATTGATAGATAAACCAAAGAAAATGTTAAATATAAAATGTTCCTGACTCAGAACATTGAAGAAATCTGAGACACTATGAGAAAACCAATCCTAAAAATAACAGTGGTAGAAGAAAGAAAATACAGAAGGTACAGAAAATATTTTCAAAAAAATCATAAAAGAAAACTTTCCCAGAATAAAGATATGCTTGTAAATATACAAGAATCTTACAGAACATCAAATAGATTTGATCAAAAAAGAAAATCTTCTTACCATATAATAATCAAAACATTAACTGTACAGATCAAAGAAAGAATATTAAAATCTTCAAGGAAAAAAGGCCAAGTCACATACAAATGCAGACCTATCAAAATTATACCCAACTTCTCAATAAAGACTCTAAAAACAAGAAAAGCCTGTGCAGATGTCTTACAAACACTAAGAGACCACAGATGTCAGCCCAGACATCTTTTTACTATACCCACTGAAAATTTGATCACCACAGATGGAAAAAACAAGATATTTTATGAAAAAAAAAATCAGACAATATCTATCTACAAATACATCATTACAGAAGATACTAGAAGGAAAACTCCAACCCAAGGAGGCTAACTACACTCCACAAAACACAGAAAATAAACACCCCACATGAGCAAAACATAAAGACGGGAAGCACGCACACACACACACACACACACACACACACACACTACCACCACCAACACTGATTTCTCATTATGTCCTTATTTGTCTCTGTGTCCAAATTCTTTTTCCTTACAGGAAACACAAGTTATTTGCCATAACCCACTTTAATCCAAAACAATGTATTCCTGACTTGACACTATTTACAGATCCTTTCTACAAGAAATACCATGCTTACAAGTTTGGAGCACATCTTCCTGGAGGACATAGCTTCACCAATATCACAGGCTAAATATTTCATATTTGGTGCTCAGAAAAAGAATACAGTGCTCACTCAGTGAAAGAAAAATAGAACAACTTATTAAATGGGCTACATATTAAAAAAACTGTTATTTTTAAAATGGTGAAAATTGTTCAAACATGTTAGCCAAAGCATTGTTTTAAAGATACAAAGAAATTTCTGTTTTTACTCACGCTATTTTTTACACTATTTTATTTTATTAAGATTATGAAAATGTCTTATTCACATACAGCAATAAAATGTGTTAAAAATGGAAATTTCAAGAATTCTAAAGACCAAAAATATGTTAAACATTTTTTTATATTTTCATATATCCTTTAGCCATAGTAGCAGAAAAACAACTATGAAGAACTACTTCCTTCTGGTCAAGTAGATAAAATCTCTGGCATGTGTGGGGTCTTATCATACGAAGCAGCCAAAAATAAAATGGTTAAACCAGTTGGCCTGCTCAACCAACTGGACAATGGGCCTTGCCAATAAATGTTAAAGAGATAGTTAGATAACTGTCCCTTCAAAGAGATACTCTTTCTCTGAAGGCACCCCACCCACTAGTACAGTCCCTACAATGTGCCATTGTTCTTGTCAGGTCTACTCATCTGTTTGAGCCTGAAACTATTCCTTTTTAATATTTTTGCTTCTTGTGGATGCTGATAAGAACCTAATTATGCTTTTTCTAGTACTTGGGACTTGTTTACTGTTACCTCTGAAGTCCTCCTCCTTGTAATGTGGCATGTTGTAGACCATGTGTCTGACCTCCGTACCTGTTTAGCTTAAACAGCAAGGCCCTTTTCCATGTCTATCCTACTCTGGAGCTACCCAATTCACAGTTTGCCTACCCTATGATTTTTTTTTCCTTTTAAATTCTGTCTTTTAATTCTTCAGTCTTAAAAACAACAACAAACAAACAAACAAACAAAAAGAATTGTTCCTGCATCCCTAGATGGCTTTATTTCTAGATATGAAGGTATTTAGATTATTTCCAGACATTTGAAATGACTATTATGTAACTGGTTATGGCTACATGTTTTTGCTTAGTGGCTTAATGAGTTGGTATAGTCCAGAGCTGATGAAAGACATTATTCATCTTCTTTGATTGATAGCCGCCATCATTCTATCCTTAAAATCCCAATGGAGATCATAGAATTTTATATTTGAACCTACTTCCCATTTTATTGCCATTCAGAGTTCTTGCTGTAATGTTTACGTTTTGTTTGCTTGTTTGCTTGTTTTCTGTTGGCACTACTGTAAATGGTCAAAAAAAATTAGTTCTTCTTGGCCTATCTACCAACATGCTCTCTAATATCTCTCATTTTCCTGCCTTTTAATTTATGAGAAAATGTATAGGTCATTTTCTGGAAGTAAAGGCAGCCATCTTGTGTACACTGACTCCCTCTTCTGAGCTCAGTATTCCAGTTACCTCAATTACATTTCAGACTACACAGTTTGTGACTTTGCTCTGTTTCCTCTGGATATGTTTGCCTTCTTAAATTCTGTTCTTTAGCTTTCCAGAAAATTTTAATGAGATGGTATGACAAGTGTAATAAAACAGAGTAACAACAATTTTTGGTGGTTTGGTTGTTGTTTTTCTGTTTAACTGTGAGCTGAAATGAACTGTCTACTCTTAGAATTGTTTTCTGTCAGATGCAACAGAAAAAAGAAGCTAGATAATAAGTAATTTAGATATTTATTCTGACTAATGTGTAACTGGGTGTTGTCACTGTTATTATTTGTTTGTTTGCCCAGGCTTGCTTCAAAATATCTACTTATACAAGGATAACCTTAAACTCCTCATCCTCCCGAAAGTTGCATGAGCTATTCTGTCCAGCTTAGAATCACCATTTGGAGAAAACATCATTTATTAAAAAATCTTATCATTAAGGTATGTCTCTGTAAATTGAACTTAGGCTTTGACCATTTTCTACTTCTTTAGGTACTAACTGGATCTCTCATGTCTTTTGACTTTCTCCCTTCCTTGCTTTCAGGTCTTGCCTTTCAATAAATGCACAGACAGTATAATCATGACTCAAATTACATTTCTTTTCACCTTTACCAGTTGTGCTGTCTCAAATACAACACACTTATGATGTCCTGAAACAAAATCTCATTCTACACTCTTCTCTATTTACCTCCATATCACTACCTTCCATATATACTTCCCTGAAGACAAGATTGCACAGAACCTGCATGTAAATGAGCAAGATGAAAAAAAAATAAAAATAAAAAAACAAACCATCAACCTCCTGAGAGCTGGCGGAGTGCTGCTGTGGAGCTTAATACAAAGATAAAGATATATAAAATGAGAGCTGACAGAATGCTGCTTTGGAGTTTAATACTTAGATAAAGATATATAAAATCTGAAAAAAGCTTGTCCTCCAATAGAAGAAAAATGAAAATATAGAAACTCACGCATCTTAGAAAATATATCATTCTCTTTCAATGTGTTATAGTTTATGGCTTATTGAACAATAAGTTGTCAACATTACTGTTAATGTTCATATATTGGATAATGCCATTTATATGTTCAAATAATGAGTAGACAGATATGTATGCAAATATAAGCATGTAAAAGAACCAACTAACTACAAGCATTTATTAAGAAATTAATTTATTTACAAGCAACATAGAGGCATGAAAGCAGCATGTTGCAGTTACCACATTAATCTTAGCATGACCCCACACAACTGAAAGCCATTTGTCCTGCTTCCACAATAACAGGACATGGAGGTCACTTGTAAGGTCTCATAATCAATGCGTTTGGAAGAAGCAGCAAGTGACCTGTCCAATGAAATCCATATAGATTACACTTGGGTTGAATCCTTGCTCACAGCTGGTTTGTAAACCCCTCTTTGTTTCTCCAATTTGATGTTTTGATCCTTTATGCCCTTAGAAATGCAGGTGTGATCATATATTATAGATTTCTCTGCTAACCCTTATGTGTGACCCCTTCAACTTTCAAGCACCAGTTCTGTAACTGTTGACTGCTAATGTCTATCCTCCTGAAGCCCTGGGGAGGCAGGATGCTAACCTGTCTGCTCTAGTCATATATAGCTTGTACATGCTTCTAATAAATCCTCTTTTCCATTGTTGAAAAAGAAATATTGATAACATTTTATAATAGAAAATATTAATAAATATATTATAATAATTGAATACCAAACAGCTAAAAATTATGTTTTTATAAATTTAATAAAATTAATAATATATGTAAGCAGCTTATATCAGTTGCTTTTCAACAGCATGTGTAAATAAGTCAGGTTTCTCCACAGTGCTGTACATCATGCACAAAATTAAACTGTCTTTTACTATAATCAACAAGGCATTAACAGATGCAAATATTTCAATCAGAAAATCCCTCTTAACAATGATCAAAGCCTTTCAGTCCTGACCTTTCTTATAGCCATTGACACAGTTATTGAGCACTTGAAAGTACATTATGGTTAATTGAATTTTATACTTTAGTTAATTTTCATTTATTTACGTTTACTTTTATTATTATTATTATTTTTTTTACAGGACTAGTTGCTTTATTATTGAGAAATTCAGGTATTATGGTGGTCAATGTTACCTGTCAACTTGATAGAATCTTGACACAGTCACGTGGAAAGAGAGTCTCAGAGAGGTTGTCTGGATTAGGATGGCCTGTGTGCATAGCTGAGGAAGACTGTCCTAATGGCTTTAATTGATGTGAATGGCCTATCTAACTGTAGGCAGCAACATTCCCGGGCCAGAGCTGTATCAAAGGAACATACGTATTCACTATCTGCTTCTGATATTGGATATAACATGACCAGCTTCTATAAACTACTGCTGCCTTGATTATCTCACCATAAAATGCAAACCAAAATAGCCCCTTCAACCCTAAACCTCTCCAACTCAGAGGCTTCCCTTCTTTCAGCTTCTCGTTCCTACATAACTCTGTCATTTTGGCCTGGGCTCTCTTAGTTTTCTTGGCTCTCTCTTGGTCATCTTGGTCCCCTTTCTCTTGGCCCAGTCTCCACTTTGCTCTCTCTACTCTTCCTCTATTGCAATCCTCCACCTCCTTCTCATGGCCTGGTTCAGTCTACTTCTCATGGCCATGAACAATCCTCTAATTTCTCTCCCTGCTCTCGACATTTCCAGATGCCTCTGACTGTACTTCCCCTTATATCTCTAGTAAAAACCTTCTCCTCAACCTTGGAGTGCTCTACTTATGTCCTCACATTATATGTCTGGTGCCAAAACCTCCACTTTGTACACAGAGTGTCTTATCACGGCAGAAGGAATAGAAACAAAGACAGATACAGACTGTGTTATTGCTTTTCTCAGCACATTTTATCTTCTTTTGATCTCAAGGACTGTTCCTGGCACACAAATATGTTCCATTAATAATGTTTATTAAATTTATAAGGGAATAAATTATAATTATACACTAGCTGGTTAGCTTTTTAATGTTGAAAAAACTGAAATAATAAACAATTAGAAACTGGGACAAGGCATTGATCTCAGAACAGTGTGTTCAATAAGTAATAAACACATATATATTTCATTCTATCTCCCTGCAGAGTTACTTCTGAGTGTGAACTTTCCTCCTCTGCAATGCAAACTGGGAAGTCTGAACAACAGAGAAACTCTACGAACTAGACAATAGCATTTCAACTTTGAAGTTAAAAGAATGGGGGAAGTAGTGATTGCTGATCAGAAAACAAACAAACAACAAGAAGAAGCAGGTGCTCTACTTTTCAAAGATGTGATAGCAGATAACAACGCATTGGGGAGACTGCTGGTCCTCTCAAGAAAGTTCTACAGTATTTCATCCACCCCACTGACATTTTCAGCACATGGACACAACTGCCAATTCTTGCTTCATCTTCTGTGATCTACCTTTCCAATAATAATAATAATAATAATAATAATAATAATAATAATAATAATAA